>NC_056519.1:8222163-8237454 GCF_014905685.2 Nematolebias whitei | reverse complement strand
GTTGTGTGCTTCTATACTTTGTTGTATGCTTCTATACTTTGTTGTGTACCTCTATACTTTGTTGTATGCTTCTATACTTTGTTGTGTGCTTCTGCAGTTTGTTGTGTGCCTCAATAATTTATCGCATGTTTCTGCAGCTTGTTGTGAGCTTCTGCAGTTTGTTGTGTGCTTCTGCAGTTTGTTGTGTGCTTCTGCATCTTGCTGCGTGCTTCTATACTATATTGTGTGCTGCTGTAGTTTCCTGTGCTTTTCTATAGCTTGTTGTGTTCTTCTATAGTTTGTTGTGTGTTGCTGTGTGCATCTATATTTTGGTGTGTACTTCTATAGTTTGGTGTGTTCTTCTGTAGTTTGTTGTGTGTTGCTGTGTGCATCTATATTTTGGTGTGTACTTCTATAGTTTGGTGTGTGCGTTTATAGTTGTTGTGTTTGTCTATAGTTTATTGTGTGTGTCTATAGTTTGTGCTTCTTTAGCTTGTTGTGTTCTATAGTTTATGTGTGTCTAATTGTTTTGTGCATATATAGTTTGTTGTGTGCTTCTACAGCTTTTTATTATTATTATTATTATTATTTGTGAGTATCTTACATAGTTTATACCCTGCAATTTCAATCTGTATAGGGTAATATGACCGCACCTGTTTATGACAGACTTTGCAGTAAATGTGAATAGTTGATGTTTTCAGTGCATCATTGCTGTTCAGACCTGCGATCTGTTCTCTCGGGACAGATTTTAGTGTCAAGTATGAACAGCCCCTTAATGTTTTTTGTGTTATCTTCCATCTGCCGAAACACAAACTATGTTGCATAATCTGTCAGATGTTTTAGGCTTGAACATTTTTGGACACTGATACATTAGGTGTTTACCAAAATGTCAGTGAAGTTATTGTTACATCCAAAGACCAGAACAGTTTTAGAATCACTTTTTAGACAAGAAAGAAGGTGTTAAAATAGTCTGTGTCTAACTAAAACGTACATTTGTTCCACTTTCCTGTCTTTGCATGGGAACAAAAACAAATATCCTCAAACTCGGCCGTACACAGGACTTTGTTAAAATAGGTGGAGAACTCCTTTGTTCTCTTGTAGCCTCGTGATAATCTTTTTCCTGTACATGAGCGTTTCAAGGTCACCTGTTATTTAGTGGTGATTGAATTCAACGGCCAGTAGAGAGGTTGGTTGTGTGGAGTTTTGTTTACATGCACCCAGTGAACCACAGAAGGGATTTCATAAGAATTTCGCTGAGCATGAGTCAGGTGGATAATTCAGCTCCCACGTCCACATGCACGCGTAGGCATCACAGAAGAGGCTGCGACAGCTCGCTCAGATGTGTTTTTGAGTTTTTGTTTTTCCTCATTCTTTCTCTCTCTCTCTCTCGCTGTCTTTTTTAAGTTTGTGAAGAGGCAGTTTGGGTGGGCTGAGAACAGCAAAGGTTGAGGGTGTTCTCGTCAGCCTCAGCTGCATCTATCTGTGATGCAGCTTGTTTTCCTAACTGTTGCCTTTCAGTAGCTGATGAAGCCTGACTGTCTTCAATGTGAATGTTTATAAAAGCCAAAGGATTGGATAAGGCTTTATTTATTTACATTTATTTTTCTTTCTTTTTTCTTCTTTTTTATTATCCTGCTATTAGATAGATAGATGATAGATGGATAGATGATAGATGGATGGGTAGATAGTTGGATTTATGGATAGATGGATGATGGATACATAGATAGATACAGTAGATGGATAGGGAGATTGGTAGACTGGTTGATAGATGATTTTTGGGTAGATTAGTGGGTAGATGATTGGTGGGTAGATGGGTAGATAGATATGGATGGATGGATGGATGGATGGAAATAATGAAATAAATAATTAATGTGTTATTTATTAATCCGGGGGGAGGGGGGGGGTTGAAAATGACACCCTTGAATATTTGCTGACTTATTCCACATGTTAGGTTAAAATAGGATCAATATAATATTGCTTCATGCTTGTTACACTATAAAAATTTACATAAAGTGTTAGTATTGTTAAGAACACAGTTATTGTTACATCTTTGTGTAGAAGATACACATTTTTGTACTATCATTACCATATGCCTTAGCATTTAGTCAACAAATTATAGTTTTTCACAACAGAAATATTTTGTAAGTCATAGCTCTGAGAGAGAAAGTCCCAACAAAATTGAGGGTTCTAAAACTGAGCCTGCCTCTAGTGGCCATTTGAGGAACTGCAGGGTTTGTTTCTCCTTTCGTAGACAAACTGTGTGAGGGCACCCAGTTACTGAATTCTAACTGTTATCAGGTTTAACAATAATGTCTTTGCCTTTTTGACCCCCACATATTCAAAGATGAGTATCTCTTAAAGTCACTGAAAATGGTTGTTAGTGGGTTTTATGGCAGTAATTTGTAAAACATTATCAAAGTCACCGACTCAACAAAACAAGCTTTCTAAAAGACTGGTTTGAAAGCTTATTTTTCAGTTTAACGTCTTGCTTATCTGTGCATATGGGCTGCAGCCTAATTATTGTCATAACAATGATTATTACCTTCTTACTTTTGTCACATGAAACCTTTAGTGATGGCACAGCTACACTTACTTTGCCTCTCCTCATCCTGAACATGAATCATAACAAGCAGACTTTAAATATTTTGAGCTTTAAATGGCACCTAAGCAGTTTGGAGTTGAAAAGGCTTCTAAAAGACATCTAAAATATCCTTAGACATCTCTAGGCTAAAATTTGCCAACATTTGGACTTAAAGTCAAAGTTTACCAGGCGTCTCAAACCACATTTAGATGTTGAATAGAAGAAGTTTGGCAAGTTCAAATCAGTCTTTGTGGTCTAAATGTAGCTGGAGATATACTGTTTATGGCTAAATACGGTTTTCAACTAGACTAATCGTTGACATTGTGTCTTTTACTCAGTGGGTTCAAGCTGGGCGCTCTAATTTACCGTCACTGACATTTTCATTTATTGCTCATGGATTTGAGACAGTTGCCTTCATGTAATATTTTCTCCTAATAAAGAGCAGGGGATGACTCATTGTCTGCTTGTACAAAGTATTTTTTTTCTACTTGTTCTCCACAAGGTCCGTGTTGCTGTTGGCTGATGTATACCTGTAATCATCTGGTTAGTTCGACCATGTAGCTGTAATAAAACATGAGATTTTCCCTTTTGTGTTCCTCATTTCTTACTCCACCAATACATAGCTGTTTATTGTGTTGACAATAGTTTTGGGATGTATTTTCAGCTCTGTATGAAGTAGCTTTGGCAAAAAAGAAAAAGCCAAAAACCCAAGAGCAATGTTGTGGCCTTGTAAGAATGTTATTTCAGGCTTTGGATGTTGTCATTATCTCATATTTTAGGCCTGGCTGTGGCTCTCCAGCTCCTCCACGGGGACATCGAGCAACTAAGGCGGGAGTACATGGGCCTCTTCACCCGCGGGGTGTGCATCACCAGGAAACTGGGCTTCTCTGATATCATCATGCCAGGTATGAAACCAGTTTTCAACTGTGTCTCTAAGTCTGATAAAGATAGTTTTTGCTCCTAAAACAGAGACCCTATTTCAGAAATTAGCTTCAACAAGACACGTTATAATTATTTGTAGTTTAATATTCAAGAATAAAAAGGAAATTAACCACTTTCCTAACTACTCAGTTTCACCCATCCATTATCTTTTACCTGTTTATTCCTTTCTGGGTTGCAGGGGTCACTAGTGTCCATATACAGCTGTGCAAGGGGCAGGGGGCATCCTGGACATGTCTCCAGACCATCACAGGGACACATAGAGACAAACGAGACAAACAACCATTCACTCTCTTACTGTCACCTAGGCACATTTTAGAGTTACCAATCAGTCTAACATGCATGTTGTTAATCTGTGGGAGGAAACCGGAGTACCCGGGGAAAACCCACGCATGCACAAGGAGAACATGCAAACTCCACCCAGAAAGGTCCCCGACTTGGATTCGATCTGGCAAACTTCTCACTGAGAGACGGCCGCTCTACCAACTGTGCCACTGTGCCGCTAAAACCAGGGATTGAATCAGGAACCTTCAGATCTTCAGTCTAATGCTCTTCTAAGCTATTTCAGCCTACAATCCGGTTCCAAGAAAATGTATCTAATTACCTCATGATCCATCAAATTCCATTTTATACATATACAGGAACAGCTATTACTTACCTGATGTGTGCTAAAAAGGTTGGCCTGTGTGAACAGCATTCACAAAACGAGCATCGAGGTTATTGAGTCAGGACACATGACATCATTGTATTCTTTATGTGACAGTCTCTGTTTTATTAGTTAACCTCCGCCCTCTGAAATGGTCTTCAAAACACCTTCTATATTTACTTTTTGCAATATTTAAATAGCCATTTAGGGAATCCCTGCAATATTCACGTTGTCTTGAAAATAGCAGGCACTCTAAATGACACAAACCCCCACAGAGACCCTGAGGCTTAGCTGGATGGGGTCCTGTTGCCTTGGTAACAAATGCACAACCACTTGGCTGTGAGATGAAACAGGAGACTAAACCGGTACATGTTCCTTTTTACATATGTAGGAGGAACAGTAGTGAGGGGAACCCTGTATGAATTTCCTTTTGGTCTCATTTCTGAAAGCAGGACACAGGGGGGACATTCGTTCACAGACAAGCGGGTCTTTTAAATAAACCTGGAATCCTGCCTGGTCTGCTGAATAAAGAGAACCGCAGACTGTGCCACCCCAGGGCCTCACTAACACAGATTTATGGTCACCATCTCTTCCATTGTCTTTGTCCGGCTACAAACCCTTAATGCTGAGTGCTCGCACTCTTTCTGTTGGTGTAAGTTTCCCCTTGGGCAAAGGAAACACACCCTCATTTTTTAAAATGCTAATTTTCTTGATTTGTATCAGACTGAATGTACATTTTTTCTCATTATTTTTTGCCCAAACTAAAGTGCTTTTTTTCTTTGTCAGGCTTCTTTACCACCTCTAACCATACTTGCTGTTTTTCTATTGTCCTGTGCATAAAACAATTTCCCCGTGTGTTTCAGCCTTCCTGGTCCATTTGTGTCTATAGAATTGTGTATCTCTGTGCGTGACGTAACAATACACTATGGGTTCGTATAGAACCTTCCATGTTGCCATGACTTCTGTTGTTACACACAGAAAATCAATGTTGACCCTTGTGGTAGAGATATGATCAGCGCACACACTGAGGTTTAGAAGTTCCTGTTTCTACAATGTGTTTAAGGCTGGCTGTAGAGGAAACAACCGTTTCCTGTTCTCAACCCATGTCTTGCTCAGTTTATGCTTCATCTGCAGAAGTAGTTAAATATATCTGGCACAGTCATTATATATTGTTAAAAAAAAAGTTAGCTCCTGGGTTATTTTCATTGAGTGTTGTTGCAGACTTTAGCTTGTCGTAGTATGAGACTGACCAGCACTAAAGATCTGAAGACTCCGAAATCGAGGCTAATTTACTGCTAATGTTCCCCCTTTCTCAACTTCTTGGCCTTTTATTTGAAGTAGCAAGGGGTGTGTGTTAAAATATCTCCATGAAATCGAACACCCATTCAAGAAGCCAAGACGTCATCCGTCGCCAATAATATGTGTTTACATAAACAGATGTGACATCAGTTTGCCCAAATATGAGCCTATTTAATCCCATTTCTTATTGTTAGCCCTATCCCCATGCACCTCTCAATTCAGACATTAAGAAAACAAGTTAAAAATATTCAACAACAAAATGGAACACCCCATAATGAGGCCAGGGCTATTTAACTGGCGGCTCATGGGTCACTTTTGGCCTGCGGGTGACTTTAGTCCAGCTTGCCGATGAGTTGATTAACAAATTCAACCATTACAGGTTAATCCCATTGAGCCTCAGGGGCTCATTTATAAGAGAAACCTGAATTTTAACAAAGAATGATGACAACAGTGGACAACAACAACAATAGACAATCATAAAGGATGCGTACAAATAAAAATAAAAAAATTAACAAGTGAAAATAAAATGGTAAATTAAAAGATAATTAAAAGGAAAAGTAGGAAAAAAGTCGAGAACTTCAGATCTTTTTGCAAGATATTCCAGGAAACAGGAGCGGAGTAGGAGAAGGCCCTTTTGCCTATTTCAGTCCGCACTGGGGGAACACTGCATGTAATGATGTCATGAGAGCGCACGCTGTAGCTGCACTCACGCAGAGACATGTAGGAGGAGATGTATGAAGGCAGCAGACCAAGAAGGGATTTAAAGATGAAAATGTACCAGTGAGAGAGTCTGCGTGAAGTTAATGATGTCCAGTTAACCAGTGAATACAGGGTGCGGTGGTGGGTACGGTATTTACAGCCAGTGCACCATGATAGACAGTGTCCAGCATCTGTAGAGTGCTTGTAGGAGCGTTCATGTAAATAATGCCACCATAGTCAATGGAGGGAAGGAAAGTAGCAGTTACAAGGCGTTTCCTAGCATTCAGAGTTAGACGGGATCTATTTCTGAAAATGAAACCCAGTTTAACTTTCAGTTTCTTTATTAGGTTTTCCATGTGAAGCTTAAGAGAGATGCAAATTGACCAAGATACCCGAATATTTGTAGGAATCAACAAACGCAATAGGGACACCATTTGAGGATAAAAATCAGAGGAAGAACTGCTGGGACCGACTTCCTGTTTGAATAAAGCATCTCTTTGGTTTTGTCGGCATTTAGGACAAGTTTGAGACTAAACAAATCTGACCTGATGATGGCGAAAGCAGATTGCAAAAGCTAGAAAGCCTTAGCAACTGTTTTAGCTCGACAATAAATAGAAATGTAAGGATGCATCAGGGATGCTCAGACTTACAATACCTATGTAGATTGTAAAAAAGGATGTGTCCTAAGACTGAGCCTTGTGGTACACCGTTGTTGACTGCTAAATAACTGTAATACCATTATGTTGAACACATAGCCTCCGATCTGAAATAAATTAGAGAAAAACAATCAGAAAAAAATCTGTGAGCGACACCTTTAAAATATTTGAAATGGCAATTATTTCAGTCAGAAAGGCAATCCTGCATTTAATAATAATGTCATCACCTGGGGGGCATTTTGGGGATGAGGCGTGCTGCCCAGAGACGCCACGTGATGTGCAGTGACTGGGGATCGAACCTGGGACTGTTGGGTCCCAAGCCGGCTGCCCTGCCTCTACACCATCTCGGCCCCCATTATGATTCAATACAGCAAAATAAATTTAAAAGGTAAACAGATCATTGTAATAGTTTATTTACATAATGACTTTAATTGCTGGATATCCAGCCCGTGAGTCTGTTGGCTTTCAGTAACTGTGGCCCCCTGAGAAGATGGACAGCAAATTTCAAATTTTATGTACTACATGCAGTCATGTGCATTTAGCATGACACATAGGTGGTCGACCAAAAGCTTGAGCAAGACCATCACTGCAATAAAGATCGAGTTCTGATGTTTGAACCCAGTCTTTGTGTTACCAAGGACCATACAGTGTACAGTGCAAGTGGTGATTAGTAAATGAGAAGCAAATGTGCTGATTACAAATGGGGAACAGGCGAGTATAGAGCTGAAGGTTTTGAAAACGTTCAACATTTGGTTGCAATAATTGTGACAAAACTAAGAACGTAACTCAACTAAATAACCAAAACCCAAAATTAAATTAAATAACCCAAAGTTTTTTATAAATAGTATTTATTCTTGTGCATGTAATCTATTGTTGATGAGACAACAGCTTAGACCATATCTGAAGTAATGAACAGCGCAACTGGGAGCTGGAATACTTTAAGAAGAAATAAAGATGCACCATTTTCAGTTTCTTAAACTTTAAATAATATAATCAAAATAAACTACATGTCTTATCTGGGTTCACAAGTTGTTTTTAAAAATTGCAAGTAAAAAAATTGTGGTTTGTTTGTATTCCTTATTAGAGCTTGTTGCATTACACCACAGAAGCAGTTTAACTTGATTATAGATAATGTCAATGCCGTGAGTTTTTCTTGTTCATTAAAATGACACGTCTGTTTAAAAGTCGTATTTTTCATACACTCAAATGTCAACGCTTTAGGCTGAGTATTATGTCTGCATGAAGTATACCGTTAAATACCACCAACAATAATGCTGTCCGTCCTTACCATAACATATTCCACAAAAAGAAAAAAAAAAGCAGTCTTCGTTATTTGATTGTATGCATAATCAATGCCTCCTGGCCTTTTTACTTTGCTGTTTCTGCAGGAGAAATGAGGAATGACCTTTACATCACATTAGAGAAAGGAGAGTTTGAAAAGGGTGGGAAGAGCGTCGCCCGGAACGTAGAGATCACCGTTTATGTGCTGGATGTTGATGGACAAATTCTTAAGGTAAACGCATCAGCTATTTCTATCTTGTTCATTAAACAAAAGTGGTTTTAGTTCTATTTTTAGGGACTGTGTAAACCCATTTATGTAAAAATGGTTCACCCAGATGAGAGCCAAGTGTCTCTCAGATGTGTAGCCAATGTGACATTCTGCCGCTGTTGTTTCCTCCTCTGCTTTGGCCTTGAGGGGAAAATCGTGTCAAATATAGCCCTGCTGCCACCACACGGCACGCAACCTCCCTAACACATATAAATACTTGTGTCAACTTTATCTCTGTCACTTTATTTGCTTTGGTTCGGTCTTTCACCTCCTCAGCTCTTTCCTCGCTGTCTTTCAGAGTTACGTGGCCGCCGGCTCAGGCGAACCAGGTGGGGATGAGTACCATTCGCTGGTGCTATACCACAACAACAGCCCCCGCTGGGCCGAGCAGATTAAACTGCCCATCCCGGTTGACATGTTTCGAGGATCGCACGTCCGCTTTGAGTTTCGGCATTGCTCTAGTAAGTATGATTGTCAACAAAATCGTACGTTTTTACTTACACGATGCCTGAGTTTTTCTCACTATTAATAAACCAGATTTTATTCTATTGATAACCCTTGGAAATATATTGGATGCCATCTAATTTACCAGTTTGCTCAGTCCTTTGCACACATCACTGGGAAAAAAGAACGTGCTGGCAGTCACTTTTTTCTCTCGCATGAATGATCTCATTCTGTCACGCAGCTCTCCCTTCCAAACAGACTGTGCCCAAATGTACAAGCGTAACCTTATAAAAGCAGTTTAGTCATATCACTAGTTTGTTCAACTGTTCATTTCCAAATGAGATAAAAATGATGCCTTTCACTCTCTGATCTTTTTTTCTTGGCATACAGGGGCATGGCAGAGCATTTTCTCTTGTAATGAGCCGATGTTGTTGTTGTTGCCAAAGGGCTTTAACTGTGTGCAGTAGATGTAGTAGGCTTATTACTGCTGTCAATGCTAGGATTGCCACCCAAAGGCGACCTGCTCGGATCGTAATTTAGACCTGTGGTGACACCAAAGTGACAAAGCTGTATGTGAGATGCAAAAGCTCCAAATGTATGGTGCTAACTCCTATTTCCTGTAAATCAAAATAAAAGTGCTGTTGTTTTTGCAATAATTACT
The DNA here is from genome assembly GCF_014905685.2 of Nematolebias whitei. Classification (NCBI taxonomy): domain Eukaryota; kingdom Metazoa; phylum Chordata; class Actinopteri; order Cyprinodontiformes; family Rivulidae; genus Nematolebias; species Nematolebias whitei. Next base: position 8,228,001 of record NC_056519.1, on the reverse strand, counting down.
TACCATCAGTGAAAGCTATGCTTTTGTTTGGAGGTAAGTTTAATAATTTTCTGTGTATACTCTAGAAAAGTGGTGTCCATATTTGTAAGACTAAGTGATAGCAAACATAACCAGCATAGGGCAAAAAAAAAATAACAAAGGGTATTCATTTGTAATTTTGCTATAGTATAGCTTGTTATTTCTTAGTGAAATTGCACATACGCACACAAAAAAACCAAATGAATTGCTGACTTTTGACCTCCTGCTGTGCACACTTAGCACTTCACTGCTAAAGCATCTAATAAATCAAATTACATGTGTTTGTAATGCAAATCATGCACAAAGCTTCAGAAAGTCCACATTAATCTTCCTTCAGCATGTAGCCTAATAGCATCTCAACATCCTGTTAATACCCACATTTCTCTTTATTGGACAGTGCCTGGTAAGGCAGCCATCTTTTATTATCCACCTGACAAAGGTTTCTTAACTTTATATCTTACGCTTGTCAACTTTAATTTGGCCCGAAATGCAATGTGTACCCCCACAAATGTTGGATCAAAACAGCTGACTCGGCACTGTGATGTGCACTATCACATTTATTGGTGTTTCGAGTTACCGTGACGATGTAATTTGCAAACAAAGAGGCCATTTTTATTAGTAAATTTTCATAGACTGTCGTTGCAAATCAAATATTCAAGATGGCCACCTGAGCTAAAAGGAAAACATACTGTAAACCAGACATTTTTTAGAGATATTTAGCTGAAATTTGGTATGGTAGTAGCAGAGATCAATGCCCAGTAAATAATAATTTTGAATAATTGAAAATGGTCGCCAAAGCTCAATTTAAATGGCTTTAACTCATCTATTTTTACACACATACCGTATTTTCCGCCGTACACGTCGCACCAACTCGCATCAGTCCAAATATGTCTAAAAAAGTGGAAAAATCCATAAATACGTCGCTTCGGCCTATAAGTCGTAGGGCGTGCAAATTATGCAAAAAAATGTGACTTATCAGCTGAAAAATACGGTAGAGCTGATATTTGGTGTGGTTATAGCTGAGAATCTTCCCATCACTTTCTTAATCCAAATCAAAAATCCAGGAGGGCCACCATAGCTTAAAAGAAAAAATAACTTTAACTGATAATTTGCCATTTTAAGCTGAAATTTGGTATGGTGGTAGCTGAGAGCGAACACCAACACATGACGCTGTCAAATTAAAAATTTTAAATAGCTGCAATGTGTCAGTTCCTGTCAAAGTTTATCCGGGAACTTTCTACTTCATTAGTTATTCTTATCCTAAAACATCTCTTACATGAAGCAGACCAACAAAGACTCTTGGGATGAATGGGAGGGAGAGTGTTTGCAGACGAGTTCAGCTCGATAAACTGAGCAACGCTACATTTTAATGCATGAATTCTTATGTTCAATTGAGAAAATTCCTTGGATTAGAAACTTAACTTTGCCAAACTCCGAAAAAAGATGTCCAGTCAGCGCATCATGCCTGAGAGTCTACACGAACATATTATCGTCATTGCAACACCATTCTTGTGGTGATAAAGGATGAACAGCGTTCTGATTCTATTCAGCAGTAGTTAATGTTGTGTAGCATCCCCAGTTTACACATAACTCTTCTGTATTTTTGCCAACCAACATTGTTCACTTGGTGCTGAAGCTTTTGACTTTGCTTCCTTGCAGCCAGTTCTTGTCTATTTTGGACTCATTCGCATGTGTTCTTGTTTGACAGCTAAAGACAAAGGAGAGAAGAAACTGTTCGGCTACTCCTTTGTTCCTCTGATGCAGGAAGATGGTAGGACTCTGCCAGATGGCATCCATGAGCTCATTATCCATAAGGTAAAAAAAATATCTGCTTGCCCTCACAACCATGACTTTGCCAGCAAAACATGGGCTTGAAAAAGGGTTGAATCCTTGGCAACATATTTGTTTGCCTATATTTGGTTTATCTTCATTTTCCAAATTTCTTCTCTTCATCAGGTATTTGTGGCTTAAAGGCTCTTGACTGATTGAACTGTTTTGCACAGGTGTTGCCAGGAGTACTTCAAAGGAGATCATACACGCTGTATATAATTATGTGAATCATCTCTAAATGGCAAACTGTACTCAAGCCCCTTATCATACAGTTTGGTGCCGCCGGCTGACGAACGGCTCGCATCACTGCATTACAGGCCAATCAGTAATCCCTACATTCGTATTTGTTTGCATTAGGATGACTATTATGTCCATTTTCTTTATCGCAGCCATTTTCCAAAGTCTCATCGACTATCTTTTCATTTGAAGTTTGACGCTTTTAAAGACCGAAGAAAATAAAATGAGTATATTTGGTTAAAACCTACTGCAGGGCTGTCTTTTGTGTAATCCAGAATAATTGCAGACTGGATCCTCAGCCACAGACGAAGGGTGTGTACGTAAACTTCCTTCTCGGTGGAACATAGAGAAACATTCATACATTTTATTGTTAGGAAGATCTTTCAGCTATGTAGGGAAACAAAACCTTTTTTTTTTTTTATTGCACTCCTTTATCCAGATGTGAGATTCTCTCCACCAATCCCCAAAAGCCATTCCTGCTTATTTTAGACAACTTTCTGAGCTGTGTGTGTTCTCACGGCCAAGTTAAGGGGGTGAAGGCCCATTGTGATGCCAGATGGAGGGCTGTTGAAAAGCTCAATGAAACTGGCATGGCCTAGTTTCTGCTCAGACCCGAAATAGACTTGGAGGAATCAGTCCAAACTGTGCGGTGGCTTTGGATCTTAAACAGCCTCAGCTGTACAGCACATCAAGGCTGCCCAATAAATCCGCACAAGGCTTTCATCATTGGCTTTTGTTGCTTCATCATCAGGCTGAATATTCGTCTGGAAACATCAAGAAGCTTCAACTCAAAAAAATGGGATTGTGTTTGGAAAGTCAGTGCTTAATGATGTTTCAAGTGTCTACAGTGACAGTACACGGTATGTATTTTCTGTTGTTTCAGTGTGAAGAGAACTCCAGCCTGGCGGACAGTTCGCGCTACCTGAAGCTGCCGTTTTCCAAGCCCAATCTTCCATCCAACAATCAGACGCTAAAAGCGACCAAGGAGTCTTTCTGGATCACCAGCTTCCTCTGTTCCACCAAGCTCACGCAAAACGGTAATCCGTTCTTGGACATTTTGTCCATTTTCTTGTTGAGGTGGTCTGGCTGCTTTGCCAATACGTAGCCGAAGGGTAGTCCAATCTAATAGATCAAGATGTCTTAACTAACTTTTCAACAAACAGGAAGAAAGTAAAATATTTCAGCTTGTAAAGACCATTTCTGTTGGGACAAAAAAATCTATTATTACCCAGTACTGACTATTTCTTCAAGAGACTGGGTACAATCATCATTCAGTTTCAGGTCAACTAATATACTGTTCAGTAGTCTGAAGTTTTAATAGCAAATATGTTTGTTTACCTGTCATTGGGACAGGCGAAATGCAGCTAATTTTACGTTTGCTCCAGGAGTTCCAGAGCGAGACGAAGGTGGCTTGGTATGGCAAGTCAAGTGTGTCTTTAATAGCCACTTTTACTTATTAATGAGACACTTGGCTTGCCATAATACTCTAATGCTATTGTTCAATATTTTCTATGTCAGAATGAATGAAATCGTCAGATCTCAGCCAAAAATTGGGTTATTAATATGGCAAAAAAAACATACACACGTCGCTTCACTGTATATGTCATAGGCATGTTAATTTATGCAAAAAAACTGTGACTTATACAGCGAAAAATGGCAAGCAGATGTGCTGATTACAAATGGGGAACAGGTGAATATAGATCTGAAGATTTTGAAAACATTAAACATTTGGTTGCAATAATTTGTGACAACTTAAGAACGTGAATCAACTAAACTGAAACTAAATACCAATCCAAGTCAAACTTACAATATGTTCAATTTTCTCCTAAGTTTATTTATTAATACTGTATATTTATTAATATTATTATTGCAACTGTCAAATGTCTTTTTTTGTTTTGTTTGACACACCAAAATGTTTCCTCACTGTGCATTTTTTCAGTGTAACACCTACAGCCGCACTCCAAAAAACAATCAGTTTGGACGGTCCAGGTGTTTGTTTTTTGCCACCGTAGTTTATTTTGAAAAGATTTTAAAGTGGAAACAATGTTCATGGGTGAGCTCATGGGGAATGCTAAATAGCTGAAGAACGATTGTAGCACTACGATAAAATTAAAATGTTTTAGCTTAAAAAATCTAAAAAGGTGATATAGACTTTGTTTCATTCACCTCATATTTATAATTAAAATGTGTGTTTTTTGTTTATTTCTTTTGAGTGTTTGTTTTTGTTCAACGTTGAGGTCTGGATGGAAAGCATTCAGTGGCCACTTTATGTTATTGCGCTCTAAAGTAAGTGAATAAAACAGGAAGGAATGGGTTGGTTTATCTTCCTTGTTTCATCTTTTACCATGAGCAGATATTGTTTAAGTCTCTGATGCAACTTAATACACAGTTATTCATGCATTAATTAAAAAAGCTGCAACGCATCAGCTACGATCATAATTATTATTATAGTCACAATAGGTGTTACATGAGCATTTTATACATGCTGTTTTGGCAGTTGAATAAAGAAATATTGCTGAGTTTTAAAAGGAAAATATATATTTTTATAAATATATATATATTAGAGACATATTAGATTTTTAGACGAGCGATGTGCACAGACATACACGCTCAAATTTGACTCCCAACAGTTGAGAAAAGACACGCTTCAGAAAGTCAAGAGCCAATTGAAAGACTTTCTTCTTAAGGCTTATGTTTTATTCATGCGGGTGTCTGGGGAGCCAGGCTCAGGAAAAATGACTTTTTATCTCCTCCATCCCGCTGCACTCGAAAATGTTGTCATTTGTTTGGATTCGGTGGCGTTTTGGGTTTATAAATGAACGATGCTTTGTGATCTGTTCCTTCTTCTTGTGCTCCTGTTTATTTTCTTTACAAACAAACGATTTGTTCTGCTCGTCGCGGTTATTTCTCATCCTTCTGTTTTCCTGCAGGTGATATGCTGGACCTGTTGAAGTGGCGAGCCCACCCCGACAGGATCAACGACAGCCTCTCCAAACTGAAAGAGATCGACGGCTCAGAGATCGTCAAGGTGGGCCCTAAATCACATTCTCAGCTGTGATTCGCTCATGATTTGATTTCAGTCCAATTTTGTCTGACAATTTCAGAGATCGTCTGAAAACTGAAGGTCTGCAGCTCACTAACCTTTATTCTCCTTCCTGTTCAAGTTTCTGCAGGACACTCTGGACACTCTCTTTGGTATTTTAGACGAGAGCTCCCAACGATACGGGCTCAAAGTGTTCGATTCACTAGTGAGTGCACGTTCCTCTTGCCTTTTTGTCTGTATGTGTGAGTTTGTCTGTACCGTTGGCAAAGTATCTCATGAACCACCAGAGTGATGTTTTCAGGATGTGTTAGATTGGATGCACATTGACAGCTGATTACCTTTTGGAGTCAGCCCAATTCAAGATGGCTGCCACAGCAACCGTAGCAAACACAGAAATGCCTACTGGTAGATATCATTCAGTTCAGTCAACTTTACACCTAAACTAAGGTGTTGGAGTAAAATTAACATTTGGATTTATCCCAATTCAAGATGTCAGCCACCAGGGACATCCCTAAGGGGGGGACAGAGGGGGGGCACAGGCCTAAAAATTTGGTAGCCACCTCACTTGAATAGTTTTATCCTCTTAAGTCCTAGGTTTTGATTAGAACTTCATAAACATAAAATCAAAGATTGTTTTTGATCATTTAGAAGTAAAATAAATAAATAAATTATTTAAAATATTTTTTTTTACACCTTTACCCCTTAATAAG
>NC_056519.1:8219668-8222063 GCF_014905685.2 Nematolebias whitei | reverse complement strand
TTAAAAATTTATACATTTATTTAAAAAAAACAACTTTTTTTCTACAAATGTACACAGCAACAAGCCAATAAAAATGTTTTTTTAAATGATTAGAAGAAGTAATGGCTTTAAACTTAAGAAAGCTTGTCTCGAGTAATTGTTATATTTAATGTACCACTTCAAATTAAAGATGTAAATCTGACATTTTTTAAAGGGAAAAGGACAAAAAGCTTAACGTAAGGACAACTTGTAGCATTACAAGTGTATGTAAATATACACAAGACCCATTGAAACTGGACTGTTGTGGAACTAAATGTTAATTGTTCTGGTTTGTGGACATGACAGTCATAAATATTAGCTGTAAAACAAGAAATTGAGCCACATCAGTTGGTAATTCCTCTCATATTGCTAAAGTTTTCATATCGTTGCTTTATATAATCAAATTTCTGAAATTATGTTCTGGCTTTTAATTTTGGTGTGCCACCCCAGGATTTTCAATGCCCCTCCCCACACGGCCACCTCATTTATAAATTTCTGGAGGCGCCACTGCCAGTCACCGTGAACCACCCTTGTCAAACACAAAAATGGCTAATTTCAGTCACTTTTACAGCTATGGAGCTAACATTTTGGTATCTGAGAATCATTCATAACACACACGTTGAGCACTAACAGACTGCATTATTTCCAAGCTTTTGCAAACCGCATCGCTCCATTTCTTCTCAGCATAGGCCTTTGATTTTTTCTTTTTCTTCAGTTTTCCATTTCTCTGTATATGGCAAACACCTTCTGATCTCATCTAAAAACAGCTCGCACAGAAACACGGGCTTTTAAGAGAAAAAAAAAAAAAAAAACAGAGATGTAACGGTTCATAGCTTGCTGAACCAATCCGAGCCATGTCATGCTACAGCAAGCAGAAGCTAAAGATCGATTTCTTTCACCTTCTCTTCATTCTCCGTGTGTCTGTCTACACAAGCCTCACACAGAGACAGGAGCAACACTTCTCCTTACATGCTGGTGATATCAAAGATGAAAAAGTCTGCTGAGCTGCTGCTCATATCAAGTTTGCTTCTTGTGGTTTGGATCAGGACAAGCAGACATATCTTCAACAACCTGCATGCTAAGGAAATATGACGTGCATCGACACACAAAAGGATTTTACCTGGAGTTATTTGGATTATTTATATATATATAAATACACATACGCACACTGGTATATGTGTATATATGTGTATGTAAAATTTATTTAATTAAAATTGTGTACATATAGGTTTGACGTTAGTTTAACAAAGAACAAAGGAATTTGTCAGACTGACCAAAAATATTTATCATGTTCTTAAAAATATATTGTTTTATTAAGACTTGCGAAGCCACTAAAGCGGATAATAAATGCCTATCGTAAATTAAAGGAATATACATCACCAGCCACCTTTCATATCAAGAGTTGCAAGATCTTCTGAAATCTGTTAGAGCTTTGAGTATGTTCTCGTAATGACTCTCAACTACTACCACATTAGATTCTAGTCGAACATCTGTTAAATTGATAGGGCTCTTGATATTTTCGTGTTTACTAAGGCTGATTTGCTGAGGTGGCCACCTTGAAATGACTCCAATTGTTAATCAGTTGTTTATGTTCATCCTCTGGATATTTTCTGAGCAGTTCAGTAAAATCCATCCGGTGGTTGATAAGATATTTTGCTAAAAGACATGTAAAATCATTAAGAACTTTGCTAATGCAGTGGAGGTTATGTTAGCTTTTATGTAGGGGCCAGTAAATACAATATTTTTACTTGGGTTGAATAAATGTTAAATTGTGTAGATTTGATGGAACACTGAAACAAGTTGTAACAATTCTATAAAATGGGAAATTTTAAACGTAAGGGAGTTTTTCCTTTCCACTGTTGCCACTGTGCTTGCTCAGGATGGGAGACTGCAACAAAGCCAAGATTCAACTTGTCTGCTGGATTCCTTAGATAGTGAACTTTACTAATTGGCTTTTATGTACGTGAAAGTTCCTGTAACGTGCCCTGAGACAACTTTGTTGTGATTTGGCGTTGTATAAATAAACTGAATTGAATAATTTAAAGTTGATAACTTGCAATGAGAGTTATATTCTTTACATTAAGAGATATTTTATTTGATTTCTAGGTCCATATCATCAACCTTCTCCAGGACAGTAAGTTCCAACACTTCAAACCAGTCATGGACACCTACATTGAAAGCCACTTTGCTGGAGCTTTGTCCTACAGGTATGAGTCTTTCACCCATGTTCTCACTGGTTTGAGACTTTCAGCCATGTTCTCACTGTTCTGAGTTTTTCAGCTGTGTTCTCACTGGTCTGAGACATTCAGCCATGTTCTTACTGTTCTGATTACTTTCAGCCATGTTCTCATTGTTCTGATACTTTCATCCATGTTCT
>NC_056519.1:8174175-8219658 GCF_014905685.2 Nematolebias whitei | reverse complement strand
TGTTCTCACTGTTCTGAGACTTCCATCCTTGTTCTCACTGGTCTGATACTTTCAGCCATGTTCTCACTGTTCTGAGACTTTCATCCTTGTTCTCACTGGTCTGATACTTTCAGCATTTTTCTTACTGTTCTGAGACTTTCATCCTTGTTCTCATTGGTCTGAGACTTTCAGCTGTGTTCTCACAGGTGTAGCTGCTCGTGACTGCAGCAGCACTGTTAGGAACCTGCAGCCTCTCTAAAACATTTAGTTTTAATAACACTTCAGGGTTGGTCTCTACTTGAGCTTTGCTTTGAGTTTCTGAGAGGAATGAATAAAATGCTCATGGTGCCCCCTGGCTGATAAGAAGAGAACTAATAAAGATGATTTTTGCCTCTCCAACTTGTATTTCTTCTTTTCCTTACAGACATGCACATCTGTCTCTCTTTTTCAGCTCTTTTCATTCTGTTGTTGCAAAATGCTGCAGCCAATATTTAAACCCTTTAACATGTGATGTTGTTGAACCAAGTGTCACATTTTAATCATTTAACACAGTCTGCACACATGCAACTGCTGTTTTTCTTGAAGGGAAATGAGTAAATTATTCCCAGTGAACCTTGGTGACTGGTAAACTGGTATGTGCATGTTTTTATGTTTCTTTGTGTATGCTTTGTATGTTTTTATTGTCTTAATTACTTTGTCTTTTTGTCTTATTGTACAGCACTTTGGCTACCCTTGCGGTTTTTAAAATGTGCTATAGAAATAAAGTTGATTGATTGATCCAGTTTAAATCAGAGCTGAATAATCCTAAACAAAAGCTCAAATTTAATTTCTGCTTCAACTGATGTTACATTTATGGAAAACTCGATTTGACAGCTTCGTGCTTCTGAGATAATTTAGTACGAGACGTTTCTACTTTTCAAAATATATAACTTGGTTAACCAATATTTTCTCCTTAGGTATACATTAAAATATCTTCAAATCCTTTAAAACTTTGTTCTTTTTGTACTTTGCTTCAGCATGTTCACTCTGTTTGTTTTTTGTGTGCTAGTTTTACCTCTTAGCCAGCCTTTTGCTTCTTTTAACTTTTTACCACCCTTATGCTACTTTAGCTTTTGCTACTTTTAGTTAACCTTATCTTGTTTTAGCCAACCTTTTTGTACTTTTAGCTCCTAGCTAATACTTTGTGCCTTTTGTTTTACTACACTTAGCTTTAACAACTGGGTTTCAGCTTATTTAGCAAGTTTCAGGAAAGTCTCTGCATTCAGCTTCTTTAAGCTACTCTTGAGCTAGTCTTGTCTTAGTTTTTAGCCTTCAGCTACTGTTTTGATTGGCTAAATTTATATTTTGGCCACTCTGTTGCCTGTCTTAGCTTTGAGTTTTTGTCATGCTTATTTTAAAGTTTAGCGCCTTTTTAAATGTTAAATTTTAGCTACTGTTTTGCTTGTCTTAGCTTGTAGCAACTGTTTTAGCAGTCTTAGCCAATGGCTTCTGTTTTGCCGGTTTTAGGTTTTAGCTTCTGCTTTTTCAGTCTTAGCTATTCACTATTCAGTCTTCGCTTTTAGCTACTCCGTTTAGCGGTCGTAGCAAAAGAAATCTTCGTTTTTAGCGTTTGCATTGCTAATTTTAGTCTGTAGTTTTTTTCTGTTCTAATTTTATCCTGTACTTTGTTCATTTCGCCTTTGTTCAGCTAATTTTAACGTTTCAGGTTCAGTTTCCATTTAGTGTTCACACAGCTTTTTCTCAGAGAACGTGACGTCTTTAGTCTAATATTTGATATAAATGTTGAGGAAACTGAAAGCATGTAAAACAAGAAGACGTCCATTTGCAATACTTCCTCTTGCTGTGTCCTCTCTGGAACGTTACCACTGAGCTGAGCTCTGTTGATGAAATCAGTGCAATAGTGTCGTGGGAACCCATCTGCACTTTGTGCGAGCTGGAGTTGCAGTTTAAAACACTGCATTGCCTCACCAACCCTTTTTTTTTTTTTTTTTTTTTTGGCCAGCTCTGATGAGAAAAGCGAACCAGCCAGAGGTGCATGCTGATATTGCGTATGTGTGTGTGTTGCTTTAGGGACCTGATCAAAGTCCTGAAGTGGTACGTGGACCGCATTGTTGATGCAGAGCACCAGGACCACATACAGCAGGTGCTCAAGGTGAGGACAGCCACACTTTAGTCTTCAAACACAATCGGTCACATTCGCACAAAAAACAAAACGACTTCAACAACAAATAAACAAACGTCTTCGCATTCATTCCCACTTTTGTTCATTTATCTCTCCATCAGCCACGACTAATCACGCCCCCGTCCCTCAATTCCCTCCTCTGTCTATTATCCTGCATGAATTTTTAATCACTGCTGCCTCGGGTGTCGTGATTCCTCGTCGTTTCTTTCCAGGCAGATTCATTCAGCTTCAAAATTCACACTGTAGTCATGCAGCGAATAAAAATTTAGACACACACCGCAAACATGTTTGCAGCATTTCCACAAACAAGTGGAATATCTTAAGGTGGGTATAGCATCATAAAGTGATAGTTTAGATGATAGTGTTCTTTGTTTATTTGCAAACAAATAAATATCTTACCTGTAGCAGAAGGCTTTTTGAACAACCGCACTTGGGAGAGATACATTTTGATTCTGATTGTATTGGCGAGAGCTAACAGTTTCCACAGATGGGACCAACACCAAAGTGGATTACTGAGGTTTTACAACAACTCGAATGTTCATATATTTTATAGTATTTTGTGCAAATCTTAAAAAAAAAAAAAAAAAAACTTTATACATTCATCAGTTTATCCTTACATGGATGATAATATTCCTTAACAGTGTGTCCTAGGGTGTACTGGATGTGCTACAGCTAGCTGTTGCTACAGCTATTTCCTCAAGATAAACAAGTTTTGCTACCTGTTTTATTGCTGATATATTTATATATGTATATATTGTATTTTTCGGACTATAAGGTACACTTAAAATCCATTAATTTTCTCAAAAATCAGCAGTGAGCCTTATAATCTGTTGCACCTTATGTATTAATTCTGGTTGTGCTTACTGACCTACCGATTTCATGTGGTACACGACATTCAAAAATCTGTCAAAATGTTAGTTTCACTTAATGTGCCTTATAATCTGGTGCACCTTATAGTCCAAAAAATACAGTATATAATTTATTTGAGAGTTCTGTGATGGAGTTAAATTCAAAGCAGTCTACTCCTCAGTTATATAGTATTAAATTATTATTATTATGTATGGATGTTTCTGTTCAGTGCCCTGAGATGACTTCTGTTGTGACTTGGCGTTTTATAAATAAACTGAATTGAATTGGATTGCTGATTTATCCTACTATTGCTGTTGTTTATTTGACCAGTACTGATATTACACTAGTACTGGCTGTTGCTGGGCTAAAACCGAGACCTGATTTTTTTTTAATTTCCACCTCATGCACCCATATGATGTGAATGACAATAGGATTTCATTGAACAAATCGCAGCATTCTTTTCCAATAACCATGTTCATACAAATCCATGTAAAGGTTTAGACATTAGCAGCTCAAACAAGCCATTAGCTCTTCACTATCTACAGACCTATCTACAACAGGACAGGTGATGTATTTATTGTTCATATTCTTTTCATAGGACCTTACTTCAAAAATATCTGAGCTGTTTCTTTTCAATTCAGTTCAGTTTATTTATATAGCACCAAGTCGCAACAGAAGTTGTCTCAGCACTGAACAGAAACATTCGTATATATAAATAATCATTTAACACGATATATCTGAGGAGCAGACTGCTTTGAATTTAACTCCATCACAGAACGCTCATCGTGAGCAAGCATGAAGGCGACAGTGGAAAGGACAAACTCCGTCATGAGGAAGAAACCTTTAGCAGAACCAGGCTCAGGACATCGGCCATCTGCTTCGACCGGCTGGGTTTGGCAGGAACAGATACACAATGGCAGGTCAAGACACATGTTAAGATAAAAATAGTATCAAATGAAAACTATTAAATTTTAACAATTCATTTGAAGAAATCAGGTCAATTTGTCCTCCAGTAGTCGAAGCCTATAGCAGCATAACAAGCCAACCCTAACGATAGGATTTATCAAAAAGGAAAGTCTTAATTCCAGTCTTAAACTGGACAATGTGTCAGCCTCACAGACAGAAACTGGAAGTTGGTTCCACAAGAGAGGAGCCTGATAACTGAAAGATCTTCCATTCTGCTTGTGTAAACTCTAGGAACCACGAGTAAGCCTGCAGTCTGGGAGTGAAGTGCTCCATTAGAAAAATATGGAACAAAAAGATCTCGAATATAAGATGGAGCTAGGTTGTTGAGAGCTTTGCAGGTTAGAAGTAAGATTTTGAATTAAATTCTGGATTTGACAGGGAGCCAGTGGAGAGAAGCTAAAACTGGTGAGATATGATCGCTCCCACTAACTCCAGTTAAGACTCTGGCAGCAACATTTTGGATCAACTGAAGACTTTTTAAAGAAGAATTTGGACACTCGGATAATAAACCATTGTCCAGTCTAGATGTGACAAATGCATGAAGCAGTTTTTCTGCATCATTTTTAGATCAGATGTTTTTATTTTAGTGAAATTGTAAAGGTGCTAATTATAAACAAACATGAAGTGCGAAAAAAAAACCACATTTTGTGATGTATCCACCAAATAATGATGGGCTGTCCTGTCTGTCCTCTAGGCCAGCGAGTACATCTTCAAGTACATCATCCAGTCCCGCCGGCTCTTCTCGTTGGCCACTGGAGGCCAGAACGAGGAAGAGTTCAGAGTCTGCATCCACGAGCTCTTCATGTCCATCCGCTTCTTCCTCTCGCAGGAGAGCAAAGGCACCAGCCCGGTCGCGCAGACACAGGTGTGTGTTTGTAATCACACACTGGAGGCCTCATCGGAGACGTTCACGTCCGCGTGGTGAACGAACATGTGAATCTGTGCTTGTTTGCTTTGTAGAGAAATCCTCTTAATGCGGCTGTGACGGGGGAGAAATTGGCTGTAATTGAATTTCACGTTGCCAGAAGCGGGTTTGGAGTCGCGGAAGGAAAATTTTTTTGTGACAGCTTCTTTTCCAGAGGGAGGCCTGCGCAGCGGGGCGCCCGCTTTAGCTGATTTCAACCAAAACCAAAACAAGCAAGCTAAAGATGCCAAAGATAATCCTAATTACACACTGGGAACAAATGCTTGTGTGGTTTTGTAGCTGAGCACTATTGTCAAGATTGTTTTTTTATTTATCGTTATGTTTGTTTTTATGCTTGATGTTTTGTCTTCTCTATTCACGTGAATAATTATAAATTACAGTCGTCGGCAGCCTGTCAGTAAGATTTATTTAAACCAGTTTCTTGGTCGCTTTTAGTGTGATTTAAAGCTGCTAAACTCCCACATAGTGCATGTACCCTGCTGTCTGAAAAGCTTTGTTTCAGCCCTCTGCTGACTTCTGATCTGGATTAATCTTTATTCTCGACAAAACAATAGCTGTGGGAGTGTGCTCTCAGGCCACGGTTAATCCCCGTTAATCTGTTACATGAGGCGCACACCCTGACCAGCATACACCAACGTTTCACACATGCGTCGCACAACCACATACTACAGATTCAAGTCAAAACAGTTGTTTGGGGCTGTGTTGAGCACTTGTGAGTTGTGAGAATCTTACCTGCCGCAGAAACGATGAGAGAGGTCAGAGTTTGGAGAAACAGGGAGGAATTTAAACTGAAAACACACCGGTAATGCCACGGAGGTATCATTGGATGTGTAACAATTAACACCGCTCGAACATCAAGAACAATCTGAAGAGTGCCGTAAAGTTACCCAAAAAGTCTTCAAAGTTCATGCAATAATCCAGGTCGAAAATCCAACAAAGTTCAGTCAGGTCATCTGGACAGTTTCTTTCTTTTTTTTTTTTTAGACGTTTCGTCCTTCATCCAAAGGACTTCATCAGTCCGAGGGGCCACAATAAATTGAATCCCACAAGCAGCACACTCCCATAGTGGACCAACCAGTTTGCTGGTGATAAGATAGTTTCTGGGGCCCGCCCTCTCCTCCGTCAACATCTCTGAGGCAGCTAGCCAAAGTGGTTCAAAACATCAAAGAATGTTTGAGTTGGTGGATTTTTTGGATTTTTTACCTGGATTATTGAGCATGAACTTTGATGTTTTGAACCACTTTGGCTATGGCTGCTTCAGAGGAGTTGAGGGGGGAGAGGGCAGACCCCAGAAACCATCATCGCCAGCAAACTAGTCGGTCCACTATGGGGGTGTACTGCTTGTGAGACTCAGTTTGTTGTGGCTCCTCGGACTGATGAAGTCCTTTAGATGAAATACAAAACATCTCAACAAAAAAAAGAAACCATCCAGATGATCTGACTTAACTTTGTTGGATACCCAAAAAGTCTTACAGCTTAGCTTCTATAGATAAAAAAAGAAGCTTAAAAAACAAATTGTTGAGATGCAATTCTAGATTTTAGCTTATTTTATTTCACCTTTTTGTATTAAGAGACTGACAAAACGTGAAGAAGAACGACCCAACAGCAAAACAATAACAAGTGATGGGCAAAAATCCCTACAGTCTTTCAGTTTAATCCACATAATCCCTGTCAACCATCCAACTCTGGTTCTGCTCAATGATTCGGGGCTCTTTTAACTTTAGTTTTTACATTACAATATCTCTCTTTACACACATATATACAGTATATGAGTAATGAATCTTGTAATAAACTGTAATAGCTTGAGGTGCGATCTATTTGTCAATGCTGAACTTGCTCATTTAGCTTTGCAGCATTTTGACGTCTGAGCCTCCTTTACAAGATTATCTTCATATTATGCAATGCTGATTTAGTAAAGGATGCATTGGACCTACAGAGAGAATGCTATGTACAATATGAGTCAGTCACGCACATTCATATTTTTTACCGCTCTTTGTAGTCTAATTTCTAGCTTGAAGGCTTTTGGCTGTAAAGTATCCACAAAGTGATTTAAATGGCTGTGACAATAATGGATGGTGCTCGTTCCGTTTAGCCTCCCATATGACTGTGTTCCCCCTCTTCCTTCTCTGCTCAGGCAGTGTTCCTGCGAACATTCCCAGCGATCTACAGCGAGCTGTTGAAGATCTTCACGGTGCGGGAGGTGGCTGGTTTTGCCAGGGAGACGCTGGGCAGTTTACCTTCTGTCGTCCAGGCTGACAGTCCGCTGGAAGCTGTCAAACTGCAGTGCATCGCCAAGACAGTGGAAAGCCAGCTTTATGTTAACCCAGGTAGAATTTAGTTTGCAGTAGTGTGCATGTGTTTATATTTGTACAAAATGGCTGCTTCAAACGTAAAAACATTGCGGAGATATTTGAACGGATATGAACAACAACCAGCACGTGCTTGGTTGAGAAGATGGAGGCAAACTAAACAAACTGTGCAAATGTGGAAAAGGTTTAGTATTAGCTAATGTAGCATTTTGTTGTTTTTGAGAATGAGTTGGGTTTTTTTAGAGCCTGGCTGATATGGAAATTGTGGCTATCGCTAGGCCTGTTGCAATAAACAATAAATCAATTAATTGCATGGTGAATGAAAATTATTGACCTCATTTTCATTTATCGGCTTTATTGTTTCTACGTTTATCTTTTTCTACTGAAGACACTGGACGACAAAAAGCTCAACTCCGGTGCTCTTCCCCTCCCTTTTTTTCTTTTCTCTTTAAAATCTGTTTTAACCATCCGAAATCGCGTTTTTGGATTGTTAAAAGCAGCTAAGCTGTGAAGCTAAGCTAACAGGCCGACCTCGGGGAAAAAACCTTCGTCTTGTCGAGCTCCAAAATTCACGATTGAAACCGGTGCCTTCGTGTAAAAAGTTGTTTTTCTCTGCAAAAAGAAGCTGAGAACTTGTTTACTGATTTTTTTAATTAAAAGCTTTGTGTGAAAAATGTTATGTTAAAGAGCTCACATCACTGAGTGTCCGCCATTTTGAGAACCAAAGAGAGACAGCCCATGTCACGTCAAGGGCCCTCCCTCCCGTTTTTCTTAAAGAGACACGCTGCTCAACCATCCATTCTTCGGTTCAAAGAGTCTCATACTGCCATCAGGTGGTCAAAAAAGGCACTACACTCCAAACAAATCAACATTTCTTCTAAAATTTGACTATTAATTCTTGTTAAATTTCAAACAATATTAGCGTTTATCGCAATAATTTCTGAGACATTTGATCGCCCATCAAAATTTGTTATCATGACAGGCCTAGCTATTGCTGATATTGATATTGGGAAGGGAAGGCTAATGCCTATAACCTTTATAGTGGCTCAAAACTTTTAGCTTTGTCCACCCCAAGAATCTAAGTAAACAGCTACTTTTAAACCTGTTTAACACTTGAAGTCTTCAAACAGTCTTCCTAGCGTGTGTTCACATTTTCTATCCTCCACTATTCATCATAAAGTTGTTAAGTCTGTTACAAATATATAAATTAAACATAAGAAACACCCTTTCCTGTTCATCGTTTAAACAGTCAGTCATGTATGGTGAAGGTCTAATTAGTACTGACCACAGCAGAGTTTTTTTTTCTTTGCAGAGAAGTAAAGATTTCAGACAAACAATGCATTTCATTGAGGATGACAAAGATAACGTTACTAACACTTATTTTACCTCTACGATAGATTTATTGTTCTGGATTAAGTTTTACAAGGCAATAGCCTATGCTAGGTTATCTAAACGTTGGCTTGCTAATTTGAGAGGCACCTAGCTAACGACAAGCGGATTGGAGGGTTGAAGAGAATTTATTATTGTTGATTTTTTAAATTTATTTTACAGATCAGTTACAATAAACTTATCATGTTCTGGTTAGCAAAATACTCTACACAGTATCGCTCCCTGCTTCGGCTGCACTGAAAGTGAGACTTAAAGTGAATTGCCATGACTTGAAAGTAGTCCACATGCACCCTCTGCTGGATACATTGTACAATTACGCCTTTTGCATATAAGGACACAGCTCATTCCCAGCAGTTTATGGGGGAAAATTAGAAGTGATTATATTGGCGTATAATGGGACAATTATTACCGATATGTCCCCAAATGCCAGTATTGGCCTAGAATATCGGCTCTATCAATATATCTGTCTGGCTCTACCATATATTAAGCCTGAAAATGGTGTGAAGGGCGTTTGTGTTTAGCTAGACATTAGCATAGCCTGGACAAAGATTTCTGCCCTTTATTAAATACACTGTACCCTTTGATGTCGGGTCTGATAAGGTACTATTGATAACTTTATGTCAGAACATCACTTCAGACCTGACTACGCTGTCCTGTTAGGTAGTATCTCACTGGGCTGTAACGGTTTGAGAGAAATTGCGAGTGACAGTCACGAGGGTGTTTTCAAAATGTTTTAAAACGTTCAGTTGAGATCTTAACTTCCTCTCATGAGCTGCAGGGCCTCAGTTTTGTGTTGCTGGAACTTCTAAAGTGTTTTTAAAAACCGTGAGACCAATTTTCCCTCAAAATATTTACAAAGTTGATAGCAGGTGCCCATTTAATTTCCTAATACCTGAGTGGTAGCACTGTTTTTATTTATTTCTTGGTCAACATGTATGCAAACTCCTGGCAAATTCTGCCATTTTCTCACATCGTTTCTTCAGCTACCCCTCACCAGTCACAGACCAGAGATATACTACTTCTACACTCGAATGTGCATTTTTCTGGGGCAGATTATTACATGCCCATGCTAATTGTTGCTACGGAGCTAAACATTTGTTGTTCTTTGTGCTGCAGAGTCACGGTGCATCTTAATACCTGTGGTCCTCCGAGTGCTGCAGACCCACCTGCAGGAGCAGAGGGACCTGGTCATGTGCGCTCGCATCCTCACCAGCATGCTCTCCCTCATCACAAAGGAAGAAAACGGCACCGTGGTGAGCAGCCGAACCTCATTAGTCAACAGCGTTTACTCGAATGACTCAACTTACCGTATTAGCAATGCATTTACAATAGATCCAGTCAATTAATGTTTATAAAGCTGTTGATTAGAATAACCGTTATTGTAATATATTTTTGTTTAGTAGCAACAAGATTGACTTTTAAAAGCACATTCTGAGTAAATCACTGCTTTGTTTGTTGTATATTGTCAATTAGGGGGATAACATGGGTTCTGACAGTTGTGCAGCCGACTAATGAGGCTCGTCAATTTAGCAGTGAGGACTGTTGAAGCGACTGAGCTTTTTCTGATTTGTCTGTGAGCAAGGTGTGTCTGGATAGCGTTGTTGGCTACCAGGAGGGTGGCTAACGATGAAGGCGCCCAGCACAGATTGGCTGGTGGCAGCCAGTGTGCCACAGATTCCCTCTCATTATCACCCCTTCTTTTTTATTTTTTGGCAAAGTCCGTTTTGTCAGAGGGAGAAACAAAACTAAGAGCACACACACACACTCTTCTTGAGCTGTCTTTAAATGCTTAACCAACCTTTTCTCCTTTGTGTTCAGTTTTTTTCCCCTGTCCTTCATTTGTGAACTTGGACTGATACCCACAGCCCTGAAACTTTCACTTTTACCTCACCATACTTAAACATTAAGATGAAAACCTGATGATCTGCCAGCAGTTGCAGACTTTAGTGTTTGTGGCTGAATCAGAGCAGCTTTTGCTTATGATTCAATGATGAGCTAGCTGTATGGGCTGAAACTTACACCATCACAAACTGAATTTAATGGTTTGAAACTGAATTCATTTGCTTTAAAATTTCAGTTTTATAATTCAGTTTCAATTTCAAAATTCTTTTTTTTTTGTGTCACACATTCAGATCCTTCCAGAGTAATCGAACACAGATTGACGTTTAGTGAAACTTTCTTTACAGAAATGTTATGTGGTTCAGTTTCAAGGAGGCGGTAAAACACAAAGGAAAAAAATAGTAAAATAACTTCCTTTTCGGCGTACAGTATTTGTCAAAATCTGCCACAAATCTAGTGGCGCATCAGGAGCACACACGGGAGGATTCGCTGTTTCAGTTTTTCAAAATTTAACAAGATTAACACCTAAAAACAATTATTGGCTTGCTCAAGATTAAAGCAAAGGTGTGTCTCCGTTGAACTTTTCCTTAATAAATGCACTTTAATGGTCAAAACTGCTTCATTTCCCTTCCAACCAAAGATCGATTATGGCTCATAATGTAACAGTCAGGAGAAATTAAGCTGTTTTGACCATTAAAGTGCATTTATTAAGGAAAAGTTCAACGGAGACACACCTTTACTTTAATCTCAAACTAACAATCGTTTTTAGGTGTTAATCTTGTTACATTTCGAAAAATTGAAACACCGAATCCTTTCGTGTGTGCACCTGCGGTGCCACTAGATTTTTGTCAGATTTTATACTGTACGCCGAAAAGGGAGTTATTTTTCCATTTTTCTCCTTTGTGTTTTACCGCCTCCTTGAAACTGAACCACATATCTACATTTTCACTTACGTGAAACGTCAATCTGTCGATCTGCGTTGGATTACCGTATTTTTTGCCGCATAAACCGCATCCTTTTGCATAAATTTGCAAGTCCTGCAACTTATACACCGAAGTGACTAATACACGTTTTTTCCCCATATTTGTAAACCAATTTTTGCCTGAGATCTGACGATTTCATTCATTCAGACACGGAAAATACTGAGCACTACCATTTTCAGCCGCTAGGGGCACTCGACCTATTTGGCAAGCCAAGTGTCGCATTAATAGGTAAAACTGTTTATTAATGAGACACTTGGCTTGCCATACCAGTCCACCTTCGTCTCGCTCCAGAACTCATGGAGCAAACCTCAAACCAGCTTCACTTCGCCGCGCCGCCCAGGGGAAATGCAGCTGATTTAACCGTTAAAGTGCATTTATTAAGTAAAAGTTCAACTGAGACACACCTTTGCTATAATGTCGAGCAAACAAATAATTGTTTTTAGGTGGTTATTTTTGTAAAGTTCTCTCGTGCACGCTCCTGACCGCCATTTGGCAGCCAATTGATTTTTGGCACAACACGTTTCCGGGTGGTCTACGGTGATGCATAACAAACGCAACGCGTCACCGGTGACACATAATAGATGCGACCTATACAGCAAAGTGACTTATTTGTGTTTTTTCCAACTTTATTCGACATATTTGGAGTGATGTGACTTATACTGCAGTGTGACATGTACGGCGGAAACTATGGTACTCTGGAAGGACCTGGATTTGTGACACACAAAAAATGAAATTTTAAATCAAATGAATTCAGTTTCAAACCATTAAATGCAGTTTCAGCCCAAATGGCTGGACAAAAAGCAAATTAATCAAGAAAACTTCAAGGAATTTTTGCATAGCGCAGTTAGAAATTAGACTCAAAACGTTTTGCGTTCACATTTTGGATAAAACTGTTGTTTTTAAAGTGAAGGATAATCCCGTTCATGTTGTCGCCCGTAATTCAGCTCCGTGTTTGTGTTTCAGGAGCCTGCGGTGTCCGAGGAAGTGGAGTTAATTGTGGAAAGCCTGCTGGGAGTTTTACTGAAGACCATATTGGAAATTAGCAACCGGCCTCAGCCTGCTGGACCTGCCATGAGACTACAGTTCCAGGATGTTACTGTACGTGCACTGTGTGTCTCTCTTTGTGTGTTTGGGGGCTTTACAGAATATACAGGAGAAATTGGGGATTTGGGATCAAGTTGCAACAACGACGATTCATTCCACCCAGATTAAAAGCAATAATTAGGATTTATGATACGGCTCAGAAGGGATTAATGATGTGGAGAATAAGGACAACATCATCAGTGTGTGTTAATTGGAAGTCAGAAATGTCACAAAAAATTAATTAAATGGCGTTTAAATTAACTGCTTTGAAATCTTGGAGGTTGGAGTTGTTCCCAGCTGCGTTCGGGCTAACTGTTAGCTAATCAGTCTTGCTAAATATAAATTCTGTCTCCTAGAAATGGCCGTTCAAGTAACTTTCTAGAAAAAGCTGCTGTCAGGATTTTGCTTCATTAAAAAAAGAAAGAAAATGAAGTGTCATAATTATCAGTTTTGTTAGTAAAGACCAAAAATATTTCATTGTTATTGTTATTATTTATTCATTATTTATTGTGTTAGATTAATGCCTCAGGAAAAAAGAAGCAGAATGCTGCTGTTACTCTCATGGAGAAAGGTCCAAAGGTTGGCAGCAGGTAGATTTGTTTGAACAGTCATAAAATGGTTTCATGTGGTTCGTGAAGTCTTTCGATCTGGACCTCTCTAAGGAGCGTAGCAGCAATCATATTTATGCTTCAGTTACCATGACGATAAAGTTTGTCTCCACGACTTGTAGGAATTGTGACCCTAAGCAGGTTTCGTAGGAATATTTTAGCTTTGACAAGAAACGCATTCAAACAGGCTTTTTTCAACTTCTGATCCATCCCCAACACACAAAAAACACCTTATTTAAAAAATTAAGTGTTTTTAAAAGTCAGGTCCTCAGAACACTGCGATGATCTGTCATCGTTGCCTATTTCATTAGCATTAAATGTTGTTATTCTAGTAATTCAGAGCAGCTCTAAAGACTAATCCTTGTTAACAAGCTTTCTGTTCTGTGTCCGTTCCATCAGGGGGAGTTTGTGGCATGCTTATTGGCTCTTCTGCGACAGATGACTGACAAGCACTACCAGAAGCTGCTGCAGGCGTTCAGCAACAAAGATGACCTGAGGGTGAGACAGACGCATCATCTTTTCTTTTCTCGTGTTTGTTGTTTATTTTAGAGCCCAACCTGTATGGAAATTTTGGCTATTGCCAATGCTGATATTGAACGGGGAAGGCTATTGCCGAAAAACAATATAATGGCTAAAAATTTTTTTTTAGCTTTGTCCACCCCCAAGAATCTTAAGTAAACAGCGAGTGGAGCGGGGATTGTTTATTTAGCGCAGCTGTTAGCAACCATGAAGCTAAGCTAATCAGATCCACGTTATAACCAGTCCCACACTAGGTTTACAAGTGGTGCACTGGTCATAAAAACAGTCTTCATAACAGGCGTTAACATTTTCTGTCCTCGACTATTCACCATAAAGTTATCAGGTGTGTAACAAAAATTTTAATTACAAAAAGAAACGCCCTTCCCTGTTCATTGTTTAAACAGTCATCCATGTATGTTCAAGGTCTAATTAGTATAATCCGCAGCAACATGTAAAATTTTTTATTTTTTTTTTGCATAGAAGTAAAGATTTCAGAGAAACAATGCATTTCCACTCCCCCATGTGCAATGCATGCACATGGGGGAGTGGTGGCGCAGAGGTTAGAGAGGTGGGCTTGTGATCCGAAGATCGCCGGTTCACGCCCCGGCCCCGACAACATCAAAAATTGTGGGTGGGGTAGGTGAAACACCCACACTTAACCCCCACCCTCATTCGCCCCACTCTGGGCCCATGAGCAAGGCCCTTAACCCCACCATGTGCTCCCTAAACAGGTCTCTCTTGAAAATGAGTTCTCGTGGCTCAGTGAGACTAACCTGGATAAATAAAGGCTAAATGAAAAAAAAAAAAATTTCATTGAGGACGACAAAGATAACGTTACTAACACTGATATATTTTACCTCTGCGTAAGATTTATTGTTCTGGATAAAGTTTTACAAGGCAGTAGCCTATGCTAAGCTATCTAAACGTTAGTTTGCTAACTTGAGAAGCACCTAGCTAATGACAAGTGGGTTGGAGGATTGAAGAGAATTTATTATTAATTTTTTTTTTAATTTTACATTTCATTTAAAATAAACTTGGCATGCTCTGTTCAGCAAAATACACTGTTGTATTGCTCCCTGCTTCGGCTGTGATGAAAGCGAAACTTAAAGTGAACAGCCATGACTTAAAAATAGTCTGCATGCGCCCTCTGCTGGAAACATTGTACAATTACAGCTCAGCATTTTAGGAGTGAAAGTTAGAAGCATTTATTTCGGCGCATAATGGGACAATTATCACCGATACCAAGATGTCCCCAAACATCTATATCAGCCTAAATTATCAGTCCTACCGATATATCGGTCGGGCTCTAGTTTATTTGTCTGCATGCCATGTTAATCCGTATCGTTTTACTTTCTGTGCATTTCACAGACAGGAAATAGTTAAAGTATGATGAATAACAAGTTTTAACATTTTTCTCTCCTTTTTGTTTTTTTTTTGTCTCTTTGCAGGACTTCCTCCTTCATATCTTCACAGTCTTCAGAATTCTGATCAGACCAGAGATGTTTCCTAAAGACTGGACTGTCATGCGGCTCGTCACAAACAAGTAAGACCACAATCACGCTCCACACGGACAAATAAAACAACTTAAACGAGGACAAACAGGAACTCAAGCATTTTTCCCGACAATATTCCTCTGCTTTGTCTTTTCGGAGGGTATTTGTCTTTGTCCTTCACGAATATCTAGTGGCAATATAAATGTTAGTATTTTTTTCACATCATACTTTATCAAAAATAATGAATTGGTGAAACTTTCTCCCTCCACTTTTTGTTCTGTGTTTCTGTCCTATTCTTTCAGTGTCATCATCACAACTGTCCTCTACCTTTCTGATGCTCTGAGGAAAAACTTTCTCAATGACAAGTTTGATTATAAGGTAGGACTGGCTCGCTCTGAAGCAGCAGAGTCCGTAGATGTTTAAAAGTGTTTGACCAACAACTACGTTAGCTCTGAAAGGGTCACAGAATGAGCTTTCTTCCAGGATGATAGGAAATTTATATTAAATGGAAGGAATAGTTTGGATTATTTGAATTGGGATTTTGTGGTTATGATCTATTCACTTCTTACCTGTTGATGATAGCTCTTTAAACCACCTCAGCTTAGAGAAATGAAGTTAAATTCTGACCGGACTGACAAGCAAATGGCTCCTAATACCAAAGTGGAATGTTGCCGTATTAAAACATTACCATTCTCAAAATGTCATAGCAGTTTATACAAAGACTATTCTTGAATCTTCATAACACAATCAGGTTTTTTAATTTTTTTATTATGGAGTTATTCCAGTAGAAATGATACAATATTTGTCCAAAAGTGCTCCAGCAAGCTAATTTTCCAGTTGCTAATATTAATAAATAACTAGAATTATCTAAATAACAATGCAAAGGTTTATAAAATAGCATTTGCGTAAACCGTTATGAAATGTTTTGATGCCAAAGTTGTTTTAAGATAATAGAAACCCATTTTATTTAGGTCTAGCTAAGGTCTAGCCTTTAGCTTTTAGCTTAATTTGGACAGGTGAAGGCCTAGCCTCTAGTCTTTAGCTTAATTTAGACAGGCGAAGGCCTAGCCGCTAGTCTTTAGCTTAATTTGGAAAGGTTAAGGCCTAGCCTTTAGCTTAATTTAGACAGGCGAAGGCCTAGCCTCTAGACTTTATCTTAATTTGGACAGGCTAAGGCCTAGCCTTTAGCTTAATTTGTGTATGCTAAGGCCTAGCCTTTAGCTTAATTTGGACAGGTTAAGTCATAGCCTCTAGCTTCATTTGGACAGGTTAAGTCCTAACCTTTAGCCTAGTTTGGACAGGCTAAGGCCTAGCCTTTTGCCTTTAGCTTTATTTAGACAGGCTAAGGCCTAGTCTTTAGCATTTCTCTAATTAGTTATCATTCAAAGTGCTAGCTACAGCGGGTAACATGTTAATTGACCATATCTTGCCACTGAACTCCACTTAATAAGATCTCGATCTCATTTATGCCTTTAAAGTTTTTTGATAAATTATTTAAGTCAAAAAGTCTCAGTGTGACACAGAGAGGAACTATATTTGATTAACCAAATCTAAGATGGGAATCAATCTGATGCTCTTTCAAATTAATGCAGAAGATTAGAAAAAGAAGGAAAAGTTATTAGGAATCTGTGAATATTAAACATAACTGAATTGTGAAATCCAGAAAATGTTCAAGTTGCATACATAATTTTAATGTGTTGCCATTTTCAGGTTTGGGACTCGTACTTCTGTCTGTCTGTAATCTTCATCAACCAGCTTTGTCTTCAGCTGGAGTCCTTTTCTCCCTCCAAGAGGAAGAAAATACTGGAAAAGTAAGTTTTAATTTATTTGTCACAAATAAACACACTTTCATCTCATGTGAAAGACACAGGGTGTACAGTGCACCTGCATTCCTAACGTTACTTTTGTCATGCAGATATGGAGACATGAGGGTGATGATGGGCTGTGAAATCTTCAGCATGTGGCAGAATTTAGGTGAGCAGATGAAATCACAAATTAGGACATTTATCGACTAAACAGAGTTGCTGAACTTGGCGTCACAGAAAGTAAAGACGGTCTCAAAACATGCCTCTGTTTTTCTTTGAACTTGAGCTCATGGCATCTTAAAAAACTCTGTCTTACGAAAGTGATTTGTCACCATGGCAACAAGATGGACATCTCTGTCTGTTTCAAATGAACGCCTTTGTTCTCTGATTGAGCCGCACGGTTTTATTTTCCCTCATTTCCACTGTTGAGTTGTGTTTTTTCCACAGTTTGAGGTGCACTTTAAAGCTGCGTACGTTGACAAAAATAAAAAGTCTCTTCAGGTTGGGATGGATCAGAGTAAAAGTCACTTTGAGAACTTTTGCAGCTCAGACGGTTTCAGTTTGGCTGGAAAAGGGAGGGCTGCCGTGCAGGCCGTTTCTGATTTAAACCCTCTGCTGGGGTCAAAGTGAAAGTCTGACCTGTGCGTTGAACTGTGTCTCCTCCAGGGGAGCACAAGTTGCACTTCATTCCGGCGATGATTGGACCTTTCCTGGAAGTGACCCTGGTGCCTCAGCCTGATCTGAGGAATGTCATGATCCCCATCTTCCATGACATGATGGACTGGGAGCAGAGACGCAGCGGAAATTTCAAGCAGGTATGCTGCTGTCTGACCACTTCCTAAAAGGGATGTAACACGAAAACTTTTCCAGCTAGAACATCTTGAATAACTTTGTGTTTTTTAGAGTTTTCACAGTAAAGTTGACTTCAGATTTCCACATCCCCTTAAGCTCAAAAGAAGATACATTTTCCATCTTATGTTCCTTTGAAAGATTATTAATGGTTCACAGCAACATCTCTTGTGCTGCAAAGTCCATGTTCAATAATCCAGGTATGCAATCCAACATTTTTCAGTCAGGTCATCTGGACAGTTTCTTTTTTTGTGCAGAAATGTTTCGCCTTTGATCCGGAAGGCTTCATCAGTCAAGGAAACACACAACAAAACTTGTTCTTCCCCCAACAGCTTACTCCAAAGTGGAACAAACCAGTTCTGCTTGTGATAAGATGGTCTCTTTGGTACGCCCCCTCCTCCATTGCCGGCCCTCTTCCTTGTTGACAGTCTTGTCAAACTGGTTGAAAACAAAAAAGTCCAGCTTTGGACTTCACAAGCAGAACTGGTTTGTTCCACTTTGGAGTAAGCTGTTAGAGGAAGAATCAGTTTTGTTGTGCGTTTCTTTGACTGATGAAGCCTTCCGGACCGAAGGCGAAACATTTCAGCACAATAAAAGAAACTGTCCAGATGACCTGACTGAAAAATGTTTGATCTCTTGTGCTGGTTTTCCATCGCATGCATAAGGCATCCTGACTTGCTATGGAGTTACTGATAAAGTGATAAACACCCATACAACCCAGGACAAGAGTTTTTCCTTTCCAAACTGATGAACTTATCCAAAAGTTGTCCAAACTTGTCCATGAATAAATTGTTTGTTGACCAAAATGAGATTTCTATGTAATTTTATCATGAACAGTATGTTGACCTATTTTGTAATTCTTTGTTCCATGGATCATAACATGTTGGTGTGAAGAAAGGGGTTTGTAGGCTCCATCATCCAGGTAGATAACGACAACAAAGGTTAAATCGTGTCATCTGGACCAGTTTTTTTAAGTGAGAAACGTTTCGTCTCCCATCCGGAAGACTTCATCATCAGTCTACGGTCAGCCAAACAGATCTGTCCCATAGGTAGCCCTCACTGCTGTGTTTCAAGCCAACCTCCTGTTGGACTCTCAGACTTTTAACATGTACGAAACACACCCATCCAAAACAATCAATCATCACGTACAACAATCAAATGTTTTGGGCCAGATTGCACAGGAGGTTGGCTTGAAACACAGCAGTGAGGGCTACCTGTGAGACAGATCTGGCTGGCAGGCCGTAGACTGAGGAAGTCCTCTGGATGGTGGACGAAACGTTTCTCACTTAAAGAAACTGGTCCAGATGACACAATTTAACCTTTTTGTGGATATGAATAGTATTTTAGTCAGAATCGATGTGTTTGATGTAATGTAAAGGTAATGGTGGGCATATTTTTTGTTGGTGGGTTGAAGTGTGGAAAAGTTACGGCATACTACGGTATTAGAATGAGGTAGGCGAACTTCTTGTAGTGTAACTGTCTCTGTGTTTTTGTTGGTGTGATATGTAATTATGTGTGGCGTTGCTGCAGCGAATCTGTTGCCATTCTTCCATCAGCCTGTGCTAACATCTGAACTGCGGTCTTCTGTCAACATTAAGGCGTGGTCTCACTTTCCATCTTCTGGATCTTGTTCTTTTTGTTGCTTCAGTCTAGTATACCGGTATCTCAAATTGCCACATGGTCTTCTGTTGGTGTCATCCTCAAATAAAGTCCACATCAAACTCACAACAGCAACTTGAACATCAGTTTTCTTCCAGGTTCATATTTGTGGACTTTAAAATGCCAGTCGTGTACAAGTACACATCATGTAGGTAGAGGTGGTATGCAACAGGTACTAAGAAAGACTATAGATACCGTTGGCACTGTACTACGCTATATAAACTTCTAGAATGCACTATGTACTCAGCAAAAACCACGTTGTTAAATTTATATATATATATATATTTATTTATTTATTTATTTATTTATTTTTTTTCTGACGAAAAAACTATTCATATCAACAAAAAAGGTTAAATTGTGTCATCTGGACCAGTTTCTTTGAGAAGCGTTTCGTCCACCATCCAGAGGACTTCCTCAATATATATATTGAGTACAAGAAAACAGAGGCAGGGATTAAAGTTCTCTATCACCAGAACATATTTCTTTTGTAAAAATGAGAATTGTTACACAACTGTATCTGACTTAATTCTTGCAAAACGGTATTTCTTTTAGACTTTTAGACTAAAAACATGGAAATGACATCAAAGTTAACTACAGAAAATCTGTTGAAGTCACCATCATTTTTCAAAATATCATTGGTCTTGAGGATCTCAATGGTGCAGAAGTCTTTTTACAATTTGATTGTTAGAGGACAGTATACTGTCACTTACACATATAATCCTCTTTACAAGTGAACCTTTGGGAAGTGACGGGCACGCAGACAATTTCAACCCAAAGATTTGTTTTTGTTAATTCCTGCAGGGGAATACACTGATGTGAAACTCAAATGGGACTGATAAGAAAGTCGAGCAATAACTAAAAGCAATAAAATTAAAAGCGACGCAAATCCGTGGCAGTGCAGAGCATTAGCATAGCGCAGCATGAGATTGTATAACGTTGCATCACTGCTATACAACTTTCATCATCGTGCTTATATACGAGATCTTTACAATGTCTTGAGAAATTTTTATTTTATTTTTGACATCTCTGGAGATTTTAGCTCTTTCTTGGTTCCCGTTCAGTTCAATTGAGCGTACTGAAAGTGTTTTAAAACGCTTGTTCCTCGCAGGTGGAGGCCAAGCTGATCGACAAGCTGGACAGCCTGATGTCTGAGGGCAAAGGAGACGAGACGTACAGGGAGCTCTTCAACAGCATGTGAGTCGATGAAAAGCAACAGAAAACAGAGCCGAGGGGCTTGTTTTTGACAAATGTGTCGCCAGGATTCAGTAGAATCAAGTTCAAATAGTAGATTGAATATTTCGGACCACAAAGCACCTTTTATTTTCAGGTAACCAACTAATTTGAGTTTTAAATAAAAAGCAGTAGGAATTTCTGTACTGAAACAATTAGTATAAGTAGCCAATCAAGAGGTAAGTTGGGGCATTCAGTCACTTTCACCCTCACTCCTCCTTATTCATTCTTTCTCCCCGTTTTCAGATTTGTGTCCATGCATGCTCATTGTGTGTGCACGCCTCTGTATGTGTGTGATGTACATTTCAACTCTTTTTTTTTCCAGAAATGGTATTGTGTTAAGTAATAAGACTTCTGATTCATTAGCATAACAAATGTCTCCTCTATCTCCAAGAAGCTGTTCAGATTTGTTGCAGGTGAATATCGTCAGTCATCCAGGACATGGTAAATAATTTAAAAAAGAAAGTTCAAGACAAAAACAACTGGACTTTATTCGTAGCTGAAGATGTTTCGCTTCTCATCCGAGGAGCTGTCAATTCAAAGAACAGTGTGTGGGGTTTGAGTTATAAAGCTGAGGTGTTCTGTAAGCTAGGTACACATGCAGGTTGCCCTTTCACTCCTCACAATAGAGCATATGTGTCAAACTCGAGGCCCATGTGCCAAATGTGGTCCTCGTGGACATCTTGTCTGGCCCCCAAGATGTTGTTTTAAATGTAAAATACTTTTATTACTTTAATTTTTTTCAATAATCTTTACTTATCATGTCAAAAGTGCAACAGAGAACGTCAAATGAGACAATCAAACTCTTGTTGAGGAACCTGCGACCAATAAAAGATTTTGGATATCTAATTTGACTTATTGTAGTTTCTGAAACCGGCCCTTAGTTTGAAAAAGGTTTTAATTTTGGCCCCCTTTTGTAAGTGGGTTTGGCACACCTGCAATAGAGGATCGTTAGGGTCTTTATTGGTCTGACTCACAGATGGGCCACTCTGGTCACATGAATGAAGTTCGTGATTGGAAGATGCATTATAGGTTTTTGAAAGTTGAAATCTGAGACCTCCTCTGCTGTTTAAGGATGGTTTCTCTCTTTTTACATAGATGGCTTCCTTCACTCCCCTCTTAAACCATCTGTCTTCTCGGTCCTCAAAAGAGTGTCCCTTATCCTTGAGGTGTAGTTGAACCACTGAGTCTTGTCCTGAAGAGCTGGCTCTCCTTTGTTGAGCCATGCGTCTGTGAAGAAGCTGTTGGGTTTCTCCAGTATAGAGATCGGGACATTCCTCGCTGCACTGGACTGCAGACACCACACCGCTCTGCTTGAGTATTTGTGTTTTGTCCTTCAGGTGGACCAGCCTCTGTCTGAGTCCTGTTGGATTTGAGATGTACTGGGATAGGCCTGTCACAATAACACATTTTGCTGGGCGATTGTCTCAGAAATTATTGTGATAAACAATAATATTGTTTGAAATTTGACAATAATTAGTAATTATTGTCAAAGTTAAGAAGAAATGTTGATCATTTGTTTCGTGTGTAGTACCTTTTTACGACCACTAGATGGTAGTATAAGACTGTTTGAACCGAAGGATGGATAGTGAGGGAGCGAGCAGTGTATCTCTTTAAGAAAAATGAGAGGGAGGCCCCTTGACGTGACATGGGCTGTCTCTCTTCGCTTGTCAAAATGCTGGACGCTCGGTGTGGTTTGAGCTGTTTAGCATAGCATTTTTCACACAAAGCTTGTAATAAAAAAAAATCAGTAAACAAGTTCTCAGCTTCTTTTTGCAGAGAAAAACTTTTTAGACGAAGGCACGGGTTCCAACTGTGACTTTTGGAGCTTCGACAAGACAGAGGTTTTTTCCCAAGGTCGGCCTGTTAGCTTAGCTCGTAGCTTAGCTTCTTAGCTTAGCTGCTTTTAATGATCCAAAAATGCAATTTTGGACGGTTAAAATGGATTTTAAAGAGAAAAGAGAAAGGAAGGTGTCAGTGAAGAGCACTGGAGTTAAGTCTTTTGTCATCCAGTGTCTTCAGAAGGAAAGAGACATGAAGAAACGATAAAGCCGATAAATGAAAACGAGGTAGATAATTTTAATTTATCGTGCGATTAATTGATTTATTGTTTATCGCGACAGGCCTATACTGGGACGCTGTGTTTGGAGAAAATCCTTCTCAGTTTCTCAGATACTCCAGCAACATAAGGGATGACGATGTAGTGTCTATATTTTCCTTTTATTGCATTTGTTAGGCTTATCAAGAGACAACTCTATACACCGCTGCTCAATACCGGGTCACAGAAGCATTTTGTTGTCCGCAGTTTCCCACCGAGTGTGAACAGAGGCATCAGAGCTGCCCGCTTGAAGTCAAGTCCGCTGGAACAGATTTGTAACAAGTCTGAACAGCCTCTAAGTGTGATCTTACAAAGTGTTTGATCCAAATACGTCTGCTTTAACTGGGCCAGTGTCTTTCACTCATTCGTTTTCCTCATTTTTACATGCGAGTCATTTTTAGAGTTTAATAAGTCAATCTACTCTC
The DNA here is from genome assembly GCF_014905685.2 of Nematolebias whitei. NCBI lineage: Eukaryota > Metazoa > Chordata > Actinopteri > Cyprinodontiformes > Rivulidae > Nematolebias > Nematolebias whitei. The sequence continues at coordinate 8,196,468 of NC_056519.1, read as the reverse complement.
GCAGAGTAATTATATATTATATTGCTGTTGTTTTGTTTCTTTTATTTTAGTGTTTGCTTATTTCCTTTTTATCTTTGTTTTCTGTGCCTCCTACAAACCCCGCTAACCCGTAAACTAGCCTGTGTGTGCGTGTGTTAATTTTAATCATGTTAATATTAATTTATTCCACCTATGCTTCCCGCCTGGAGTAGAATTCCTCTGTTTGGCCCATACCCTAGGTAAGACGCTCTCCTTTTTGCTCTCTGTGTCGTTTGTGTGAGGGGAAACGGGAACAATTGTTGCTGCCAACCTATAACGAACGAAGCCACATTAATATTTTGGCTGTTTGCTGATTTAGGCATAAAACTATTTATTTGTTGAAACTCCGGCAGGAAAGCCAGCAAAGCATAGGTGACACTGGCGTGACTGAGATTGATTTCCTCTTTGCTTTGTGTCATTTTCTTTCTTAGTATTTCCCCCCATCGCTGCTTCTTTACCATTCTCTCTTCCTTTCTGTCGCTTGCCTTCGTGTCTCTTCTGGTCCTCACGCCTCTCTGTCTTGTCGCTCTTCGTTGTCCCGCAGCCTGCTGAAGAAGATCGAGAGAGAGACGTGGAGGGAGAGCGGGATCTCTCTGATCGCCACGGTCACTCGGCTGATGGAGAGGCTGCTGGACTACAGGTCGGAGTGCGCGCACGTGTTCCCAGAGGTGCACGCTCGTCTGTTTTCATCCCTCCGCTGTCGTCTCACGCGGTTGTTCGTGTTTCTACTGCAGGGACTGCATGAAGCTGGGCGAAGTGGACGGCAAGAAGATTGGCTGTACTGTCAGCTTACTGGTAAGCTAGCCACTAAAACTGTCTTTAAGCTAACTGGAAGGCAAATGTTTAAATGACACCACTTCACTGGAGTGGTGTTCTGTGGATGGTTATGAATAATCAATATCTTACCTGTCGTAGATGGTTCTTTGACGGATCAAAACCTTCATAGTTCGTGCGGCACTTTTTACAAAACGTTACATTGCCTCCGGTTTCACCTTGCGCAGTTATTCTGGCAGCGATGTCATAGTTGCTGGTTGTGTCACAGGAAGTGCTACAGCTAGCTGCTGCTGTTTGTGCTCGCAAACACGCTAAGAATTTTGTGCACCTTAGCGTGTAATGTGAAACAGACTGTGATTTCTAAAAGTAGTTTACAAAACTGAAAGGCCTAATTTATGCATTCAATGATTTTTTTTTTTGTGCTCGTTATAAGAATTTATTTGTAGTTTATTTAATTGTTATTACTATTTTTTTTTTAATTACCCACCCCCTATTTGTTTTTCTTTCTTTCTTTTTTTTGACTCAGAGCACTGACCTGGTAAACTTATGTTTACTTTTTGTTTGTTAAAATCTACTTATGGGAAGAAAAAACAACTAACTATATAAATAAATAAGAAAGAATAAAATAGCAATCGAACCATTATAAATTTTAATTTGGTTTAAGATGACAGCAATCCACTTTGGTCTTGGTCATTCTCGGACTAGCCGTTAGCTTGTCAGTGCAGGCAGAATCTAACTTTATTTCTTTAAATTTGTATTTTTCAAATAGATATCTACTGCAGGTAAGATATTAATTGTTAACCATTCCTCAACATCCTAATTACAAAGGATGGAAACTAGAGTCAAACAAAGAACTTTGTTCAAACAAGAGAAACGTGACGTACGTCGGGGGAGCGGATAGGGTGGCCAGATCCCGACACACTCATCACAACTTATTTATTATACATCTCACAACACATTAACCAATCTCTGCAGTGACAAGGATTTTTCTTTTCCAAGATTTTAAGAAAAAAAAACTTTAACTTGTATGTTTTTTTAATTTACCACTTTAAAGTTTATCAGAAAGCAAAAGCTTTATTAAACTTTTCTTTAAAGTTGAACATTTTTAAAGTTTATCATAAAAAGAGAAATAAAACGTACGTACTACTAAATAACACCAGGTCCACACAAGTCCACACCTGCCTGCAGCCACCTTGAAGAGCACCTGGATGGAGCAGCCGACCTGTAGGACTGAGAGCTGCGCTCGGTGTAAACTCCGGTGATCTCGGCTGTTTTCTTGTCTGAGTGGCAGACTTTTTGGGTTTGAGTAGAAATGTGTCCGTAGATTGAAAGGCAGATTAATGAGCTGTGTGTTTCCTGTGCGGGTCACTACAGTGTCGCTTCATGTCGTGTTCTCCTCCATGAGAAGTAGAAAAATAACTTTGACAAACTCCACAAAAAGCTTTCTGAGGACCAACTTCCGCTGACCTCACCCAGTTGGAAGCTGTTTCCCAGCTTGTGTTGGAGCTGCATTTTCATTTCTTTGACATTGTACAGTGTTCTGGAAAACTGAATCCCTTTTCTTGCCCCGTTTTTATTTTGATTGTGTGAATGAATCATTCACATTGTTGAGATCCATTTTTCTTCCGTGCGTTTTTCGGCATCTTTCTCGTTCCACATTTTTTGTGTTATTTCAACAAATCATATATTAGAACATTTTTGTGCTTCTTCTAACTTCTTTCTGCTAATTTCAGCTTGTTATGCTTCTTTCAGCTTATTTCTGCAAGTTTCAGCATTTTCTGCTATTTCGGCTACTATTTAGCTGTTTATGCTAATTTTAAAAAAATTTCAGCTAATTCCACATTTTTTCCACGTTTTTCAACCTACTGGTAATTTATCAAAAATGTGCTATCTCCACTTCCTTCTGGTAATTTAGCTACTTTTCTGTTGTTTTTTGCTAATTTCAGCTTTTTCCACTTCTTGTGCTCATTTCTGCTTCTTTCAGCAACTGTGTTCTTTCTGCTTTCTTCTGCTAATTTAAGCTTGTTCTACATTTTCAGCTAGTTTTTAGTATTTTTTTTTAGCTAATTTCAGCTGTTTTCAGATAAAATTCAAGTTTTTTGGGTAATTTCTGCTACTTACAGCGTCTTTCAGCTAATTTCAACTTGTTATGCTCCTTTCAGAATATTTATGCTAGTTTCAGGTTTTTCTGCTATTTCAGCCATTATTTAGCTGTCTTATGCTAGTTTTAACCTTTTCAGCTAATTCCACATTTTTAAAGTTTATTTCAGCTCATTCCACTTCCTTCTGGTAATTTAAGCTTCTTTCTGTTTTTTCAGCTACTTTTCAGCACTTTTTTGTGTGCAAATTTCAGCTTTTTGAGCTAATTTCCAAATTTTTGTGATCATTTCTGTTTATTTAAACTTAATTCTGCAAATATGTGTTCTTTTTGCTTTCTTCAGCTAATTTAGGCTTGTTCTTCCATTTCAGGTAGATTTCAGCATGTTTTTAGCTACTGTCAGCTGTTTTTCAGCAAGTTCTTAAGCAATATACATTCACACTGCATTTTCACAGGAAATGCATTGTCTCTAGTTAAATATGGTGGCACGCTGGATGGCCATGGTGCAGGGATGCTGCTGCGGATTGTGACTGACAGTGAGACAGAGAGAAACAGGCGTTATCCAGTGGCTAAAATTACAGCCGCTGGATAACGCATGCCAATTATTCATTTATATTTTTGACTTTTCATAATTTGACTGGGTCAAATGTGGGACACCGTTTTAACTTGCAGGTCGCCAGGAGAGGAGTTAAAGATGCGAGACAGTCCCGCACAATTACATCTGGTCACCCGAGGAGCTAACCGAAGCAGCAGCTAAATAATTCAGTGGAAAGTCGCCTCGTTTGACATAACCACCTCTTCCTGGCAGTTATGTCAAACGAGGTGATGGATGGTGGGGGTTTGTTTTCAGCATTTTCCTCAAGCTGAGAATTAGCTGCTAAAAACTGAACAGCAAAACAAATCATTTAGAGTTGTTCCCTAAAGGCCCTAAAACCAACGTTGTGAACTTTGCACAAAAACAACTTGGACCCATAATATACCAATCCATCATCGGAACAAGTCAGAACTGCAGTTCTTGGGACGGTTGCAAGAAAAGAAAACTGTCAGTCTAATCCAGGATATAAAAATAATTTAGATGAAATTGACTGAACGAGACAAATGTCTTTAATACTCTTGCTTAGCGTGAAGATTTAAACTAATAAAACAGGCGCTTTTTATAAAAAAGGAAAAGCTATTTGTAAAAAAAAACGTCTGTTTGGGTAAAATTTTTCTAAACAAAACCCCATATTTAAGACAAAATGCAGGCACCGTGACGCTTTTTAGATTTTAAACAAAAAATTAATAATTTTAGTAATTTTGGACACAATTAGCACTGAAAGCAAATAAAGACAATGTAGCACTTCAGCTAGTATTTTTGAGTTTTACTATCCAATAAAGTAGTAGTACTGTCATTTAAAATGATTCTTCCTGTTAAATGGTGTTGGGGCATAAATGTGTTCCCTATAAATGATGTACATCTTAATCAGAAATCTGTAAAAAAAATAAATCTGCAACTGATATTTTGCACTTTTACTTTTAGGTTCCTGTTCTCCCACGTGTCTAAACTAAAATTGTTGTAATCTTATTTCTCTTTCCCTCATTTCTTTCTGACAGAACTTCTACAAAACAGAGCTGAACAAGGAAGAAATGTACATCCGTTACATCCACAAACTGTACGACCTGCACCTAAAGGCGCAGAACTACACAGGTACACTAAAACCTACGACAGCTGCAGTTTCTTTAAGCCGCCAGAGCCTGGCATGTTTTCTGAGAAGATAAAATCACTTCCAGCTGCTCCTACGTGATGATGACATCTTTGCTTCTTTTTATCTCTGTGTGCATCTCAGAGGCGTCGTACACCCTGCTGCTGTACGACGAGTTACTGGAGTGGTCTGACCGGCCGCTTCGAGAGTTCCTCAACTACCCCATGCAGAGCGAGTGGCAGAGGAAAGAGTTTCTGCATCTCACCATCATCCAGAACTTTGACAGAGGGAAGGTGAGCTGGAACACGCCTTCTCAGCTTTTTATCAAACAAAGTGCACCTTTTTTTTCTTCTGGGTAAAACCTGTTGAATCAAAGGACGTCAGTGCAAAGGATACTTGAAATTCCAGCATGCAAACACTTTCAGTAGCAATGCATAATAAAACCCAGTACTTACAGGGTATATTCCTGGTATTTTCCAGGTACGCACCTGGAACCTATTGGGATATTTACTTTGTACCTATTGGAGTACGTGCCTGGTACCATTTGGAGTACCGATCTGGTACCAATTGGAGTAAGTGCCTGGTACCTATTGGAGTACATGCCTGGTACCTATTAGAGTATGTGCCTTGTACCTACTGGAGTATGTGCCTAATACCTGTTGGAGCACGTGCCTGGTACCTGTTGGAATACGTGCCTGGTACCTATTAAGAGTATGTGCCTAATATTTATTGGAGTATGTGTCTGGTACCTGTTGGTGTATGTGCCTGATAATATTTATTGGAGTACATAACTGGTACTTGTTGGGAGTACATGCCTGGTACCTGTTGGAGTACGTGCTTGGTACCTGTTGGGAGTACATGCCTGGTACCTGTTGGAGTACATGCCTGGTACCTGTTGGGAGTACATGCCTGGTACCTGTTGGAGTACGTGCCTGGTAACTTTCAGTGAACATACCTGGTACCTATTAGATAGTACCTGGTATCTTTCGGGGCACGTGCCCAATACTTATCGTGGTACGTAAGTGGTATCAATAAGGTACCTAGGTAGTAATTGACATATTTTTAGGAAGTCACCTAGCATGTTTCTACCTGGTACCAAGTGGGTACCTACAAGGTATGTACCCTGTAAGTTCAAGGTGACAAGTCCCCTCAGTATAAGACCTGATTCCTTTAGGTCCCTTGTAAGTACAAGATAAATACCATGCAAGTACCCAGTAAGTTCTTTGTTAAGGTTAGGTTAACCCTAACCCTAGTTAACATACCAAGTATCTTACTTGTGCAAATCCAGTACATACCACGTATATACCAGGTACTTTGTAATCAAAATATTGACATTTTCTCAGTTTATGTGATTACAAGCTGCTCCTTAATGGCAAAGTACCTGTACCAACACAGGTACCAGGTATGCTGCCAGTGGCACGTTTGGGTAACCATGGCAACCACATATCTGTGTGTCTCTCACTCCCTGATAGCACTCTTATCCACAAGCAAACTATATATTGTATTGAAAATAATTCTGGACCGTGAGTGGCTAAAACATCTGACACAGGTCAATTGTTATGTGTCTGGTGTTTTTATGTAGAATCTCGGGCATCTAATTAAAAAAAAAAAAAAGTTCTGTTCTCGGCTACAATGAAGGTCTTAAGTAGTTTGGTTGGGCACTGATTTTAGAAAAAACAAAAACACAATTCATCTAAATGTAGAAATATTTTTGTGAAAGAAGATAAAAATACTGTAATGATTCTCACTTGTTCTTTATTCCTGTTGCTCTCTTACTGGTTCTGAAGTACGAGATGCTCTGTGTTGCTGCAGGGGCTGTTGGGTAGTGAGTGGGGGTGGGGGGTGGAGGAGTCTCCTTCTGTTTTTTTTACCCCTGGGTGCCTGTGAGAAAGATGGCATGGGTCACGGCTGAACAGTAAATGTACTGTAAATGTGTAAAAACTGTAGAAAATGCAAAAACGCCAAATCGGTTATGTTCCAGCTATGAACTGTGCCTAAATTAAACACATCAATGATTTGTCTTTGTTTTACCACCAGAAGGCTTTCGAGTATGCTGCCTGCCTGGATGTATATTCTATATGTTTTCCAAAGTTTGTGAGGAGTAACAAATCCAACATCATGACAGAAGCACAAGATCAGTAGTACTTACGTGGATCTACTAGGTGACCTCCACTCCTCTACTTCTTGGTGGTTCTCCTCATTGTGTGAACATTTATGAAGCATTCACACTATTGTGATCCATTTTTCTTCCGTACGTTTATCAGCATCTTTCTCGTTCCACAGTTTTTGTGCCGTTTCATCAAAATCATAAATCAAAACGTTCAGCTCTTTCAGGACAATCCTGCTATGACACAGCTTTTTTTTTAAAAATTTTTATATTTAGCGTTTTCTGCCACTTTTTTCCTCATAGAAAATTAATTGAGCTCATTTTACATCCTTCATATATTTAGATGTGTTTACAACCTTTTACTGCTCCTTTCACACTTTGTTCTGGTTCAGCTTCTTTCGGCTTCCTTGTGCAAATTTAATCAGTTTTTAAGCTATTTTCAGCTAATTTCATCTGTTCTTTCAGCTGTTTTGTGCTCCTTTCAGATTCTTTCTGCTAACTACAACATTTTTTGTGCTTCTAACTTATTTCTTCTGATTTCAGCTTGTTTTGCTCCTTTCAGCTTATTTCTGAAAGTTTCAGCTTTTTCTGCTATTTCAGCTACTATTTAGCTGTTTTCAGCATTTTCAGCTAATTTCACATTTTTTTGCACTCATTTTAACTTTTGTCAGACTAATTCAGCAAAAATGTGCTCTCCACTTCCTTTTGGTAATGTAAGCTTCTTTCTGCTTTTTTGGCTACTATTCAGCTGTTGTTGTTTTTTTTCCCCTCAAATTTCTGCTTTTTTCATATAATTTCACTTTTTTTGTGCTTATTTCTGCTTCTTTAAGCCTAATTGGGTACAGTTGTGCTCTCCACTTCTTCTAGTTTAAGCTTCTCTCTGCCTTTTCAGCTACTTTTCATCTATTTTTTGCTAATTTCCGCATTTTTAGCTAATTTACTAAATTTTGTGCTCATTTCCGTGCATTTAAACCAAATTCAGCAAATATGTGTTCTTTCTGCTTTCTTCTGCTAAGGCTTGTTCATCCATTTCAGCTACATTTCAGCACGTTTTTAGCTAATTTTAGCTGTTTTTTTTGCAAATTATCCAGCAATAAACATTCACACTGCATTTTCGCAGGAAATGCAATTTCTCTAGTTAGATTTAATATTTGCCGATCCAGACTGAAGCTCGTTGGCTACACACAGACAGATTTTACAGTAAATGGAGTCCATCTCCAGATAATGTGTGAATCATTAACACTTTGTTGTCTGGATCAGTCTAAACGCTGGTGGCTGTAATTAAAGCAGGTTTCACGTTTGACACCACTCCTCAGATGAAGCCACAGTGGCGCTGGTTCTGACTCACGGGCAGGAGTGAGATCACAGCTCAGACTTTTGATTCATCTCAGATATGCTCCTAAACGGTGCTTTGTGCTTCTTCCCACATTTTGCCGTTCTATCTGTTTATCTTACTCCAGTGGATGTAGCATGCAAATAAAAAAAGAAGGGTGGTGGGAACATCCAAAGTGTCCCTGATGAATTTCACAGCACTGCAGAATGATTAAAATCACTCACTCGTTACTCAGAGTCCACTTTTCCTTCACGTTTACCAGCTGCCGATGCGTTCAAGGGACCAGTAGGCAGCAGGAAATGAAAGCTTCAGTGGTGGTTGGAGGCTTCTGACTCCAGCTGTTGACTCAGCTGCGCCATCAAGTGGTTCAGCAACAATCAGCCGGAGCAGGAGCTTCTGCTTTTTGCTGACATGTTTGTCTTTTTTTTTTGTTTTTCTGTGTTGCCAGTGTTGGGAGAACGGCATCATTCTGTGCAGGGAGCTCGCTGACCAGTACGAGTCCTACTACGACTACAGAAACTTGAGCAAAATGAGGGTAAGTTAAAGGAAACCTTAAATGTGTTGAGCATTATTTTACATTTCATAAAGTATCTATGTTATGGCCCACCTGCTAAAAAGCAGGCAATGATTTTTTAGCCTGTTTGTCTGTATTTATGCGTCTGTTAGCAAAATATTTCATTAACCAGGAGATGGAGTTCAACAAAACCTTTACAAAGTAATTATTAGAGTTGCATCTACAACTGATTAACATTTGTAGTCAATCTAATTCAAGATGGCCACCACAGCTAATCAATTCCAGCCAACAAAAAATGGCTACAGTTCTTGTTAGTTTTACAGGTATTTAGGTAAAATTTGGTTTAGTAGTAGCTTTACCCTAATCTCTAAATTATACTCTGACTACTAGCAGATTGTGTGAGATCTTTACAATAAACTGCCATAAACTAATTGTATGTCAATGCTGCCTGTCTGTTAGCAAAATATTTCATGCACCACTGGAAGGATTTTAATTAAACTTTTATGAAACAATCGGTAAATGTTTCTTTACAGCTGTTTATCTTCTGGAATCAATCACAATCATGGAAGCTGCCACAGTTAACTGATATAAGAAAACACAAAATCTGGTATAACTCGATCAGATTAACAGTTACGAGGATAGTATTTGGTGTGGTAGTAGCTGAATTCAATCCCTAATCCATACTCGGAGTGCTAGGAGATTACGCAGGAAATTATTTAAACCGTTTCACCAAAACATCGACCAGAAACTTGGCGATACGCATTCCTTCGAGGAACACTTCACTTTTAATTTAATCTGTCTGATTTGTTTGTTTGTTGATGCATGAATTGATTTTCTTCCGCAGATGATGGAAGCGTCGCTCTACGACAAAATCATGGACCAGCAAAGACTAGAACCCGAGTTCTTCAGAGTTGGATTCTATGGAAAGAAGTTCCCTTTCTTCCTACGGGTAAAAAAAAAAAAAAAAAATCTCCATTGTTCCTTCTGTTTCTTAAACCTTAAACAAATCTTGCAGAAAGAATTCACTCCTTCAGCGTTAAGGTGACATTCAGCAGCTGTTTAATGATGTAACCGCCTCTATTGGTGGAGCTGCAGTTACAGCACGAGGCCACCAGATGGCAGGCTAACCCCGCCCTCCTCTCTCTGATCTGACGCAGAATAAGGAGTTTGTGTGCCGCGGCCATGACTACGAGAGGCTGGAGGCCTTCCAGCAGCGGATGCTCAACGAGTTCCCCCACGCCATCGCCATGCAGCACGTCAACCAGCCAGACCAGACCATATACCAGGCCGACGCGCAGTGTATCCTTGGCTGGGTGGAATTCTGTCTGTTGGCAAAATATCTCATAAACCGCCGGATCAATTTTAACAAAACTTGCAGAAAATAATTATTGGATATGCAACTCTAACTGTTTACATTTTGGAGTCAACCCAATTCAAGTTGGCTGCCACAACAACGTGACTCTTAAAAACAGAATAATGGCAATAACTCAGTCAGTTTGACAGATATCGAGCTGAAATTTGGTGTGGTAGTAGCTGAAATTGATTTACAGCATATTTTCTGAGCACTAACAGATAGTTAAATTTTTTGCTTTTAGTTTGTTGGAGTCGACTGTGTCAGCCTGTTAGCAAAATAACGCACGCACCACTGAATGGATTTTAATGAAACTTAGAGGAAATAATCACTGGACTGTGGGGCCAGCCTGAATCAAAATGGCTGCTACAGCTAATTGCCTTTATCAAACAGAACAAATGGCTTAATTTAAATTAATCTGACAATTAAGGTTGATTTTGATACGGTGGTAACTGAGAGTCATCCACATCCTGCATTATGATCAGGTTCCTGTGTAAACCTGGGTTTTTTTCTAGAGCTGCAGCTAATGCTCTCCCAAATGTAACGCCAGAAACCGACACAACGTACTAATTCATCACAGAAAATAAGGCTTTAAGTAGGGTGATTATGCATTCATTTGTGTGATGTAGGTCGACGTATATTGAATGCGTGGCTGTAAAAGCGACTCCGTGCATCGTTTTTTTTTTTTTTCTAATTCCATGCCCCTCGCTGTCCATAAATCAAGTCCCTGACTTGCATTAACCCCCTCCCCGGTTTTCCTTCCCATGCATTGTTCAGCTCCATTCATAGCAAATGTGGGCCTCGTTAATAATTCACGCAACTGTACGGGGCAACTGTTGGCCTACATAGAGGAGCGGCAACACGACGTGAGGCGATCGGGTGCTACGAAAGAAAGTCCAGCAAAGCAGGGCTTTCTCCCCTAAGTCTGGCCTGACAAAACCTAAAAGACTACCCGTACTTCAAAAATGACGAGTACCACAACACCGGTTCCGTCACGTAAACTCCATATTTCATTTCTGAGCGTTCTCTCATGAAAAGGGGTGCCCCATGTGATATTTGAAGCTTTTTTTCCCCTTTCAAAATACACCAATCTGACAAATAAAGTGAAAGGAAAAATAAGCTCCGCCCATCCCAAGACTTCATATATTAAAGTCGAGGCTAAACATCAAAGTTCATGCTCAATAATCCAGGTAAAAAAAAAAAATCCCAACATCATCAGATCATCTGGACGGTTTATTTTAATGTTGAGACGTTTCATCCTTCCTTCAAAAGACTTCATGAGTCCAAGGAGCCACAACAAAAGCAGCAAACTCACATAGTGGACCAACCAGTTTGCTGGTGCTAAGATGGTTTCTGGGGCCCGCCCTCTCCCCCGGCGACTCTTCTGAGGCAGCCATAATCAAAGTGGTTCAAAACAAGTCTTTTGCACTTGTTTCAAAAAATAAAAATGTGAAAAATCTTTTGAACCACTTTGGCTTTGGCTGCCTGGGACTGAGTTTGTTGTGGCTCCTCGGACTGATGAAGTCCTTTGGATGAAGGACGAAACGTCTCAACAACCAAAAAAACAAACTGTTCAGATGACCTGATTGAACTTTGTTGGATTAAAGACTAAGATTATTATAAAACACTGGTTGTGACTAAGTTTGACCATTTAAATTCCAACTTGTCCAGTAGCCAGATTCAAGATGGCCGCAGGACGATAAGCCACGCTCTGCTTGGCTCCCGTTAGCTCTCTTTAAAAGCTGCCTTTCATAATAATAATCTTGCCGCCTCCGCGTTGGATTCTTCTCCTGAGATCGGCGTTGTCGCAGGATTGAATCGAAAGAGCTACAATGTGAAAATTCAGAAATCTGTGGCCGCTGCACCTAGCAGCCTCGGACCGCGGGGCTTCTGGAATGGGAAAATTGGCTCCGCCCTCACCGTGCTCTAGAAAGACCATCGAGTCCCTGAAGTCGAGACATTCTGGCTTCAATACAAACCGAATTTTCGGCGATAATTAAGTTGAGATGAAGACTGCTCTGGCAGATGATTTCAACTTTATTAAGGGCGAGCTCCAACTTTTCCAGTACTCGCAGTAAATGCGCCACAGCTAAGATGACTCCTTTCCGAGTGTACCTTTCAGCTCTTTGTGTAAAATGTTGCCGTTGTTCAGCTGCTGATGAGTGACTGTCTGAGCAGAGGTTCTCACGTTAACACCAATCAATAGAATATTTGTCCGAGTGCTCAGCCGTTCGTGTCACGAACGCTCATGCGTTTGAATTCACACGTCTTCGCTGTCCTCCGTTTTGTGAAGCCGCTCATCAGAGTTCCTCATCATGAAGGCGAGGCTTTGTTGAATCACTCCGACAGGCCTCACGAGTCACATGTTCTGTCGGGTTTTTCCTCCCGTGAGCCAAAAGTAGAAACTCGACTGTTTGCGTCAGGTTTGCCACATTTCTTCCAGGTCATCGGGATAAAAACATTGCGGTGCTTTCCCTTCGTTGCTCTCCTGGCACTTTTCCTTCACTCGCGGTGCTTTCAGACCTGCAGATCTACGCCGTTACTCCCATCCCGGAGAGCCAGGACGTGCTGCAGCGAGACGGAGTGCCCGACAACATCAAGAGCTTCTACAAGTTTAATCACATCTGGAGGTTCAGATACGACCGGCCTTTTCACAAGGGCACCAAGGACAAAGAGAATGAGTTCAAGGTACAGGGGAAAAAAAAATGTATCTATGAAGTCACGGGGAAAATAAAGGGGGAAGCTCCATTCACGAAAAGACTAGATACTCCCCATGATTCAGCAGTTTGTAGAACCGTCTTTTAGGCCTGTCGCGATAAACAGTAAATCAACTAATCGCATGATAAATGAAAATCATCGACCTAATTTTCATTTATCGGCTTTGTTGTTTCTTCATGTCTCTCTCTTTCTAATGACGACACCGGATGACAAAAGGCTCAACTCCGGTGCTCTTCACTGACCCCTCCCCTTTCTCTTGTCTCTTTAAAATCCATTTTAACTGTCCAAAATTGCGTTTTTGGATCATTTAAAGCAGCTAAGCTACGAGCTAAGCTAACAGGCCGACTTGGGAAAAAAACGTCTATCTTGTCTAAGCTCCAAAATTCACGGTTGAAACCCGTGCCTTTGTGTAAAAAGTTGTTTTTCTCTGCAAAAATAAGATGAGAACTTGTTTACTGATTTTTTTTTTTTTTAAAAGCTTTGTGTAACAAATGCTATGCTAAAGAGCTCCAACCACACCGAGCAGCCGCCATTTTGAGAACTGAAAAAAAGGAAAGCGAGACAGCCCATGTCACATCAAGAGGCCTCCCTCCCATTTTTCTTAGAGACGCGCTGCTTTTTCCCTCACTATCCATCCTTTGGTTCAAGCTGTCTAATACTGCCATCCGGTGGTAAAAAAAAAGGTACTGCACACAAAACAAATTAACCAAAATTTCTTCTTAAATTTGACAATAATTACTAATTATTGTCAATTACAAACAATATTATCGTTTATCGCAATAATTTCTGAGACAATCACCCAGCAAAATTTGTTATCGTGACAGGCCTACCATCTTTAGCACCCATAACTTGTAGTTTTCTTTACGTTGCTTCAGTTCCTTGAGGTTTGCAGACATTAGATGCTTCTCTTGACATCCCAACACAGGAGTTCAGGCTGGTTGAGGTTCCAGACTTCAACTAGATCATTGCAACAGCTGGAGTTTGTCTTTGTCAGCCATTCTGTAGTGGATGAGCTGCTGTGTTTGGGACCTTTGTCCTGTTTTATGACTCAGGTTGAACAGACGGCCTCACATTTGAGTAAAATCCTTTGGTCTACAGAGGAGTTCAGGGTCCACTCGGTCATTGCAAGGTACCCAGGTCTCGTGGCTACAAAACCAGCCCACACCATCATCCTACTATCACTGTGCTTTACCGTTTTTATGAGATATTTGTGCTTATTTGCTGTGTTTTGAGTTTTACTGAACGTGACGCTGTGCATTGTGGGTCCAAAGACATTGTTCCAGGTGTTCCAGGTGTTATATGGTTCCTTCGGATGCAAACTGGAAACCCATTTTCGCACCCTGTTCTCTGCAACCCTTCCACACAGCCGTAGTTGCTCAGTTTTTTTCCAACTGTCCCGTCACGAACTTTAACGCCTGAGGTATGTCGAGCCTGACATGAAGCTGTTTGAGCATTGCACAGTCTGACCTCAGGGTGAATTTGCTGGTAAGCCCACTCCTGAGAAGATTGACAGCTGTCCTAAATGTTTTCCACTCATGAATATTTCTCCCTGTAGACTTGCGGATTCCCACGTTGCTTAGAAATGACGATGCAGATCAATTGGCAGCAGCAGTTGTTTGTTTTTTAAGGTCATTGCTGTTGTGTTTCCACCTTTGCATTGTATTGAAACCCACCTTTTTGCTCCAGACTAGCAAATTACCAGGTAAATTACCAGGATCAGATCATGGTTATGTTCTGGTGTGGAAACCTTGGAGAAGTGAAAGAGGTTTTTTCTTCTTTTTTCCCATGACTGTATTAAAGAACACTTAAATCATTTTAAATAGTTATTTTGACATACAGTATTCACAAATAGTTTGTTGGAAAAATACTTGGTGGCCTTTGACTGTAAGGGGAGCAGCTGCAGAATACTTATTACTATAAAACACGAAAATGTAACTTTTTGTGACCAATTTAAAAGTTAAAATCCTACTTTAAGCACATTAACATTTTTCTCCTCAGAACTATTTGTCTTGGTTATTTATTATGAAGTGCGTAGGTAGTGGTAGTTTGCAACCGGGTATTAATCTGAAGAGCCCGCATGTTTTATTCATCAGGAATGCTAATTGCGCACAAAATTGCAGGCGCTAGTCAGAGCCGTAGCTTTCAGACACGTGCACATCTGGAACACAGAGCTCAGTTTTAGAGTGAATGCTGATTTAGCATTCATACTATAGTGATCCTGTTTCTCTTTATTCTTCGTCTTTTCCTCTGTTTCTACTCTGACTGCTTCTTCTGCTACTTTATTCATCCAAATGTCAAGAAGTTTAGCTCGTTCTGACTGGGCTTTGGAATTTTTATACATGTCAAAATATTTTCACCACTTTCTGCTTTTAGCTAGCTTTTTAGCTTTAATCTTTTAAGCCAGTGCCTTAATACTTTTAATTATTGTTTTGTTGCTATTAGCTTTTAGCTAGCGTTTTGCAACGTTTAGCTATCCTTTCCAACTTTTAGTTTGCAACCAGCCTTTTGCTACTTTGACCTTTTTAGCTAGCTTTTTCTCATTTAAGCTGGCATGTGTACTTTACTATTTGATTATATTTGGCTATTATTAAATTTTAGCTAGCATGTTGCAGGTTTTAGTTAGCGTTTTGTTAATTTTAGTAATTTGCTATTTTTCTTTAGTTGTGTTATGATACTTTTAATAAAAATGTTGTTACTCTTACATTTTAGCTAGCGTTCTGGCATTTTTAAAGTTAGCATTTTGCTACTTTTCTCTTTAAGCTAGCATTTAATCTCTTTAAATTAGCAATTTGCTAATTTTTGCTAGTGTTTTACAACTTTTATTAAGGTTTTTGGTCTTTTTTTTTTGTTTTAGTTAGCATTTTGCTACTTTGAGCTTTTAACTTTTTGCTACTTATACACTTTAATTTGTGATTTACTGCTTTTAATTAGCAATTTTGTAGTTTTTGCTTTTAAGTATGGTTTTGCTACTTTTACATTTTCATCAACATTTAGCTACTTTTAGCTTACAGTTGTGTAGTTTTACCTTTTTAGAAGCGTTTACTATGTTTTGGCTAGCATTCTGCAGCTTATACCTAGCATTTTACTACTTTTAGCTGGGTTTACCCTGGAGCAACCATTTTCTTTCCTTTAGCTTTTAACTAGTGCTTTATTTCTTTTAGCTTTAAGCAATCAGTTTCAAGCCTTTTTTTAAAATTAAATCAACAATGATCATTCACACTGCATCGTTACAGAAAATGCAGTTTCTAGTTCTTGTAAATATTTCATAATGGCACACGTTGTTTTCTCTTTGCACTTTCATCAAAGTTCTTTAGCTAAATTTAATCATGATATTGGATTTCCATGGCTGCTGAAATAGCTTGTAACAAAAAAAAATCTAATAAGTCATTAAAGTTTTAAAGAAAAGCCTTTCCCAAAACTAAACAAACTTCTCATTGGCCTTTTCCAAAAAGATTGGGAATTGTATTTATTTTTTATTTTGTTTTTAACGTCCTGCTTTTAATATATGTTTTTTTTTACCTCCCCCTAAGTTGTGTTCAGGTGGGTTTCGTGGCCTTTAAAAGCACAAAATCAATAGAAGGGAGCCGGGTTGTGAAGCAAGTCGGAAGACCCTCCTTCAGCTCGAGGATGCTGGATCAATACTGCACATCAGCTCTCAGCTGCTCTTTTTCAGAGTCCTAAAGCAAAAAAATCCAGGCTTGAAACTCAGCTTGAACTAAATCTAGTTGTCCTTTATCTGCACGTTGATGGTTGTTTGTGGCGATCCCAGCAGAAAACGTTCCGCTTTATAATCTAAAGTGCTTCAAACTTTGTGTAATCTAATACAACAAAATGAGTTCGAGGGACTTTCCGTAAACGGCAAACTTACCGTGCATAAAAAATGACCCGAACAGCTTTCTATCCCTCATGTTTCCTGACATGTTTACAACATAGTCTAAATTGAATTAAAGCTGCTCCTCTATCCAGTGAATCTGTTATGTTAATAGCCTCCAGTAAATACTAGAGTTTCCGTAGTTTACGTCCTGTCAAAGTGACCTTGTGGGATGTTGGCACGTTGACAAGCATCCCGGCTGACTGCAGAAAGCACTGGAACATGAATGATGATATAAGAGATGAGACACGACACCTGACCTGCACCCACAACCGGCTGTTTGCCGATATCTGTGCTCAGACCATGTTTTTATTCCTTAAACTACATGTTGGCGATTAAATTATTTTCAGTCTGCCAGAACTGGGGTGGGTGTGTGCGTCAGGCACTTATGGGTTTAAAAAAAAAATAAAATTCTGATTCTGATGGAAGTGTTGTGGGTTTGTGCAGAGCCTGTGGGTGGAAAGGACAACCCTGACGCTGGTGCAGAGTCTCCCAGGCATCTCCCGCTGGTTTGAAGTGGAGAAGAAAGAGCTGGTAAGTGTGAGCATTTTTAAAAGTCACCAGAAAGCCCTGAATGCAGCACACATCGCACACAGGAGGAACTGTAACAACTTGTCTTAGATTTGAGTTTAAAAAAATATATATTTTATTGAATAGAATACGTGTTTGATTTCACGGCCACTGGACGGATTTGAATGAAACTTTCAGGAGATAGTCCATAGATGTGCCACTACAACTGGCTTTAGAGCCAGTCTAAATAAAGATGACCACCACAGCCAATTAACCTTAGGAAACATAAAAATGACTATAAATCAGTGACTTTTACTAATGTATTTGCTTAACTTTGGTGTAGTAGTAGCTGAGTGTTATTCACATTGCCTACTCTGAGCACACCAATAACTGAAAGTCAACCACGTTTGCCGATTAGCAAATGAACGCATGAACCACTGGACACATTTTAATGAAATTCTCAGAAAAAATGTAATTGGAAATAAACTTTAGATACCTGTAACCTCATTTAATTTAGCTATCATAGCCAACTGACTTTAGGAAACACATAATTGGCTATAACTAAGCCTGTTGCGATAAACAATAAATCAATTAATCGCATGACGAATGAAAATTATCGACCTCATTTTCATTCACTGTCTATCGTTTCTTCTCGTCTCTACTGAAGACACTGGATGACAAAAGGTTCAACTCAGGTGCTCTTCACTGACCCCTCCCTTTCTCTTTAAAATCTATTTTAACCGTCCAAAATCGTGTTTTTGGATCATTAAAAGCAGCTAAGCTACGAGCTAAGCTAACAGGCCGACCTCAGGGAATAAACCTCCGTCTTGTCGAAGCTCCAAACTTCACGTTTGAAACCCGTGCCTTTGTGTAAAAAAAATTTTTTTCTGCAAAAACAAGCTGAGAACTTGTTTATTGACCTTTTTTTAAATTAAAAGCTTTGTGTGACAAATGCTATGCTAAAGAGCTCAAACCACACCGACTGTCTGCCATTTTGAGAACCGAAAAACAGGAACAAGAGACAGCCCATGTCACGTCAAGGGGCCTCCCTCCCATTTATCTTAAAGAGAAATGCTGCTCGCACCTTTGGTTCAAACAGTCTTATACTGTCATCCGGTGGTCAAGGAAAGGTACTACACACAAAAATTAACCTTTTCTTTTTAAATTTGACAATAATTACCAATTATTGTCAAATGTCAAACAATATTATTGTTTATCGTAATAATTTCTGAGATAATTAATTGCCCAGCAAAATTTGTTATCGTGACAGGCCTAGCTATAACTCAGTTATACAGATATTGACTAAACATTTGATGTGGTGGTAATTGAGAGTCATCCACAACCCACACTCCAAGTGCTAACTATAGCTAAAAATAGCTATAGCGCTATCAAATCTCAGTATAAAAGTTTTAGTCTAAAACTTTGACATGAAAGACTGCGGGTGATATGCACTTCGTCAAGAAATGCCAGGTCTGTTTTACTTTATGAGGCTAGAATCGCACTGTGTCGCACATAAATCTCCTAAAGACCCTTTTTGTTTTAGATGGTCTCGTTCAGACCTATATGGACTGAGTTGACTTAAAATGCCGTTTTATTTAATATTTTTCTATGCGTGCAAAAAGACAAAACAATGCAGGGTCTCTCTGTTAAGGTGTAAGTGCATTTTCTTTACTTCACAGCTGCTGAGCGTGGTGTGAAATTGTGAAACGTAAAGCCAGTATAGCCCTGTGATGGTTATGCAATAGTGTATGAAATGTGAAATTGGCAAAAGGATTAGGCTTTGTGTGAGACAAAAGCAGCTGCAGGCTGAAAGGAAGAGTGACCATTGAACACTATGTGCTGAAGTGACCATTTGCTACATGTTTGTTAAATATAAATAAAGATAAACATGAACAACTTTTCATATCTTCTATTAGCAAAATGTGTCATTAACCACTGGACATCAACCTTAGAGAGCACGACTGACTATAATTCCATGTTATGGATATTGAGTTAAAATTTGATATGGTAGTAGTTGAGAGTCATCCTCAACTCTTCTTCTGATCAACACATTTTGAATAGGATGCTTGTTTAAAACTTTGCCATGAAAAACTACTTTTATACATTTGTTCTAGTGTCTGTCCAGGAGAAACGTGAGAAAAAAATATAAATAAATGACAGCATGTTATTTATTTGGTTTAAAACAGCACACAGCAGCGAAAGGTTTAAAATGTTTTTAACATTGTAAATTAATTGTCTTTTTTAACGTTCAGCTATTTGTAAGAAGTTTTTCTTTCATTGCAATAAGTTTTTATTATAAAAAAAAGTCAAAAAAGTTACTACACTCAAAACAAATTCACCAAAATTCCTTCTTAAATTTGACAGTTACTAATTATTGTCAAATTTCAAACAATATTATCGTTTATCGCGATAATTTCTGAGACAATTAATCGCCCAGTAAAATTTGTTATTGTGACAGGCCTACCAGTGTGTGTGTAGTTCATTAATAATTTGACACTTCACGGAGCAGATGGTGTGTGCCCATGGACCAAACATGGCCCAGGTGCCTTCAGTTGACTTATACCAGGGCTATTCAATTAAATTGCCCAGGGGGCCACAGTTCCTAAAAGCCACGAGCTCAGGGGCCGGACATCCAGCACTTCCGGTTTGACTTAAAAATGAACCCATTGGTGGGCCAAACTGAGCTCACCTGTGGGCCTGATTTGGCCCCCAGACCCCCAGTTGAATAGCCTTGACTTATACTATAATACACCTTGTTTTGTTCTAAGGCTATTGCCTCTAAGCTCAAACTGTTACACCTCATCTAGTAGGTTTGAAAGATTTTGTTATGAAGCTGCCTGCAGTAAAAAAAAAAAAAAAAAAAAGAGCCCTAAAGTGTCAAATAAATGTTTTTGCACCCTCCGTGTTCACAGGTGGAGGTGAGCCCGCTGGAGAACGCCATCGAGGTAATCGAAAACAAGAACCTGCAATTACGCACATTGATCACGCAGTGTCAGAGCCGGCAGATGCAGAACATCAACCCCCTCACCATGTGCCTCAACGGGGTCATCGACGCCGCCGTCAACGGGGGTCTGGCCCGCTACCAAGAGGTATGAACGGCTCGACGGAGAAATGGCGTCAGACGGGCTTAGAGAAGTGAGAAGCGGTGACATATAGATTGCCTAATGATGTATGAAGGTGGGACGCATGAAGCGGAGGGTTGTAAGGGAAAAGGGAGCATTTCGTGAAGAGGGGGAATAGGTGAACAGCTGGATGGATGGATGCACAAGCGGCCGGGCGAAGGTTTGATCGAATTTATAGATGAGCAGAGCGCTAGAGAAGGGCGGGGTGGAAGCAGAAAATGAGATAGATGGCTGATGCTGGAATAGGTGGATGGAATGAAGCTTTCACTCAGTGGGATAGATGGGTGGATGGAAGGATGGATGAGGGGAGAACGCGGGGTCACGTCAAAAAAGAAAAGGCCGAAAGAGGAATGGAGATGAGGAATGTAAAGAGATGGATGGCTAATAATAGTGAGCTGAATGAGGTAGGAGTGTTTACACAGCTGCTACTTCGTACACCGAGACGTTAAAGACAGATCGGTGGAAAAAGAAAAAAAACCCAGTAAAACATTGCCAGTCTCCCTGGCAAACATTTGCATCTACTTCAGCCTCCTTGAACGCTACTTGAGAGATTGCTGGATAACAGCACAGTAGTTTCCACGAGGAGCACAACAGCCACAAAAAGAAAAACAACTTAAAATCTACTCAAGAAAATTGTTTTTACCCTCGACAAACTGAGTGGACTCTGTGTCGCATAGCAACTGCTGTGTGCGTGCGTCTGGGTCTAGTGTGTCGGATCTGTGAGCCGAGCAGAAGCAGAGTTTTGTGCATGTTAGGACGGTAATCTAACGGCACCAAAGGGTCACTTCCTGCTGTGTTTGTGTTTGGACAAGAACATCTAGCATATGTTTTTTTTTAGCTTCCAAAATACTTAAAACACATTATTTGCACGCACTCATCATATATTCAGCTTGTTTATTATTGTGTGCATGTTTATGAAGCGTTCACACTATTGTGATCCATTTTAGTTTTTGTGCTATTTCAACAAATCGTAAATCAAAACGTTCAGCTCATTCAGGACAATCCTGCGTTGACTTTTGGTATTGGTGAAACTTTAGCTTTTTGAAATATTTAGCCTTTTCTGACATTTTTTCCTCGTTGAAAATGAATTGAGCTCATTTTTCATCCTTCAAATCTTTAGATCTGTTTACAACCTTTTACTGCTCCTTTCACATTTTGTTCTGGTTCAGCCTGTTTCAGCTTCCTTGTGCAAACTTTCAGCTACTTTCAGATAATTTCAGCTGTTTTTTTTTTTCAGTTCTTTTAGATTCTTTCTGCTAACTACATCATTTTTGTGCTTCTTCTAATTTCTTTCTGCTGATTTCAGCTTGTTATGCTCCTTTCAGCCCATTTATGAAAGTTTCAGCTTTTTCTGCTATTTCAGTTATTTAGTTTATGAT
Source organism: Nematolebias whitei (assembly GCF_014905685.2). Lineage (NCBI taxonomy): Eukaryota > Metazoa > Chordata > Actinopteri > Cyprinodontiformes > Rivulidae > Nematolebias > Nematolebias whitei. Next base: position 8,174,991 of record NC_056519.1, on the reverse strand, counting down.
AATTTAAGTTTTTTCAGCTAATTCCACATTTTTGCGCTCATTTCAACTTTTCCAATTCAGGTAAAATGTGCTCTCTCCACTTATTTTGGTAAATTCAGATTTTTTTCTGCCTTTTTAGCTACTTTTCGGTAGTTTAATTTTTTTTTCTAATTTCAACCTTTTTCAGAAAAATTACTTTTTTTGGTGGTAATTTCTGCTTCTTTCAGCAAATGTGTTATTTCTGCTTTCTTAAACTAATTTAAGCTTGTTCTGTGTTTTCATCTACCTTTTTTAGCCTTTTTAATTTCAGCTGTTTTCATATAAATTTTATTTTTTTGTGCTAATTTCTGCATCTTTCAGCAAACGTGTTCTTTCTGCTTTCTTCAGCTAATTTAAGCTTGTTCTACATTTTCAGCTACCTTTTCAGCATTTTTTGTTAATTTCAGCTGTTTTCATGTAAATTCAAGTTTTTTGTGGTAATTTCTGCTACTTTCAGCCTAATTAACTTCTTTCAGTTAATTTCAGCTTGTTATGCTCATTTCAGCTTTTTTTCTTCTAGTTTTAACCTTGTTTTCTATTTCAGCTACTACTTAGCTGTTTTATGCTAATTTTAGCTTTTTCAGCTAATTCTACTTTTTTTTTTTTTTAGCTCATTTCAGCTCTTTCTACTTCTCTGGTTGTTTATGTTTTTTTTCTGCCTTTTCAGCAACTTTTCAGCTGTTTTTTTTTTTTGTTTTTTTTTTTTTTGCCTAATTTCATAACTGTTGTGCTCATTTCAGCTTATTTAAATCTAGTTCCAAAAATGTCTGTTCTTTCTGCTTTCTTCTGCTAATTTAG
>NC_056519.1:8164834-8174165 GCF_014905685.2 Nematolebias whitei | reverse complement strand
GCTTTCTTCTGCTAATTTAGGCTTGTTCTTCCATTTCAGCTACAGTACAGCAAGTTTTTAGCTAATTTCAGCTGTTTTTCTGCTAATTCTTCAGCAATAACCATTCACATTGCATTTTTGCAAGAAATGCAATTTATCTAGTTATTAATCATTCATTAAACATAAAAAAAAAAGTTGCATATTTAATTTTCTTTCTACGAGCTGGACACAAGTGGTCTTTTTTTCCTGCAGCTGGCGTCAACACATCTTTTTCTGAGCAGCATACATCAAGTATTCCCCCGCAGGCCGCACCTTTAAATCTAATCATTTCTCTCCACCGTAATGCCGATTGACAGCTGTGGAGACTCGGCTACAAATGAGGGAGAAATTGTCGTTATTAATATTCAGATTTATTGCTCTAGTTTGAGTTGAAACCCTTCGGGGGGAATGCTGTCTGATTTATTTCCCCTCCCACCAGCGTTCCCTCTCTAATTGGACTTTGCTAATGATTAACTGAGTCACTCAGCGGAAGGGTCCCGCTCGCCACAGTCTGGCGAGAAATTTCCATCATTTGTGCAAGATTATTGATAAATTTGTCTGCCTTTTATATTCTTGAGAGGAATCGTCTTCTGAAAAGAACTTATTCAAATTACTACCTGAGCACTCTTATAAACAAGATCTGATGTTAGGATACAATGTGATACGACGTAATAAAGTATATTACACTATGATCCAACATAATGCAATAATATAAGATATGAAATTGTTGTGCCAAAGTTTCAGTACAAAGGAACATGCACAAGGAAATATACAATATATGTCACAATAATATATAGTACAATAAAATACATTATACTATGCAATAAAATATAATACAGTATGACCCAATACAATATGAAACATTATCATATGACAATATATCATGATATATATACATTGATATGTACATTGAGATATGGCACGATACAATAAAATCCAATACAATATATTATAGTTCAAACAAATATAATAAAGTATGATACAATACAACATGACAAACTAAAATACACAACATAATAAAAATTATTCTATATAATGCGATATAATAAAATACATAATGGTACAATACTTAATAGTACGAAATATTCTATATGATATGAAGTGGTTTGATAAATGATGCATCATGTATTTTTTATCATATGAATATATGATATATACAGTACATTGTATCATATCCTATCATGATTTATGAAATAAAACAGTGTATCATATCATAAATCATATCAAATATTCAATTCAACCTTTAGTTATACAGTTTAGTCTCATTGAGCCTCGAGGACTCATTTACAATTGAGACCTGTTTTTAACAAAGAGTGATGACAACTGAAGGCAATCATAAAAAAAGCATATAAATTGAAAAGTAAATGGAAGAAATTCTATTTAAAAAAAATCATAATAAAGTGCCCGGCAAATAAATCAGCATGCTATTATAATTAGGCCTGTCACGATAACAAATTTTGCTGGGCGATTAATTGTCTCAGAAATTATTACAATAAATGAAAATATTGTTTGAAATTTAACAGCAATTAATTGTCAAATTTTAGAAGAAATGTTTATTTGTTTGGAGTGTAGTACTTTTTTCTGACCACCTGATGGCAGTATAAGACTGTTTGAACCAAAGGATGGATAGTTGAGTAGCGTGTGTCTTTAAGAAAAATGGGAGGGAGGGCCCTTGATGTGACATGCGCTCGATCTCTTTGGCATAGCATTTTTCACACAAAGCTTTTAATTAAATAAAAATCAGTAAACAAGTTCTCAGTTTCTTTTTGAAGAGAAAAACAACTTTTTACACGAAGGCACGGGTTTCAACCGTAAATTTTGGAGCTCATCCCGAGGTCGGCCTATTAGCTTAGCTTCTCAGCTTAGCTGCTTTTAACCATCCAAAAACGTGATTTTGGATGACTAAGAGATTTTAAAGAGAGAGAGAGGGATCAGTGAAGAGTACCGGAGTTGAGCTTTTTGTCATCCAGTGTCTTCAGTAGAGAGACGAGAAGAAACGATAAAGACAGTGAATGAAAATGAGGTCGATAATTTTCATTCATCATGCGATTCATTGATTTATTGTTTATCGCGACAGGCCTAATTATAATATATATATGTAATTTTGTATAATTTATTTTATAGTACGTTTCGCATTATATATACAGCATCACATCACACTACTAACATCTGAGAACCATGCTATCGTGTGCAGTGCGTACTACTCTTCTACCTTGATAAAAACTCATCTGATGAGGTTTTGAATAATGAGTATTTATATTCTGTAAGCCTTTGTCACATTTGATAGGAATCTCTCGTGTGTGTGTGTGTGTGCGTGTGCACATGTTTGAAGCAGCCTTGAGCGTCTTTTCTCTCAGTCTGTCTCTTTAGAAACAGACAGCTGTGTCCTTGAGAGGAGCTGCGCTTTTCGTGAACACCCCCTTTTACCTCTCGGTGCCTCTTTTTCCTCTTTCCACATTTCCTTCTGGGGCAGATCTGAGAGCAGATTGCGAGCTAGGCTTTTCATCATTTCATCCCCCCTCCTCTCTTTGGTGTGCTCAAACACAGACTCAACTGGATTTGCTATAATCTGCAGACATATGAACAGTGTTGATGCCGTTGTAAACAGCAGGGAGCTGGCTGTTAATGTAAGGATGCAATAAATAAGCATTATTATCATTCAGGGGTGTCTATGGTGTTTTATTTTATCTGCTTCTTTAGCAAGACTCCTTGTTTGAAGAAATAGTTTGAGTGTGAATAGAAAAAGCAGAATGCGAGCTGTAATCAATTTATTTTTCAAGCGAGACAAGAATAAAAGTGACATAAAAAGAGCTTTGAAAATCTGATACTAAATTGGCTTTTAAATCAAATAAAAAAATTCACGTCTTTGATTTTCCTATAACTCAATTTTACATGAGGTTTTTCTCTGTTTGCTCATATACACCTTTTCTCACCTCAAACTTGATATTAATGCAACCGTGAAAGGAAACCCAATAATCCTACACAGAAGCAGGATTCTGTGTTTGAGGGTTAGTTTACACGTAGATATTTTGAAGGACTCTTGAAACAAAATGTGCAAACACTAATTCGCTGCCTGATGGGATTCATGTGAACATGTCAGAGCCACGAGGCGTTACTGCCTCACCTCTTGTTGTGTCTGCTTTAGTGGACATTCTGCGTTTTTGTTCCCATGCAGGCCTTTTTCGTGAAGGACTACACCCTGAATCATCCGGAGGACGGCGAAAAGATCGGACGACTGAGAGAACTCATGTTTGAGCAGGTTGGGAAAATAAAGAAAACCCATTGCAGCCAAGGACAGTTGGAGCAAATATTGAAACAAGGGCTTAGACTTTTATGTCTATTGTAGGCACATATACTGGAGTATGGCCTCGCTGTGCATGAGAAATACGTTCCCCAAGACATGAGACCTCTTCACAAGAAGTTGGTGGACCAGTTTCATCTTATGAAATCCAGTTTGGGCATACAGGTAAGTCTTAGTTCCTGTTTGCTGTAGTTAAACTTTTGAAGACCATTCCAAACACGGCAAATATGTACATGAATTACAACTCTTAAGTATTGGGTAACAAGTCACCTCATAATACAGCCAAGTCCCCATAGGTAACAGGTACATACCCAATTCCTACAATATTTATTCTTGGTCCCAATGGAATGCATACCTGGTACTTCTTGCATATTTACCAGGTAGGCATCTGGTATTTGCTGGTAAATACCTGGTGTGTACCTGGTTACCAGGGTACATACCCTCTAAGTACTAGGTAACAAGTCATTTTATCATACAGTCAGGTTCCCATAGGTACTAGGTACATACCCAATTCCTACAAGGTCCTGGTACCATTGGGATACATATCTGGTACTTGTTGCATATTTACCAGGTAGGCACCTGGTACTTACTGGTAAATACCTGGTATGTATCAGGTTACCAGGCACATACTATGTAAGTACTGGGTAACAAATCAACTCATAATACAGCAAGTCCCCGTAGGTACCAGGTACATACCCAATTCCTACAGGTACATTTCTGGTACCTATTGGATACATACCTGGTACTTGTATATTTACCAGGTAGGCACCTGGTACTTACTGGTAAATACCTGGTATCTACCAGGTTACCAGGTATATACTCTCTTAGTACTAGGTAACAAGTCATTTTATCATACAACTAGGTCCCCCCAAGTACCAGGTATGCACTTGGTATCTATGGGATATATTTTAGGTTGTACTATGTATTGCTACAATTCTTTTTACAAAATGTATTCAAAATAAAATGTTCCACATGTTTCTGAAATTATTAACTAAAGTCCTTACAGAAGCAGAAACTCGAGTAGACAAAAGCAAGTTTCTGCTCTTTTAGACCCCAGAGTAAATGACCCCTACAGTCCTCGAAAGGAGAAATCCACCCCTCATTAAACAACCTCCCCTCAAGTAGTTTGTTTACATACCCCACGCTGGCACAAAAAAAAAGCATTTAATCACTTTAACTCTTTTCTCATTTCAAAACCCCAGGAGTTTCCAGCTTACGTGCGGGCGAGCCCGGTGCACTTCACCAACGGGAGCCCGCGAACCTGCAGGAACTCGGCACCCAGCATCATTAGTCCGGACGGCGGCAGAGGGGTGTCCAGACGAAGGTGATGACCTTTTTTTAGTCCCCACATACTTTGTTCCTTTTCATACATTTTTATGCATTATTTGTTTCTGGCGTTATGGGGGAGTGCAGAGGTTAGAGACGAAGCCTGTGATTGGAAGGCCGCCGGTTCAACTCCCCATACTGACAATATCAAACTTTGGTTTGGAAAGGTGAAGTACCCACACCTGCCTCCACCCTCATTTGTCCCACTCTGGGCCCTTGAGCAAGACCCTTAACCCCCACCATCTGCTCCCCTGGGCACCCTAGCTGGCAGCTCTGCTCCACACAGAGGGCTGTGGTAGCTCAGTGGTCTGTGGTTGTGACAGGAAGGACATCCAGCGCAGCCGAAAGAAGAAGAAGAAGAAGAAAAAATGTTTCTGGAGCTCTAAGAAAACGTCAGATTCTTCTGTCTTGTTCTTTTAAAGCATCACAAATCATCAAAGAGCATTTCCACTTTAAATGATCCTATTTTACCTTATTTCTGTGGGTCTTTACGTCAGAACATTTGTCCACGTCTACCTTTTCTTTTATTCTCCGAGTTGCCACCTCACTTTGAATGCCACACTCGGTGCCCTTTCCCTCTTCCTCCTTCAATCCCTTACTGGTGTGGTCCTGTGTTGGCATATAAAACATGGGGAGGGGAGAGTGGATAGATGGTACCCGCGGGGATGTTTCTGTGTGACTGCTGTCAGGCCGGCAGGCAGATTGTGTGTGGCTGTCTGTGTGTGTTTGATGTGTTCAGTGACCCTTCCACGCCGTCTACCTGCGACATTCTGCTTCCCCGGTCTGATCCCACAGGGCACAGAAACTAGGGGACGCGTACATCACTTCAATCTCCCCGTGACATTTCAGCATATTTTGGCCTGACTTTTGTGCACTGTTTTTGAAAACCAAACTTTTAAAACGTTTTTTTTTTTTTTTCCTCCTGAACCTTTAAGGGTGATTTGCATTTAATCTGACAGTCTCTTTTTCTGTTTGCCTTTTGTTTCCCTCCTGGCCTCGATGGTGCTCTCGCTCGATTTTTGGTAAGTCTCCCAAACGTAGTGGAACGTAACAAAACAAAAGTAACATTCCTTGAACGAACGCAAATCGCTTTGCATGCCAAAAATAAAGATACGTTACCACTCAAAGTGCACGTTGATAGCAACTACCACGCCAACTTTCAGCTCAGTGTCTGTAAAAATGACCAAGTTATAGCCATTTTGTGTTTGCATAGGCTAACTAGAGAAATTGCATTTCCTGCAAAAATGCAATGTAAATGCTTACTGCAGAAGAACTTGCTTAAAAACATCTGAAATTAGCTTAAAAACATTCTGAATTTTAACTGAAATGAAAGAACAAGCCTAAATTAGGAGAAAAGAGCAGAAAGAGTTTGCAGAATTAAGTTTAAATAAGTAGAAATGAACACAAAATGAGGAAGGGTGGGGGGCTAAAATTAGTTTTAAAAATATCAAAAAAGCAGCCAAACAGGCAGAAAGAAGCTTACCGTAACTATGAGAAAGAAGTGGAAAGAGCTGATATGAGAAAAAAAAAAGTGGAATTAGCTGAAAAAGCTAAAAAATTGCATAAAACAGCTAAATAGAAGCTGAAATAGAAGAAAAAGCTCAAACTAGCTGAAAAAGCTGAAAGGAGCATAACAAGCTGAAATTAGCAGAAATAAGTTAATTAGGCTGAAAGTAGCGGGAATTGCCAAGAAAAACTTTCAATTTATCTGAAAACAGCTGAAATTAGCTAAACATTTTCTAAAAAGGAAGCTGAAAAGGTAGAATAAGCTTAAATTAGCATATGAAATGAGAAAGAGCGTTGCCCAGTTAGACTGAAAGAAGCAGAAATTAGCACAAAAAGTAGAAATTATCTGGGGGAAAAAATGACATTAGCAAAAATAAATAAATGAATAAAAAAACAGCCAAAAAGTAGTTTAAAAAAAAGAATAAGCTGTCAATAAAAGAAGTTAGTGGAGAGAGCACATTTTTGCTGAATTACTCTGCAAAAAGTTTAAATGAGCACAAAAAAATGTGGCATTAACTGAAAAAGCTTAAATTAGCATAAAAACAGCTTTGTATTAGCTGAAATTGTAGAAAAAGCTGAAACTTACAGAAATAAGCTGAACGGAGCATAAAAAGCTGAAATTAGCAGCAAGAAGTTAGAAGCACAAAAATGTTGTAGTTAGCTGAAAAAAATCAAAACGACACACAAAACAGCTGAAACAAACAGCTGAAATTAGCTGAAAAAAAGTTTTAAGTTTGCACAAGCTAGCTGAAAGAAGCTGAAGCAGAACAAAATGTGAAAGGAGCAGTAAAATGTTGTAAACACATCTAAAGATTTGAAGGATGTAAAATAAGCTCAATTCATTTCCTACGAGAAGAAAAGGCAAAATATTTCAAAAAGCTAAAGCTGCACCAATACCAAAAGTCATAGCGGGATTGTCCTGAAAGAGCTGAATGTTTTGATTTACGATTTGTTGAACTAACTTGAAAACATCTGGATGAGGAAATGCTCCGAATAATACACTTAAGAAAAATGAATCACAATAGTGTGACTGCTTAGCATTGGTAAACATGTTAAATCAGAATAGTCCCAAACATTCATCAGTTAGATATGTCACCAGTGTTCTTAGAGTTTAATTAAAGTATATCCACTGGTTCATGAGATATTTTGCTAACAGACTTGAGTGTGCTTTATGAAAGCCACCTCATCAACGTCTCCCTGTCTTTCTGACACCCTTAGCCTCAGCAGCTACCCTGCAGTGAACCGTTACTCCTCGTCCTCACTTTCATCCCAAGCCTCCAATGAAGTCAGCAACATCACCGGCCAGTCGGAGAGCTCAGATGAAGTCTTCAACATGCAGGTAACCCCCCCCCCCCCCCTCTAGAACACACAAGGGTACGTGCAGCCTCGTATGCGCTGCCACCCACCCTGGTGGAGCCTCTTAAAGGAGTGAATTGAGTCCACATCCCAACATTTGCCCTCCTGCTCCCCTCACGCTCACCTTGCAGTTCTTTTTACAATCCCGCCTCACTCTGTTCCGCCCTCGTTTTTCCACTCCCCTGACCCCAGCTCGCTCTGTCATCCTGACTCTTTTGTTCGGGGGGGCCAAACAAATCGTCATGATTATATCAACTCAGGACCCAGTGCTTTGTGCAGGTTGTCTGGGGAGCCAGCCCGAGTCTAATCTAAACTAGATTTGGCCAATTCAGAGAGCTGCCGACAACTTCTGGCAAGCTGTCTGATGCACCTGGCCGGACCGGAGCAACAGCACAAGGCTGTTATCAGGGATCGAGCCAATTGCACAACTAATTTTGAATATTGAGGGGTTTATTCTCCAGAATATGTACAGCGTATTTAAAAAATCAAATTAAAATTGAGAAATATTATAAACTGCTGTGAATTACAGATTTATATTTTCATTTTGAAGTTGTCTGACATATAATAAGGTGTTTTATCAAAGTGAGCTAACTGGGAAGCACTAGAAGCTGATTTACGTGCACTTTATAAACTTTATGTTTCTGTTCTGGTCGATGACGTTGATACAGATCCTGTTTTCCTTCCCACCCACAGCCAAGTCCTTCTACCTCGAGCCTCAGCTCCAACCATTCTGCCTCGCCCAACGTCACCAGCTCGGCCCCCTCAAGTGCCAGAGGTGAGACGTGTTTTTACAAAACAATAAGCTGCAGGTTTGTAAGCCGAGTGATCCACGTGGAGGAGGCGGGCCGTCTGGGAAGACTGAACTCTCCAACTTTCGACGACACGATGTTCTCCCAAACCGCTTCCGTCTTTCGAGGTTACGAGGTTCGACGACAGAGGATGAGCTGATGATAAAAATGTGAACCGTGATTAAAAATAATAATATATGGGTTGAGGGAAGGGCAGTTGGAAGAAACATGTTGCTGGTGAAAATGCAGAACAGCACAAGAGAGAATAAGAGATTATTACGTCTGGGCCGAGCATCCCTTAATACAATCCTGTGTCCGGGCCCCTTGTACCGCAGTGTACAGCGTAAATACCTAACGCTGCCGTCTCATCTGTGTTCCAACGAGTAAATGTGTTTCTGCCTGATTCCCGTCATAAAAAGTGAGAATATATGAAGACGTTTATTGAAGCGTATGCACTCCCCTTTGGCGAGCTGCTGACAGCGGGCAGCGCCCTTATGAAAGTGCCCTCTGTCTACCCATAAAGCGTGTCGTGAATTATCGCCGCCGTGGCGTTACCTGAAAGAGAGCCAGCGATCGCTATCTTATATTCATATGATAGCCTTCCAAGTGCTATCACATCCTCCGCTCGCTCCAGATTCATAAAACGGCCGCTGTTAAAATGAAGAATCTTCGCCTGCGTGTGGCTTTTGTGCTTATCTCTCGTCTGGTGCTACGTATGCAACCCCGTCGAGCTGTAGCTCACGTCTGTGTTTGGATTGTTTTGTGTAAGAGGAGACGTAGGAGCGAGGTTAGTGGGAGTGAGAAGGTTGTTTGTGTATGTGTGTGTGAAGGAAGGGCCAGGCCATTTATCACGTTGTGGAGCTAGTGATGCTGAAAGGATGGCGGAGAGGCTTGGGGGTAAGAAAGAGAGATTGGCCTTTCCTGATTGCCAGTATTTGTGGGTAATAGCCTAACGCCGTGCTCCTGTTTGGTCTTTTATATGCTTTTGTTGTGTGTGTGTGTGTGTGTGTGTGTGTGTGTGTGTGTGTGTGTGTGT
>NC_056519.1:8115889-8164824 GCF_014905685.2 Nematolebias whitei | reverse complement strand
TGTGTGTGTGTGTGTGTGTGTGTGTGTGTGTGTGTGTGTGTGTGTGTCCGTTAACGCTCTAACGACTGGCGCTGCTCATTCCAGGTTCACCTCAGATGGCAGAGAAACACAAGCATTCCAGAGAAAACGCCTGTTTGTCTCCACGAGACCGACCGGTCAGCGCCATCTTCCCCAACCCCCTCGACCCGGCACAGGTCAGTACACACATGCACGATTATTTAAACACATTTACTCCTGCTCTCTTAAGGACGGGTAATTTGATATAATGCACATTAACTGAAATACTTCACTCGCGTGGTATTCTAAATGGAATGGATAGATAAATGCACTTTTGCTGTTTTGCACAATTTTAAAGGTGCAAAAATAAGATGAGGTTTCTAAAAGATTTAGTTCTCAAATAAATTTTCCAATAACTCAAACTTTAACTAGAGAAGTTGCGTTTCCTGCGAAAATGCAGTGTGAATGCTTATTGCTGAAGAACTTGCTGAAAAACTTGCTGAAATGTACCTGAAATGGAAGAACAGGCTTAAGTTAGCAGAAGAAAGCAGAAAGACCACATATTTGCTGAATTAGATTTAAATAAGCAGAAATGAGCACAAAAGTTCAGAAAGTAGCTAAAAAATAAGTCTGAAATTAACAAAAAATAGCCGAAAAGTAGCTGAAAAGGCAGAAAGAAGCTGAAGCTACCAGAAGGATGTGAAAGGAGCTGAAATGAGCACAAAAAATGTGGAATTAGCTGAAAAAGCTAAGTTTAGCACAAAACGGCTAAAAAGTAGTTGAAATAGTAGAACAAGCTGAAATTATCAGAAATAAATTAATTAGGCTGAAAGTAGCAGAAATTACCACTTTTTTAAATCTGAAAACAGCTGAAATTAGCTAAAAATGCTTTAAAAATAGCTGAAAAGGTAGAACAAGCTTACATTAGCAGAAGAAAGCAGAAAGAGCACGTTTGCTGAAAGAAGCAGAAATGAGCTCAAAAAGTGGAAATTTTCTGTAAAAAAGCCGAAATTAGCATAAAACAGCTGAAAAGTATCTAAAAAGGAGAAAGAAGCCTACCAGATAGAATTGAAGAGAGCACATTTTTGCTGAGTTAGGCTGAAAAAAGTTAAAATGAGTGGAAAAATGTGGAATTAACTGAAAAGACAAATTAGCATAAAACAGCTAAATAGTAGCTGAAATAGTAGAAAAGGATGAAACTTGCAGAAATAAGCCAAAAGGAGCATAACAAGCTGAAATTAGCAGAAAGAAGTTAGAAGAAGCATAAAAATGTTTTAGTTAGCCAAAAGAATCTGAAAGGAGCACAAAACAGCTGAAATGAGATGAAAGTAGCTGAAAAAATAGTTAAATTTGCACGAAGAAGCTGAACCATAACAAAATGTGAAAGGAGCACTAAAAGGTTGTAAACGGATCTAAAGATTTGAAGGATGTAAAATGAGCTCAATCCATGTTATTTGAGGAAAAAAAATGGCAGAAAAGGTTAAATATTTCAAAAAGCTAAAGCTGCACCAATAACAAAGGTCATAACAAGATCGTCCTGAAAGAGCTGAACATCTTGAAATATGATTTGTTGAAATAGTTTGAAAATTTCAGGATGAGAAACGCTCTGAAAAACTTTCAGAGGATAAATGGATAATGGTGTGAACGCTTCATAAACATTCACACAATTAACTGTTAAAAACTGTGGCTTGTGCAAAATTATCATGAGGAAAGTCCAAATGTTACAGTTAGTAAACATGACCCAGAACTCCAAACAATAAAATATTTGAAGCTCATAAAGCAGAAAGCACTGAAGACAGAGCAGAAGTTTTCAGGAAGCTGTTTCCTCAGTTTGAGATGTAATTAAGAAATGCCAGTGAATGAGAAACGATGCATATTCAAAAGGTCAAATAGATGTTTTGACCAATGATTCAATAAACAAAGACATGGTGGGAAACAATAAAATCCTCACAAAACACATTTTTAGCTGTTGTGCAATCAACAAGCCATGGTCTGGAGTTGCAGTTTGTGACTTTGGGAACTTTTAAATTGATAGAAGGAAGGGATTTAATTAAATACAATAAAAAGTTTTAAAACCAGCATTACACCGTTGGGGGAAACAAAACATTCAAATCTGTAAGTGGGTGATTTTTACAGCAAAATGGTTCTCCAATACAAATGTCAAGATCTGCAGTGAAGGACCCCAAGAACTATAAAATTTAAGGGTTTTTACGACAGGCCCATAATGTGATTATCAATAATTCTTGGAGAAACTTCAGCAGAGCAGAAAATGTGCATTAAACCCATCCATCAACTCGTAGCTTCTGATAAAATGACTGTTTGAGCTCTAGTGTTTTGAGTTTTTGGTCAGAGATTGACCAATTTAGGTCTTCAAATGCTGATTCCACAACCTTTTGGAGAAATCTGGGCAACTGATGGTTGATTTATGAACGTCAATTTTTTATTTTGTTTTGGCTGTAACATACTAGATTTTGGCTAAAGTAAAATAAACTGTTATTGAATGAATTTGGACCAATCCTTAAAGACAGGAGTGTGTTAGCCAATAAAGTACCTCTGTCCTGAAAAGTTGCTCATCACTGAAGGCACAACGTGAATTATCTTTTAGTCTGTTGTACTTGACACATTTAAAACAGCAGCTGTTACCAACATGCTTAATAAGATCAAGGCACTAATTAAAGAAAAAATAATGAGACGTAATTAAAAGCATTAAAAATAAGAACATGAAAAAACAATGAGAAACAATGAAATACTACATCAAATCACATTGTGTTAAATGTCAAAGAAAACAGGTGTGTTTTTAGGAGAGATTTAAAAGCAGCGAGTGAAGTGGCCTGTCTAATGTTGAGAGGCAGATTGTTCCAAAGTTTAGGACCCACGACTGAAAAAGCCCGATCTCCTCTGAGCTTCAGCCTGGTTTTTGGTGCAACCAAAAGCAGCTGATCAGATGATCTCAGCTCCTGAGAACGTACATAAGGTTGAAAGTAGGTCAGAGATAAGAGGGTGCAAGGTCATTTACAGGGAGCCAGTGAAGGGAGGACAAAACTGGTGAAATATGCTCAAACCTATGAGTTCCTGTTAAGAACCGATCTGCAGCATTTTGGATGAGCTGGAGTTGCGAGAGGGACACCTGACTGACCCCAAAAGCACGTTACAGTAATCTAGTCGGGTAGTAATGAAAGCATGGACTATTTTTTTCAAGGTCAGATCTGGACAACACGGACTTGAGCTTAGCTATCTGCCTTAACTGAAAGAAGTTGTTTTGTAGAACAGATTAATCTGTTTATTACACTTCAAGTCTGAGTCTAAAATCATCCCGAGATTCTTAACAGACTGCTTAAGATATGACTCGAGAGTCTAGGTTAATAGGAACAGAGACAGCAGTAGAGCTGCTAAACACAAAGACTTCAGTTTTCTGATTGTTGAAACTTTAAAAATTTGAAGCCGTCCATGCCTTGAGGGAATCAAGACATTTTAACAGAGGGTGAATTGTGCATGGTTTTAAGAGCAGATAAATCTGACAATCATCAGCATAGCCATGAAATGAAAGACTATGTTTCCTCAAGATAGACTCCAAGGGGAGCAGATACAATGAAAGCAGAAGGGGTCCAAGACTATAGCCTTGTGGGACTCCACAGGAAATAGGCACTGACACAGATACACTAAATACTGATGATACACAACACAATACACAGTGATACTTGTGCATTGTCTGATGTCTGGTGATGTAATGAAAATAAAAGAATCAGTGCACCTGATAGTAAAAGTTCCTTTCATTTTAGTCACATATATTTACTTGAAACGTTGGTTCTAACAGTAGAACCAGGGCAATAATGCACAATATTAATAAAACATGCAACTCAATTATTGTTGAACTTAATGACAATTGTATCAGTTGAGATAAACCCACATTTTCCACACTCCTCTCTTTTTCTACTGTCATTATGCTCACGTGTTATACTGTTTAGCTTTTCAGCTACATTCTAAATAAGCCATGAGCATTTCAAATAGTAGGCATCCATCTGATTACCAAATAAATGACTGGCATCTGGTTTGGGTTTGCGATTTATCATAATACATGGCAATAATAATGTTAGAATGACAATAAATTATTGACATATCCATATCCACCATAGTGATGGTGGTTTTATTAGACAATAGTGGGGTATTTTGAACTAAGAATACAACTTAGATGTAGCAGCCATTTTTGTTTTACGCCCCCTATTGTAAAAATTTGGTTTATACCATCAGCAGCTTCCAGTAAGGTGCAAACTGCAGCACAAAACAAGGTCACCTTTATAATGTACAATACATTTTGAAGTATGACTTCTGCCTGAGAGACAAAACAGCCTCCTTGGTGAGGACACACGCTGTAAGGCCTTTTGTCGCTGAGAAGTGCAGTTTTTCCACGTTAACTTCTGTCTTTAATAAAGTGTAGCTCTGCCTCATTCCGCTCTGAAAAACATCTCAGTACAGCAAGCTGATGTTACCATAATAACAAGAGGTGACACGAACAACTTGATATTGCAATTCCTTTTATAGCCGAAGGACAGCGTGTAACACAATCACACACACTCCGCAGAAGCGAAGCGTCGGTAACAGAAAGATAATGTGTTTGCTTTTCAAGGCTGTTTATTTCTTGCAGTTGCTGCTTGTGGCAGAGTTCACCTGCTTTTCTTGGCCCGCTTGTGTCTAGTTCTACAAAGGCAATAATTAGAGTGAACCCACCAACTACGAGACACTTTTATTTGTTGGCTGAATGAAGCATTGATTGCATGTGTTACTTACTGCAATCAGAGCACAATTATACGGGTCATAACACTGTAAAGAGTCTGACTTTGCAGTTCTTGTCTTGCTTTAAAATTGTTAAGGAAAATTTTATAGGGCGCTTAAGGACTTAGAGGGAAGCTCGTTGGTTCAGAATGGGATGTAAATGCTCTTTTTTTTAGCAAGTTAGTTATTATGAATGGATAGAAATCACCCTTAATTATTTTGGCGGCACGGTGGATCAGTTGGTAGAGCTGTTCTCTTTCTACGAGAAGGTCGCCAGATGTAATCCTGGGTGGAGTTTGTGTGTTCTTTCCATGCTGTGTGGGTTTTCTCCAGTTTCCTCCCACTTGTTAGGCTAATTATTAACACTAAATTGTCCCTAGATGTGAGTAAGTGTGAATAGCTGTTTCTATGTGTCCCTGTGATGAACTGGAGACCTGTCCCAACACTTCTCGCACAGTCACTGCTGGATATGGGCACCAGTGATCCCCGCAACCTGAATAGGAAAAAGCGGGTAGAGATAATGGATGGTTGTTAAGGTCTTTAAGTGTTTTTCCATGTCGGTGTACTGAAGCATCCTCTCCATTTTTTGTGCTACTTCGGGGTCCTCTGCAGCAGATTGTTTGACCATTAGGTGGCAACAATGTGCTGGTTTGAGATCTGGCAGTTCGAGATACAAGAAGAAAAGAAGTTCAAGAAGTTGTATCACTTGAAATACCAGCATTTTCAATAAAAAGTTAGTTTTTTAGACCAAGTATTCCTGTCACCTCTCTTTGTAGGTAGTTGAAGCCAGATGGACCCAGTTTGTGGGAGTTGTCATTTTGTTTTTCTAGAACCTAAGTCTGCACACTAAATGGTAAATGGACTGTACTTATGCACCTTTCTATCTTATCGTTATACTCAAAGCACTTTACACTACAATCTGCGCCTCATTTACCCATTCATGCAGCACTCTACATCTCTACAAAGCTAAGTGAACAAATCATTCTAAAGAGGCTAATCAGAGCTTTATCATATTCATACACTGATGGGACACACATCGGAGGCAATGAGGGGTTCAGTGTCTTGCCCAGGGACACTTCGGCATGTGACTGCTGGAGGATTCGAACCCCCAACTCTTGCATTGGAGGACGACTGCTCTAACCACTCAGCCACAGCCGCCCTAAAGATGTGGGGCTTTAGGACCTGGCTTCTCTGAAATACATTTAAAAAAATCTGAAATGTATTGTTTCTATTTTAACCAGGGCGGTGTTGGTTTTTTTTTTTTTTTTTTTTTTTTTTGGTTACGTGGAGTTGATGTACTGGAAACAGTCTGCAGGGAAGGTTGGTGCTCTGGTTTTAACTTCAGGGTTCCTGCCAGAGGTCTAATTTACAGTCTACAGTTACCTACAATACTGGTAGTTCTAAAAACAAGAAGTAAATAAGTTCAAGGAGTTTTGCATCAGTAATTGTTTTCTTCTTCTCATAATTCTCCTCGTTTCTTGTTCTCTGCTTAAGATTTGACTTGTTTTCTTCTTTGTCCGTTGAGTTTGGCACCCCCTTTAGGGCGGGAGTTCTATCATCTCGTACAGTGTAGGTCTGACAACCCCTCGATAGACGATACAAATACGCCTGTCACGATAGCAAATTTTGCTGGACGATTAATTGTCTCAGAAATTATTGCGATAAACGATAAAATTGTTTGAAATTTGACAATAATTATCAATTATCTTCAAATTTAAGAAGAAATGTTGGTTAATTTGTTTTGAATGTAGTACCTTTTTTGGACCAACGGATGACAGTATAAGACCGTTTGAACCGAGGGATGGATCGTGAGAGAGCGAGCAGCGTGTCTCTTCAAGAAAAATGGGAGGGAGGCCCCTTGACATGACATGGGCTGTCTCCTTTCTGTTTTTCTGGTTCTCAAAATGGCGGACGCTCTGTGTAGTTTGAGCTCTTTAGCATAACATTTGTCACACAGTTTTAATAATAAAAATAAATCAGCAAACAAGTTCTCAGCTTGTTTTTGCAGAGAAAAACAACTTTTTACATGAAGGCACGGGTTTCATCCATGAATTTTGGAGCTTCGACAAGACGGTGTTTTTTTCCCCGAGGTCAGCCTGTTAGCTTAGCTTGTAGCTTAGCTGCTTTTAATGATTCAAAACACGATTTTGGACGGTTAAAACAGATTTTAAAGCGAAAGGGAGGGGTCAGTGAAGAGCACCGGAGTTGAGACTTTTCTCATCCAGTGTCTTCAGAAAGAGAGAGACACGAAGAAACGATAAAGCCATTAAATGAAAATGATGTAGATAATTTTAATTTATCATGCGATTAATTGATTTATTGTTTATTGCGACAGGCCTAAATACAAACCCTTGCTGTCAGGACCAAATGACAAGTTTGTAGAATTTAAAAACGTGCATAAGGCACGGATAGCACTTAAAAAAATCACTTAGAAATATAAAAACTACTTTCTTATAACCAGGGCTTCAACTCATTGTACAAAAAAGAAACCGTCATTAAATTCCAGCAGCACAGACTCTTCAAACAAACTGTACCAGAACTCTTGCTACGTATAGATAGTTTGTTTGACAAAGAAATATGGATTTCCTTTCATCCCAGTTACTGGCTATTATTTAGAACACAGCAAGCAAGTTTTGCCATTTGTCAAGGCTCAACATTCTTATTTTTATTGAAGCTTTATTGACCATTCAGTCCGTGCACACCGGCTTACAAAAAGAGCTTTGTACATGTAGGAATTGCTTCGCATCCCCTGCTGCTGGCCTTTCTGTGGAGCAGTGTTTGAAAACTGTGGCCACATCTGAAGCCATTGTCCAGTTTCTGTAAATACTGAAATGTATTCTATGCCAGTACTTTCATATATTTCAAATGTTTTCTTGCCGTGTGTGTTTAATAGTAATTTGGATCGTTTGTTTCTTTCTTCAGAGAGCTCCTCCGCATCAGATAGGTGACACCACTTTACCTCGGAGTGACCCCAACCTCTCAGCACCAGATAAAGGTAAACACGCTATCTTAACGTATCTGTTTATGCTCTGTTCATACATGGACTGTCCACTCGACACTCTCAGGAATAGGTTCGGTCTTTACAGATAATCTCGTTTGTTGCGTTATATTATTTTAATATTTCTACATCGTGGTATCAGTAAATGCCCATTTTGTTATTTTCTCCACAAAAATAAAACTCTTCTCAGTTTGGTATCATTATGGAGGGCTACTAAAAATATCAGACGGCTTTGTTTCAAGGCAGCCGAGCAATTGTAATGAAACGTACAACATGGAAACTAATAAGTCGGAGGTTTAGTGTCTGACAGATATTTATCAGATTCTTCTGGTTTCTTTGTTTGCTGAGAAAGAAGCGTTTATTTGGCAAACATCTGTTTTTTTCTGACAATACCCGCACATTAGATAGCTTTGTTTAAACATAATCTTAGGTTAAAGCAGGGGTCTGCAACCTGCAGCTCTGCAGACTCGGCATGAACAATTTTTTTCTTACTTTTGGTCTTTCTTTTTACCCTAAAAAGTAAAAATATCAATAAATGTAAAAATTAATTACTGTATTTTTCGGCCTATAAATAAGTTTTTTTTACATAATTTACATGCCCTGCGACTTATACGCTGAAGCGACTTATTTATGGATTTTTTTCCCATATTTATAAACAATGTTTTGGCTGAGAGATGACCGTTTTCATTTATTCTGACTGAAAATATTGAACACTACCATTTTCAGCCGCTAAATGGCACTCGAGTAGTATGGCATGCCGCTGTGTCATGTAATAGGTAAAAGTAGCTATTAATTACACAATCGGCTTGCCATAGAAGCCACCTTTGTCCAGTTCGCCTGGAGCAACCGTCAAATCAGCTTCATTTTGCGAGCCGCCCCGGCAAAATGCAGCTAATCTGACCATTGAATTGCATTTATTAAGGAAAAGTTCAACTGAGACACACCTTTACTATAATGTCGAGCAAACAAATAATTGTTTTAGGTGCTTCCCTTGTTAGATTTTGAAAAAATGTGCAGCGTTCCTCCGTTCCTGATTTCCTCCCTGTCTGCACGCTCCCGGAGCACCGAGGCAGCGAATGCTTGTGAAAATGAAGCTGATTTGACCGTCCAAGTGCATTTATTAAGGAAAAGCTAGACACAGACCTTTACTATAATTTAAAGCAAACAAATAATTGTTTTTAAGTGTTAATCTTGTTAAATTCTTGTTAAAGTCCTCTCGTGCACGCTCCCGCAGCCGCCATTTGGCAGCCAATCGATTTTTGGCACAACACAGTTCCGGGTTGTCAGCGCTGACACACAATAGATGTGACGTATACGGCGAAGCGACTTATTTATGGATTTTTTTCACTTTATTTGACATATTTGGACTGATGCGACGGGTACGGCGGAAAATATGGTACATCTTTTTCGTTTTATAATGTCACCCCAACTGGCCAGAAAAGCCCTCCTCCTACGGCATCTAAGTGGCCCATGGGCCAGCAGTTGATAAGCAGGTTTTGCGGCTCCAGACTTTATTTAGTGAGCGAAGTGGCAGAAATGGCTCTTTAGCTCAAAAAGGTTGCAGACCCGTGGGTTAAAGCATAAAAATAAGTCGGGTTTTTTTTTTCTACGTCAAACTCTTTCTCTAATCTGAAAGAAACCCAAAGCTCACCTCCTACCAGCTCAGTCCCAGCGACTTAGTTTGTAAATTCAAAGAAAGTGACCTAACTAACTTATTTTGCTCCACTCTTCTTTAGCACGTCTCACTAACCTCACCTTTTTTTTGTGCGTTTTCTTGCAAAGAAACAAACCGTAATCACACGCTTTTTTTTTTTTCCCCACTGGCGCCGAACAATTACTGTGGGTGGCAGAAGAGACACCTTGAAATAAAGAGGGATGAGTGTAAATGTGAAAGCTTCCTCGTGACTCACACAAACACACACCTTCCCATGTGATTCAAGTGTGATGTGTAAATAAAGCTACGAGACATGAGTGCAGCAAACTGACACAATATGGTGACGTGGCCTCATTATACACATGACAGGGATAAAACGCGCATGAATTTACTCAAAGCCTGCTGCTGTATAAGTAGGTTTAATTTATTCTCTAATTATAACTTGAAATAATCTTCATGGTATGAAACATTTACTCTCAAACATATAATAAGAATAAAAAAAGGCCTTCTCTGGCCTGCTCAGCTGCTGATTTCAAAGGCTTTTAAACTTGTACAAATGCAGACCTCAACAATCGCCCGTTCAGTAAATTTAGTTTTGTTGCTGATTGTTTTATTTTTACTGAAATGTCTGCACCTGAAGTAGCTGCTTGTACTCACTGCTTGATTGAAAGTAAACTGTATATTCAGACTAAACAAGGACTCCTTCAGATTCGCAATAAACGTGCTAAATTTATTTCACCTAATCCACAAAAGGTTTACAAAAGTGTTGGGGCACAGAGCAGCAAGGATAAGCTTTTGAATGTGAAAAGAACATGAATATCAAAAGAACAAATAAAAATAAAAAAATAGTCAAAAGTGTATTTAGTTGAAATGACGACCAGTTAGTTGTAGATTTTTGCCTTGTTAATTATTTATTTGTCAATTTGCACCTGGCGGTCAATTCAATTCAGTTTATTTCTATAGCGCCAAGTCACAACAAAAGTCATCTCAGGGCACTGAACAGAAATATTCATATATATAAAAGTTAATAACGTTATTTATCTGAGGAGCAGCTTTGAGTTTAACTACATCGCAGACTCTCATCTTGAGCAAGCATGAAGGCGACAGTGGAAAGGAAAAACTCCCTCGTGAAGAAGAAACTTTTAGCAGAACCAGGCTCAGGACAAGCGGCCATCTGCTTCAACCGGCTGGGTTTGAGAGGAACAGGAAGGAGGAACAGATACACAATGGCAGGTCGACAATCGCATGCTAAGATAGATATAGTATCAAATGAAAACTATTTAGTTTTAGCAAATCATTTAAGGAAATTAGGTCAATTTGTCCTCAAGTAGTCTAAGCCTATGACAACATAACAAGCCAACCCTAACTATAGGATTTACCAAAAAGGGAAGTCTTAAGCCCAGTCTTCAAACTGGACAATGTGTCAGACAGAAACTGGAAGTTGGTTCCACAAGAGAGGAGCCTGATAACTGGAAGATCTTCCTCCCATTCTGCTCTTGGAGACTCTAGGAACCACAAGTAAACCTGCAGTCTGAGAGCGAAGTGCTCTGTTGGGAAAATATGGAACAATAAGATCTGTAATAATGGGGAGTGGTGGCGCAGAGGTTAGAGAAGATGGGCCTGTGATCGGAAAGTCGCAGGTTCTACTCCCGGTACCATCAAAATGTGGGTGGAAAAGGTGAAACACCCACACCTGCTTCCACCCTCATTCACCCCACTCTGAGCCCCTGAGCAAGGCTCTTAACCCCCACCATCTGCTCCCTAAACAGGTCTCTCTTGAAAACGAGTTCTCGGGACTCAGTGACACTACCTGTATAAATGTAGGATAAATTAAAAATAATAATAATAAGATGGAGCTAGGTTGTTGAGGGCTTTGTAGGTTAGAGGTAAGATTTTGAATTATATTCTGAATTTACCAGAGAGCCGATGGAGAGAAGCTACAACTGGAGCGATGTGATCTCTCCCACTAACTCCAGTTAAGACTCTGGCAGCAACATTTTGGATCAACTGAAGACTTTTTAAAGAAGTATTTGAACATCCAGATAATAAACCATTGCAATAGTCCAGGTCACTCTGTACCACCTTGGACAAACCATTAAAACAAAACCTACCTCTGTTCCTATACGCACTTAAATATGTTGCATCAAAGACATCATGTATTTTTTTTTTTCGTTCCCTGTTCAATTCCAGTCCAGAAAAACACTCATCTCGAAAACAACAAACATTCACTAGTCAAACCCCTCAGCGACCGGCACGTCTGTACCACTTGTTTCAGTTTGCTGCGCACTAAAGTGTAGGTGATGTCAGTTATTTTAAAATTGTCCCAAAAAATCTGCCTACTAATCAGTCCCAATCAAATCAAATTGTTTACGACCAAACAATAAAACAAAATAAAATCAGCTTCGAACGTCTTGTGAAATAGGTACAACTAAAAGCCCTAGAAAACCTAAAAAAAAAAAAGTATCTTTACCATATAATTACGAATTCATTCGATGAGCGGCACAAAGCTTTTGCTAAAAACATGTTGGACGTGTTTTGATCCCGTTTGATTGACAACGAGCAAACAAGCCAACAAATGTCATCAGTGTTTGTTTTTGACGAATGCGGCATTGCATTATTTCCACGCAGCTGCGCCCACATCAAAGAAAAGGAATAAATATGTCATGTGTAATAACCCAAACTATTCCGAGACAAGCAGGCACAGTTCATGTTGAATCCCATCACTCGGAGCTGATTGATGGTTTTAAAGGATTTAAAGACTTGTTTTCTTCTCTGCCACATTTCAGGAAGTGTTATACATTTGTTCTGAGAGCGTATTGAGGCAGTTTGTCACGTTTTCCATTACGCCGTCATACATTTAATATGTGCACGTCTCCGCTGTGCTCTGTGTTTTGTTTATTTTTTTTGCACGCTGTCCTGTGTGTTACATGACCTGTGGTGTTTCTGTGTGTCTGCTGCAAAGTGAGATCTACTCCCAGTAGCTGGAGCCTAGACAGTGTCAAAGAGGGTGCATCATCTCTCTCTAACTATCCAGGCAAACTGGTGTGCCCTCCTGTACCTCCTAGGCCACCGTACTCAGGTAAACTGGTCAAACCCTCTGCTGGAGTATAGCACTAATTTTCCAGTCTGACTTTTGACACCTGGTGCTCTCACCAGCTCTTCTTACAGAAACGTCTGCGCCTCTCTGGCCTTCAGCTTCTGATGTCTTGTGTAGCAGCTAGGGTTGTGCAGATGTGTCAACACACTACTAAGAAGCAAATCAACACAACACAGTGACACTGAGTGCAATGCAATATGACGTGAAAAAGGACTAACCCTGTCTTTAAATGACGCTGACTGTTTTAGTTTAGATGCAACAGAATTAGCTTCTGCTCATCCAATGCATTGTAGCGCGTTGCCAGCAGCGCAGCCAGCAGATGTTCGTTCTGCTCTTGTTGCGTTGTGCAGCAGCAGCTGTTGGATGTAGAAACAGTTTAGAGCAGCCTGAAGGACCTGCAGAACATCAGTGCTCATTCGATTCCTTTTCCTTATGACCACCGGCCATCTTTTCTGTGCGTTTCTGTTTGCATGACTCGTGCCGTGTCTTCTTGACGAGTGCAAGAAAAGGCTCTAATTTCAATTTTCCCTTCTTCCCCTCTACGTCGGCAGGCTCCTTGGCTAAAAACGCGAGGTCGCAATCCCCCGGCCCCATGTCCAGATCTCCTCAAAAGGTTGGTTCTGTTCTTGTCCTGTTTTTACTTTTCCCCGACGGCCCGGAGCTGCTCACTCTTTCCTGCTACCATCTTACTGGTCTAATGTGGGGTTATTATCCTTCTCTGTGTCAGCCAGACGACTGTGAGGCTTTGCATTACTGCTCAGTGAAGCTGTTAACAGCTCCGCCGCTGCTGATTCGGTACTTTTCATGTCAGCGGTCCCAAAAGGGCCCCCAGAACGGGACTGGCTGCAGGGCATTCATTGTTTTAGCTAAATATACTCCAGTCTCTGGGAGGGTGTCGCCTGTTAACTGGAAATCCACAAAAGCAGATGACTATATTAAGCCTCTCTTCTAGTGTTACTTATTGCTGTCAAATGACAATGTCTATCCATGCCTATGTATGTATGTTTGAAAAAAATAAACAGCTACTTTTGAGCCTGTTTTAACACTTGAAGTCTTGAAACAGTCTTCCTAACGTGTGTTCATATTTTCTATCCTCCACTATTCACCCTAAATTTATAAAGTGTTACAACAATATAAATTAAACAAAGAAACATCCTTCCCTGTCCACTGTTAGTCAGTCATGTATGGTGAAGGCCTACCAGTAATTATTATTGACTGCAGTGGCTTTTTTATTTGTTTATTTATTTCTTTGCAGAGATGTAAAGATTTCAGACAAACGATGCATTTCATCGAGGACGACAACGATAACGTTACAAACACCGATATATTTTACCTCTACATTAGATTTATTGTTCTGGATAAAGGTTTGCAAGGCAATAGCCTATGTTATCTAAACGTTAGCTTACTAATTTGAGAGGCACGTAGCTAATGACAAGCAGATTGGAGGATTGAAGAGAATTTTTTGTTGATTTTTTTATTTATTTTACAGATCAGTTACAATAACTCTACCATGCTCTGTCCAGCAAAATACACTACGCAGTATTTAGTTATTCCCTGCTTCGGCTGTGCTGAAAGTGAAACCTCACGCGTATGACTTGAAAGTAGTTCGTATGCACCCCCTGCTGGATACATTGTACAATTACGTCTGGTTTCCAGCACTTTAGCGGTGAAAATTAGAAGTGTTTATATCAGCGCATAATGGGACAATTATCACAGATGTCTCCTAACATATCGACCTAAAATATCGGCTCTACCGATGTATCGGTCAGCTCTAATTTATAGATTCTGAGCTAAACTAGCTGAAGAGGAACTTTGAGCACGCTTATCTTGTTTTGACATGTCTAGCTGAAAAGTATGCAACTTTTTTAAACAGTCAAAAGGTGAAGGAAAGTAAAAAACTTGGTACTAAGTTTAACACAGTAGAAAGATACTCCGACGTATAACCTTTTTCTATCAGTATGCCTGTTAGCAAAATATGTTATTTTAATGAAATTATTAGAAAGTGGTGATCGGATGCACATCAGCAACTCTAACTTTTGCAGTCAACCCAGTTCAAGCTAGCCTCCATGGCTAACTGACATAAGTCAAAACAAAAATAACTAGAACTTTGTCAATTTTACAGATATTCAGCTTAGGCCTGTCACAATAACAAATTTTGCTGAGCGATTAATTGTCTCAGAAATTATTGCGATAAACAATAATATTGTTTGAAATTTGACAATAATTAGTAATTATTGTAAAATTTAAGAAGAAATGTTGAAGTTATTTTGAGTGTAGTACCTTTTTTGACCACCGGGTGACAGTGTAAGACTGTTTGAACCGAAGGATGGATAGTGAGGGAGCGAGCAGCACGTCTCTTTAAGAAAATGGGAGGGAGGGTCCTTGACGTGACATGGGCTGTCTCTCCTTCCTTTTTTTCCCGGTTCTCAAAATGGCGGACGCTCGTTGTGGTTTGAGCTCTTTAGCACAGCATTTTTCGCACAAAGCTTTTAATTTAAAAACTCAGAAAACAAGTTCTCAGCTTCTTTTTGCAGAGAAAAACAACTTTTTACATGAAGGCGCCGGGTTCCAGCTGTGAATTTTGGAGCTTCGACAAGACGGAGGTCTTTTCCTGATGTCGACCTGTTAGCTTAGCTCGTAGCTTAGCTTCTCAGCTTAGCTGCTTTTAACAACCCAAAAACACGATTTTGGACGATTAAAATAGATTTTAAAAGAGAAAAGAGAAAGGGAGGAGTCAGTGAAGAGCACCGGAGTTGAGCTTTTTGTCATCCTGTGTCTTCAGTAGAAACGATAAAGCCGATAAATGAAATTGAGGTCGATAATTTTCATTTATCATGCGATTAATTGATTTATTGTTTATCGCAACAGGCCTAAATTAGCTAAAATTTGAAATTATGGTAGCCGGCGGAGTCTTTTACAAAAACACGTTCTTTGTGTGACATCTGACAACACTGCGTAGTATTCTCAGCAGCTACATCTTCGCCATTTCTCAGTGTTTATTGATCTTAGCCTAAAAGGCTGGCGTGGAAGGTGACGGGTGAGATGTGCTTTTTAAGGAATGCTAAACGGTTAATATGTCTACAAAGACTGTTTATTAATGTTACTATTACTGTGATAAGACTGTTTGCTGCGCTTTTTGTTCCCTTCAACATCCATCAACTAAGCTGTTCAAACGAGTGTTTGATACTTCTGACCTCGGATACTTTTTTTTATAAATATCTACAGACAAACTGGTTAATCTCAGTTTGCCTTGGAGCTTTGATTCATCGTTAATGAGCCTCTTATTAGTTAATAGCAGCCAGCCGTAGCAGAAGAGGTTTGGGAAAGGTTAAGTGAGCGCTGAGAAAGCTCTTAATGAGGGTAAAAAGTTGTTTGGGAACAGAGGTTCTTCTTCTGCTCGCCGCCGTGGTCTTTGTGAGCTTTTTGCAAACAACGTAAGCTCCCAGCTTCGCTTGCAGGTGTGATGTCTTCTCACGTGTGACAGCTACCAGAACGTGTGTGTGTGTGTGGTCTGCTTGTAGAATGGGAAGAGAGATTACCAAAGTGTGAGTGACAGCTTGGCGCTCGGTGTGTTCTGTCAGTCAGATTGGTGTGTGATGAAGTGTGTGCCATATTTGTTTGTGCGGCAAAAGAAGAGGCCCGGAGCGAAGCACCAAGCTGCCCATCACTGCACAGCAAATGACGAATCCTCTGTGGGCCTCCAGCAGGGTCCCATTATCTGCTGCATGAGCGCACACGCACCAAACACGCACACACAAACATCAGTTTGTGCAGCCAGGGGCCCATTACCAGACTGCAAACCCTAGGGCAACACAGAACCTGCAGAAAAAACATGTAGCCGCTCTGACAGGGCTGCACTTACTCATACCCAGAGGTAAAGATGATACTTGGAAGAAGGTTGTCTTTGGCAGAGACAGCCAGGAGTTTAAATTATTTACTGTATTAAATGTTTGACTTTTAATCATCCTTGACCATCCTTGCTTGAGTCTTACTGATTAAAATAAGCAGAGTGGCAGCATGGTGCAATATCAAAACATCCTGTTATGTCATTTTCTAAAAGACTTCTTGACTATATGACCTTTATTCTTTTATTTTAGTCATTTTAGCTAAAAAAATAAATGGCACATAAGCATTTATACGAGTAAAGCCATTATGAGTCTATTCTAGAATCAGCTGTGTAGATGATTAAGTAAAACGAGTAAATTTCCCTCAGGGAAGTGACGATTTCATACTGTTCTGTGTGTTTTATTATTAAATTGTAGCATCAAATCAATCTAAAGCAGATAAAAACAGAAGTTAGAGCTTTATGAACAAATAAAGCCCAGTGTTTGTAGCTTACAAAGAGGAAGAAGGCCCACCTAACCTTTGCATCCAGCTCACAGTTGTGTGTATTATATTCATCTGTAAGTGTATGCAGTTGAGTAAAATAAACATTCATTCTATGTATAGAATAAATAATTCTAATCCAATCTTGATTTGAAAGAAAAAGTTTCATTATTGATGAAAAACAACTCCTTTATACTTCTGATGTTTGCACCGCTCAAAGTAATAAACCAGATAATTATAATCAGCGTTTTTGTCTCTAGTGAAAAACACAAACGTGGTTTTATCTGCACTATATGTTTCTCGGAGATGTAATTCAGCACAGATATTTTATTAATGGGGTAGCTGTTGTTTTGAAGTTTGCAAAATATATTATTTTTGTAAAGCCTTATTAACTATAAATAAAAATGAGAAAGAAACTTGAGGTTTTTAGTGACAAATATTGTTCAGTCCATTTATACCTGGACTAGGATGTAAAAGTTACCAAAATTCTGTCTTAGGCTGATTAAAAAAAAAAAAATCTTTATATTATTTGTCCATGCATTTATTCTAACAAAAATGTTGTAATACCCATGCTATGCCACTAGGTGTCAGCGTTAACAGCATATCAAAATATAGAGAAAGAACATTCCTAGTTCGGCTGAAGCCTGTTCTAAAAACTCTTTGTTTTGTATGACATTGTTTACAGTTTTTGCTCAGTTATAACCATTTCAGCACATGATCAAAGTTCAACAGCAATAGGTTGAAGAAAAAATTAGATAAGTCCATAAAAATTTAGTTTTTCTAGGACACAAAGTGATTGCAAGCATGTACAAATGAGGTCAATTAGGTCAATGTTTCTGAAAAATTCTGTATTATCTGTTGACACATACATACAGGAAACAGATTTTAAACATCTCAAATTTGGAAAAGGTTTTTAAAAACGACACTTTTATGTAACATAAATTAACAGTTGATTAGCTTCCTCATGTTCCATTGATCAAAGCAGAGTGTCATCTGCATAACGGCGAAATTCAAGTCATATTTTCATATATCTCTCAGAGGAAGTAAATAAATAGAAGTAGTCCGAGTCCAACATAAATCTAACATTTGTGTGCATATATAAGATGTACAAACTGGAATATATCAAATAAATATTATTTAAACCAGCTCACAGCTCTATTTGTCCAGTCTTATTATACATTTATTTGTTTGTGTTAGGATGTTGTGGTCAAAACATTTGAGTTGTTTAAAGCATTGATGGTGTGTTTTTATTGGTCAAAACTAAACTCTGTTTGACTCAAATAATTTAAATAAGCAGTGAACCATTTTCCTGTTAAATATAAAAAGTAAACAAAGAAACTGATTTTATAAACAAATCTTTCTGTCCCTTGTCTCTC
Organism: Nematolebias whitei; assembly: GCF_014905685.2. NCBI lineage: Eukaryota > Metazoa > Chordata > Actinopteri > Cyprinodontiformes > Rivulidae > Nematolebias > Nematolebias whitei. Next base: position 8,146,606 of record NC_056519.1, on the reverse strand, counting down.
CGTAGACCACAGTCCCACCTTTCACCCCTTCACCCACTGAGTGCCAATCTGCCAGCCTGGTTTCCAACTCCCCCGTCTTGTCTGGCAGCTACAGCAGCGGCATCTCCTCCCTGAGTCGCTGCAGCGCGTCAGAAGCCTCCGGCACGGAGCTGCCCACCGGTGACCACCCGCCCTACCCTCAGCCCCCGCCTATCACCTTGCCAAACTCTGTTTCCAGCAGCTCGGACGAGCCGATCCGCAGGGAGAACAAAACCCCGCCTCCCTACAGCGTGTACGAGAGAAACAACCCTCGAAGGCCTGTGCCGCTGCCCCACAGCCTCTCCATCCCCCCACAAACAGACCCGCCGGCCCTGCCGCCCAAACCTCACCAGCTCCGCACGGGCAGCATGAAGCTGGACGGGAGCGCTGATCCTCGAGTGCCCAGACCGAGGCCCCTGCCCAGGAAGGTGTCCCAGCTATAGGTGCTGTTTCAGGTCCATTGGAAGAGGAAATAAACACACACACTGGCGTATTTTGCACTTTTCTAACTTTTTTTGTGATCTTGAGTTTGGCATTCCTGACACACCAGTGGAAGACCTGCAGATCAACAGACCATTACAAGGAACGGTAAAACTTACCGGACGAAGAACGTTTCTTTTTGTATTCACTGGAGGCGTTGCGTTGACTTGGACATGGTCTTTCTGCACTTTTATCTCTAGTACACACAAGTCAGTGATAACACCAGAACATTCTAGACAAATGAGACGGTTTTCATAGAAATAATAATCTCAGATATATGTATATTGGTATATATGAGAATTGTTTTTGCCTTAAGTATTGGAAACAGAGTCTTTTATCTGTGATTCTTGCACGTTTTATGTTTTTTTTTTGTTTTGTTTTTTTTACTTTTAGTTTTATAACTCAGTATGTTTGTATACTGTTTGGCTTACAAAGGTGCTAGAAGCCTTGAGTTTGCTTCAGTAACAGACAAGGGTCTGTTCTCATAGTCATTTCCTGAAAAGTGCAAAACTTTGACTTATCACTTACACTAATACTGTATGCAACTCCATTGCTGAAAAAGTTGGGACAATGAGGTAAATGTGACATAAAACAGAATGCAGTGATTTGTAAATCTCAAATTTTAATCTCAATTAAGCATAGCAATATATCAAATATATTTTTAAAAGGTGGTACTATATATATATTTTTTAAAAGGTCATTTTGAGTTACAGGAACATGTTTAACTCTGTTAGTCATCCCCTTTTTGTTTAACAGTCAGTAAACAGGATGGTGCTCACAGATGGCTTTTTTTTTTTTGTGCATGATAGAGCTTTAACCTTTATTTGTTGATGTTCCTGAGCCCGTGTGCTCATGTCCAGAACAGAATCAGACCTGTTTTAATGTGGTGGTCCCTGAGTTTTTGACTTTCAGCCTCATCCTTGAGCTCAGGTAATTTTCCAGCTTATTAATTTTGTTCTGACATTATGAGCTGTAGTTGATGGGATACAGTAGTACATTCCACACAAACTCCCGCGATAGGCTTTATAAATCCTTCCCACACTCTTGCAATGTTCTGAACTCTTAAACCTACGTCATTTTCACAACATACATATATGTAGCTACTAAATTTTACTCACTAGCTCTGCAGAGCAGCAGCTCTGTTTCGGTTCAGCAGACCTACCCTGCAGCGACGAAGCCCACTGCCCCATCCAGGGGCACGTGGATAATTGAGCTTCAGGAAGCTTCCGAATTATTTACGACTTTCCTGCCAGTTCTGTGAGCTTCATAGATAGATTGTTACTTCTGACTGCGTTGCAAAACTTTCCCTCAATTTCGGCAGAAAGCAGCCTCTGGAAGCAATGTTGGCTTTTGGGTAATGTAGTTCTTTTGACTGGTGATACAGTGTAGGTTTATTAAAAAAAACTATAAGAAAGCAGTGGCCGAAAGCACTGTTGGCTTCTGGGTAATGTAGTTCTTTTGACTGGCGGTAAAGTTAGGCTTATTGAAAGAAAACTACAAGAAAGCAGCCGCCGGAAGTACTGTTGGCTTCTGGGTAATGTAGTTCTTTTGACTGGCGGTAAAGTTTAGGCTTATTGAAAGAAAACAAGAATGCAGCAGCCAGAAGCACTGTTGGCTTCTAGGTAATGTAGTTCTTTTGACTGGCCTTACAGTGTAGGCTTATTGAAAGAAAAACTACAAGAAAACAGCGTCCAGAAGCGCCATTGGCTTCTGGGTAATGTGGTTCTTTTGACTGGCCTTACAGTGTAAGCTTATTGAAAGAAAACTACAAGAAAGCAGCTGGGTAATGCACTTCTGTTGACTGGCGATATAGTTTCGGCTTATTGAAAAAAAATTACAAGAAAGCAGCAGCCAGAAGCACTGTTGACTTCTGGGTAATGTCGTTCTTTTGACTGAAGTTTTGACTGGTGATACAGTGTAGGCTTACTGAAAGAAAACTATAAGAAAGCAGTGGCCAGAAGCACTGTTGGCTTCTGGGTAGTTATTTTGTCCGGTGATACAATATAAGTTTACTGAAAGAAAACTACAAGAAATCAGGGGCCGGACGCACTGTTGGCATCTGGGTAATGTAGTTCTTTTGACTGGCGATACAGTGTAGGCTTATTGAAAGCAGCGACCAGAAGCACCGTTGCCTTCTGGGTAATGTAATTCTTTTGACTGGCCTTATAGTGTAGACTTATTTAAAGAAAACTACAAAATGGAGGTGCCTGTCCGAAGTTTTTTTCTCGTTAACATTTATCTCGTATCATTCCAATCATGTAATATTATTGACAAGCGTTGAAAACCCGCGAAAGAGCCAGTCCAACGAAAGTCGAACCGTGAAGTAGCGAGGGACTACTGCATTCAGTCTTTTCAGTTTTTCATTAAGAAACATTATTCCGTAAATGTTCCACTTTTTAAACGCAGTTTTTCCACACTGGTGAACCTCTGCCCATCTTTACTTCAGGGCGACACAAGTCTTTCTAAAATGCTATATTTATATTTAGGTCCTCTTACTGACTTGTTGTCAATTAACCTATTTCGTTTTTTTAAATAGGACTACTTAACCTATTTGTACAACCTTCTTTTACAGCCTTTTATTGCCCCTGTCCCAACAAAATCACCTTATTTTCGTCCAATTTCATAAACATCTAATATGGTTACTATGTTCTGTTTATGGGATTTGCAAATCATTGCATTCTATTTTTATTCACATTCTGCACAAAGTCCCAACTTTATTGAAATTGGGGTTTATTCAACTTATGTCAGTATTGTGCCTCATATAACAATTCTGATCATGTTTAGGACCACGTTTGGTGATTTTTCATCAGCGATGTTTAATTTCAGCACAATGATGATGATTCATTTGAGGCCTATAGAACTTCTCACGGTAAATTAGAAAGTCAAAGTGGTTTTAAGAGGTAAGCTGCCAAACTTGGACCAAATGCATGCATAGACTTGTCACAGTGGCCATTTCTGTTTACGTGACCACATCCTGCTCCTCCTGCATGACACGCTTATAAAAACAAACGTTTTAGAGCAATTTTGGTGCCAAAGGAACGATCTCCCACCATTTTAATTCTAAAAAGCACAGTTTGACCAGTACTGTTTTTAATATGAACCTGAAAGAAGGAATTGGAAGTGACTTTTGCAATCATTGATGACCTTAGAAGTACTTCGACAGGAGAAATGATCTCAATGAATGGTCAAATATTTGTACAGCTGAGATTTGCTTTCTGTTTAATTGAAATATGGACGTGAGTTGACTGCACTATAAATAATTGCTCAGTTCAGCCGCACCACGTTGCTGCAGTGAACTACATACTCTGTGGCATACATGTTTTACACTGTTTTGTAAAATAGAGGAATTTTTAGCACAAAATATTCAGCAGTTAACTCAGATTCTTTGGGAGAGTGGTAGTGGGTAGTTTTAGTATTGTTTGTATGTATTTTTTGTGAATTTCTGAGATTAAATATTCACATTAATCAGTACTTGAGAAGATGTAAATTATGAGCAGATTGATGTAAGTATGCCAAATATAAAAATTTGTGTATTGCAATTATTGTACATATTGTGTTTTTAACAAAAAAAATGATAATAATGTAGCTATAACAATTTACAGCTTTGAATGTAATGTTGAAGCAGCAAATGATTATAAATGTTCAAACTTTTATTTTGTGAGTGTAGAAAAACTAGTCATGTGAAATGACTCCTGATTCATTTACAAGTTCAATAAACTGCCCGATGAAATACAGATGGAAGGTTTGATCACCATTAAAGGTGAGCGAACATGTCTGCGTGTGTGTCTGTTCGCAAAATATCTCATGAACTACTGGGAATATTTTAATTAACCCATTTGAAAGGGAACACTGGATGTACATCTAAAGCTGACAAACTTTTGGAGTTTGTTCCATTTAAGATAGCCACCATCGCTAATTGAACTAAGCAAACTCAAAAATGGCTTATGGAAGATGACCGACAAAACTTGTAGAGTGGGTAGGGTATGACATATCAACATTAAGACTAGGGATGCACGATATTATCGCCAATATCGGCCGATACAGTGCCGATAATATCGTGCATCCCTAGTCTTAATGTTGATATGTCATAGTTGTCCCCTACCCACCATCCTGACCATTACGATGAGTTCATGATGGCCGGAATCAAAGTGAAAGAGCGGTCAACCAGCAGTCCATCCAAAGACCATGCAAAATAATGTATTTTAATTCCACAGCAGAGAAAGCTATGTGGTCTCTGTAAGTAGATCTAGGAAAAAAGTATCGGATATCGGCCAAAAATCCAATATCGTGCATCCTTAGTTCAGACAAAAACAAACCCTAACACATTTTTCTTATTATTGACAGGCGAACAATTCATAAGCCTCAAGTAAAGCCACATTCCTGTGCCTCTTTTAAAGCTAATCTTGGTAAGTTAATTAAAAATCCACATCAAAAGCCAAAGTTCAACGGTTGTGGTCCTGATGAGGACGTTCCAAAAGGTTTTAAAGAGGATTTGGACTCACTGAGCAGCACAGGTGTTGCTTGTTAAACTAACGATGTGAGCAGTGAGCGCCTCAAGCTGCTTCAGACACTTTTATTCCTGTTTGTATTAGTAAATTAATGTTGCTAAAAGTTTATTTAGGATTACTGCGTACGCTATAAACCATTTGCTGCCCTGCCACCGTGCACCTGCGCCTGTTTTGGGATTTATAAGAATTAAAAGCAGCTCAGGTAAGCCCTAAAGATTCACTTTGTCCCTTTAACTTTTTGAATTCATTTAATCTTTAGTTTCTTTGTTTTTGATGAAACCTCCTGTTTTATTAGGATATGAAATTTTAGACAAAACGCTAGCTAAAACTTTTGGGCATATTTTTCAAATGGCAAACTATAAGGTAAAGGAAAAATGTTTTCTAAGGTGCAGTGAATGTAAGATGGTAACATGAAGGTTCAAGTTGGTTTATTGAGCATAAAAATATAGAATTTCTTTTAACTCTGAGTGGAAAAAGTGTTTGCAATGTTAATTTGAACCAGGTACATTGACATTTAATCAACTGTTTTCCCCCAATAAACAACTTTTGTGCTCTGTTACTAAAAATGCAAAGTGCATGCTAACACATTAAGCTAATGCTAATAAAATACCAAATTTAGCAAGCTAAGCCAATGATTAGCATTGCTAGCATAGTGGGGACACTTAGCAGTAGGCCTATAAGTTTAACTTTTTTTATTTTTTGTAACGGTAATAATAAAAGTAACTGTAAATAATTATATTTTTGTCATTCACTGTACTATGGAGTGTGAAATACACATTTTATAAAACTAATAAAATACCAAATTTAGCAAGCTTTAGCATTGCTAGCATAGTGGGGACACTAGCCAAAAAAACTAGCACAAGGCCTATAAGTTTAACAACTTTTTTTTTATCTAACTAAATAATAATAAAAGTAAGAGTAAATAGTTATGTTTTTGTAATTCACAGTACTATGGAGTGTGAAATACACTTTTTATAAAAGTAATAAGATAACGTGTAGCAAGCTAAGCCAGTGATTAGCATTGCTAGCATAGTGGGGACACTTAGCAGTAGGCCTATAAGTTTAACTTTTTTTTTTTGTAACGGTAATAATAAAAGTAACTAAATAATTCTATTTTCGTCATTCACAGTACTATGGAGTGTGAAATACACATTTTATGAAACCAATAAAATACCAAATTTAGTAAGCTTTAGCATTGCTAGCATAGTGGGGACACTAGCCAAAAAAACTAGCACTAGGCCTATAAGTTTAACAACTTTTTTTAATCTAACTAAATAATAATAAAAGTAAGAGTAAATAGTTATGTTTTTGTAATTCACAGTACTATGGAGTGTGAAATACACTTTTTATAAAAGTAATAAGATAACATGTAGCAAGGTTTAGCATTGCTAGCATAGTGGGGACACTAGTCATAAAAACTAGCAGTATAAGTCACGTTTTTTGTAACTGGTAAATGATAATAAAAGTAACGGTAACTACATCTTACGTTTCTGTCATTCACTGTACTATGTAAACACTTTTTATAAAACAGAATTAAATTTCAGGGCCCTTTCTGTTTATTTTTTATGGCCGGGTTGGCTATCTGTTAATAGATGTAAAATATATTAACAGATGTTCAGACCAAAAAGTTACATATCCTAATATTAATAAAGATCTGTCAAGTGCTGTCTTTATTTACTTTTTGCTCTAATTTTAGGTAATGTGTGACTAAAGTCATTAGTTTTAACTCAACCGAGCATTAAACTGTATCGTAATAAAGCTGCAGGTGGTAAAGTTTGCTTATGTGGTGAGGTTGTTTTTATTATACGCCTGTTAAAAGGTGGATGAATAATGGTATAGTCTCTGTCCATCCTATAACTTCTGATTCATTCAACCTTTATTTACACAGGTTATTCTCATTGATTCGCTCAAGATAAATTAATAAAGCTTGATTTACATGTGCATCCTCGCTAGATGAGTATTGCATACTCAACCTTTACTTGTCCGGGCCATTGCTACAGATCACTGTATTGCAGTTTAACGGGTGTATAATGTGCTTTATGTGATACTCTTTATGCAAACTGTGCATTATGTTTCTCTGGTCTGTCTAATGGACTAGTTGTAGACGCAAAAATGAGGAACAATACAAATTTTCACTTAAAATCAAGTCATGGTTCTTTATTATCATTCACAATATGGTGGAACAAAATTGTGTACAGGGTCCCAGTTACATCCAGCAATAGCAAAAGTATAAATTGTAAATGTAAACAGTTGATCATATGAACTAAGAAATATGCTAAACACTGAATAGTGCAAAAACAATATGCTGAACAACAGCAGCACAAACATGAGTCTGTGAGTAGACGAGTACGAATGAACACAGCAGCATGAAATAAATCAGCAGCTTGAGATCAGCAGCAGGGATAGTCGGCAGCACACAACAATGTGGCATTACAGTGTTTTATTATTATTTTTTTTTTTTCCATTTAGGGATTCATGAGCCAAAATTCAAAATCCTACGCCCTAGTGAAATTTGTGCCTAAACATGCCAACGTTCGCATATACACTGACAAAAAATACAGATCTGGCACTCTAGAACTGAAGAAATTGAGATAATTTCAAGACTACAACTCTGACATTTTGGAACCTCCCAAAAATGTTTTTGGCATTTTGTCACCAACGGTTGCAACCCATTGAGATGCTGCCTTTGGTGCTAAAAGATGTACAGGTAGATGGTTTCCACTCGACCTTCTCTGCACCATAGATGTCAAGTTCACATTGTCCTTAGATCATTTGTTTTTATATTTGTAAAATATCAAACTTGGATGTTTCCAGAGATCAGATGTTGTTTGTGATGCTGATGACAGCTTGTTGTATGGTTTTGTTTTTTGCTGTTAAAAAAAGAGCTGAATTTTCTGACGGGTACATATTTTAAATGGGACGTGGTTGACATGTTGGGTATTCTGGGTGACGCTGTGCTCTGACAATTCTTTTATTTTCTCTTCTCTGGAGAATATTTGACGCCTTATTATCAGCCGATGCATTCAATGTCCTCCGGGCTGTTCGACTTCAAGTACGCATCTGCAGTTAAACGCGTTGTTTTTGTACGCTGCAAACTGATGTGCTATGGAATTGTTTAATGTTCAGTGGAAATGGTTGTACCTTTTAGACATTTAGACATTTATTCTTTCAACTGGTTTTAGTTTAAAAAGCTTTACGCTGCAGGAAGCATGATGCATTTGCTTGTTGCTCTCAGCAGAGTGAATCTTTGCACTTCACTTGCTGTTTGATGAGAAAATCTATCAGCTTTTTTGGGTACAAAGTTGTTCATGCATAAAGTGCTTCTATCAAACGACCTCGGTGACGGCAGAGGTTTTCTTTAATTTTCATGCAGGTTTTTTGAAAATCCCACTGGTGTAATATCAAAATCTACGTCACAGACGTCCTGTGATCTTTGCCCCTGTCTTGAGGGACCTAACGTTACATTTAGAAATTTCACAAGCAAACTATGGGGAGTCTCCAAGCCCCTCCCTTTAAGAGGAAATGGTTAGCATAGGTTAAACATTTAACAAAGTTCAGGTCATTTGGACGGCTTCTTTTAGATGTTTTGTCTTTCATCCAAAGGACTTCATCAGTCCGAGGAGCCACAACAAACTGAGTCCCAAGCAGCACACCCACATAGTGGACCAACCAGTTTGATGGTAAGATGGTTTCTGGGGTCCACAGTCTCCCCTGTCGACTCCTCTCAGGCAGCCGTAGCCAAAGTTGTTCAAAACATCAAAGTCTACGCTCAATAATCCAGGTACAAATCCAACATAATTCAGTCAGGTCATTTGGATGGCTTCTCTTTTTTGTTGTTGAGAAATTTCGTCATTCATCCAAAGGACTTCATCAGTATGAAGACTGACCACACTATCGCTGAAGTCCTTTGTGTAATGAACATTTATCTGTTAGATATTATTCATAAATTAAACGGATTCTTTCATTTTTCTGGACTGAGTTCTATCGTGCATTGACTAATTAAATGTGACGTGAGACGTTAATTTTCTTTGACCCATCAAAATGAATGCGGTCATTTATTAACAGAATCAAAGTTTAACATCAAACATTTACATTAATTTGGCAAATTGATTTCAACAACAGCTTAATTAATTAGCTTTACAATTAGAAACCATACGGCCATGGTTTCACTTGCAGCTTTTAAACCAATAGACATTTCTGAAAATATCTGGATGATTACTGGCAGATAGAAGAGTTTTAAAGATGGGAAATGAAGTTTAAATGGAGAGAGATGGGTGAGGGAATTTGTCTGTTATAACCAGAACAACACGCTCCTTTGGACCCAGCTTATCCCACGGTACACTTCGCAAGACATTTGTAAAATAGTAATGATAATAAAAAAGAGAGTGTTCTTTCAATTGATCAGTGCAGGACACTTAGAAAGTCTCTGGATGAACTTAATTTTGTGTTTCTGGACTCAAATCAATGAAATGACAGTTCTTGTCCCAGGAGGGCCCTCAGGGCCAGATTTGACCTGAGGCTTAGTTCACTACAGTTGGAAGGATGAAACATCTCATCAAAAAAAAAAAAAAGAAGCTGTCCAGATGACCTGACTGAACTTTGTTGGATTTGTACCTGGATTAATGAGCATGGACTTGGACGATGGGTACAACATTGTTTCCCCCCACACTGAATCGAGTGTGAACGTCAGGGTTTTTCCAACTGGAGACCCAGATGTCTTTCATAAACGTGAACAGAAATACACTGATTGAATCGAACGAGTATAAATGTGTCTAAATTTAGCCTTTTGATTAACACAAATGGTTTTGTTGCTCCTTTGTTCCACGGGACACGGTTGTGAACGTTGTGGTTTAGAGGCCGTAGAGGAGTTACTGCATGGTGTGTACCAACAGAAGACACTTAAACACCAGGGAGCAGGTTTCTTGTTTATCACAAAGCACATAATTATCCCTCCGCCGTAGTTCAACTGGCTCTTGCTGTATAATCAGCACAACAATTGTGTGTTGATGGAACGGTGCTGCTTGACCGAGAGACCTTGAACAATCGCACATTCCTCTCGCTTCTAAACACCGTGTGTGTGAGAGAGTGAGTGTGGTGATGAAGAGATGAACACACTTCACCTGTCAGCACTCATCATAATTGTTGGTGATTGTGGCTCTAATTTGACAGCAATTACAATGTCAGGAATGAGTTTCCAGCTAATCGCCGAGTCTCCTTGCAGCAGAAGGTGCAGACGTGGTCCTGCTATCCAGCAAACCTGCCGCCTCAGAGTGCCTTCGTTGACAAAGGAGCTGCTTCGAGCTTCCTCAAAGGCTGAAACTGTTGCAACACATGGTGAATAACTTTTGTCAGGGAGATTCTGAACTGTTTGAGGGGTCCTGGTTGTAGGGCTTTGTTCTCGTTCTGTAGGAGTTTTGAACATCGTCAAAATGGTCACGCTGTTCCAATTGTCTCCTCGGTCATATAGTACCTTTTTTTATTTTATCAAGTGAATCAGCTGTTTTTTAAGTGGTGGGGAAAAAAAATCTTACCTGCCAATCAAAGTTCATGCTCAGTAATCCAGGTGAAAAATCCAACAAAGTTCAGTCAGGTCATCTGGACGGTGTCTATTTTTTTTTTACATTTCGTCCTTCATCCAAAGGACTTCATCAGTCTGAGGAGCCACAACAAACTCAGTCCCATAAGCAGCATAATCCCACAGTGGACCAACCAGTTTGCTGGTGATAAGATGGTTTCTGGGGCCCGCCCTTTCCCCCGTCGACTTCTCTGAGGCAGCTAGCCAAAGTAAAAACATCAAAGTTCATTAATTATTATGATCGTTATTATGATCAAGGATTATTGAGCATGAACTTTGATGTGAACTGTCACAATAAAAACATTATCTGCAGCATTGATCATTAAAATGACTCGACACTATTAATGTATTACAGAAAATATACATACGGTACGTACACTTACTGATATTGTAGACATTGGGTAATACATTCACCAAGTACTTTACTTTTAATACTTTAAGCATTTTTAAAAGCAAGTACTCGTTTACTTTAAATAAAAATGTTAATGTGGTACTTAAAGTACTTTCTCCGCCACTGCTCAATGGCAATGTCAAATTCTTTTTTTCAGTTTCATTTCTATCATTTCCGAGCTGTTTGTTTTGGGTCACTGTGTGAACTTCCAGTGAATTCTGATCTGAACTTAGCTGTGAAATAGTTGACCTGATGTGTTTTTTTTTTATTTTCTTGTCATTCTGTGTCTCCAGCTTGTCCCAGACTGTGGCAGCTTAATATCTTGAATTTGTGGTTGGTGCAACAAGCCTATCTTGATTAAAATGCCAAAAAAAATAAAATAAAAATACAATGACTTTTAATAGCAGGACTATTAGAGACTGTAAATATGATCAAGCTGCAGAGCTTCCTGTAGTTGTAAATCCATTCAGCACATTTTAATAGAAGCAGCATCCATTACTCTGCATGAGGTCTTCTGCAGCTGTTCCTTAAACATTCTCCACTTTAAGCATTCATGGGCCATCATGCATAATTATCAAGTTTGGGGTGGGGGTTAGTGCAAAGTATCAATTTTAAGTTTCCAGCTGCATATTAGGAGAACACACAGCCGCAGAGGAAGTGTTTGTCTCGCTCTGCAAACGTCTCCAGGGAGAGGTGAAGCTGGAGGAGCTCTGCAGGGAGGGGGGTTCAAAGGGAAGCTCCCAAGAATAGACGGTGCGTTTTATCTCTACACTCAACTCCTATATCTGCTTTGTGGCATTCAGTGGTTTATAAGGGATTTTCACCTGGAAGCTTCAAATGTTTTTTTGTTTTTCTGGTGGCAAGTTGACGTTGAAGAGGACTCTGCTGAACTGGGAATCAACTGTTAGTTTTGACTCAGGAGTACGAAACACAAACAGGGGAAAGAAACTTGCTGTACGTATTTATGCAGTATTTAAAACTTCAGCATGAAGGTGTTGAATTTGTTTAGACAGTCCAGAGGGAAATGTTACTCGACTCTGTAAAACCACACTTTGTAGTTGAACTAATCTGACCAGGATTATTTCTCCCGCTCATAATCCGTACGCATCAGCAACCACAGAACCAGTTTAGCATTGCAAGCAATTTTTAGCTGTAATTAAAATGGTCTTCTTTTAAAACGCTTCTTTATTCTTCATTTCTCTTCGGACCAAATAAAAGATTAAAGATGAAACCATTAAGTGGGTTTATTATCTGTACAGACTCCGATTCATTTTAATTGATCTTTTCAGACTTGTTAACCAAATGTTTGATTTCCCACAGACCGCTCCGTGTTCAGTTATAAACATAAACCGACATGACGACATCCCTGAACTATATGAATTAAATTTCCTGCAAAAATGCAGTGTGAATGCTTATTGTAGAAGAACTTGCTGAAAAACAGCTGAAATTAGCTAAAAACATGCTGAAACGTAGCTGAAATGGAAGAACAGGCCTCATTTAGCAGAGAAAAGCAGAAGACTTTTGCTGAATTAGGTTTAAATGAGTAGAAATTAGCACAAAAATTAGGAAATTAGCTTAAAAAAAGGGCTGAAATTAGCAAAAAGGTTGCTGAAAAGTAGCTGAAAAGGCAAAATGAAGCTTAAACTACCAGAAGGAAGTGGGAAAAATCTGAAAGGAGCTGCAAAAATGTGGAATTAGCTGAAAACGCTAAAATTAGCATAGAAACAGCTAAATAGTAGTTGAAATAACAAAATGCTGAAACTAGCAGAAAAAAAGCTGAAAAGAGCGTAACGAACTGAAATTAGCATAAATAAGTTAATTAGGCTGAAAGTAGCAGAAATTACCACAAAAGCATGAATTCGTCTGAAAACAGCTCAAATTAGTTTTTTAAAAAAATACTAAAAAGTTAGCTGAAAAGTTGGCACAAGCTTAAATTAGCAGAAGAAAGCAGAAACATTTTTGCCCAGTTAGGCAGAAGCAGAAATGAGGACACAAAAAAGGAAAGCTGAAAAAAGCTGAAATTGGCAAAATAAACAGCTGAAAAGTAGCTAAAACAACAGAAGCTTAAATTACAAGAAGGAAGAGAAGAGCACATTTTTGCTGAATTAAGCTAGAAAAAGTTTAAATGAGTGCAAAAGATGTGGAATTAGCTGAAAAAGCTAAAATTAGCATTGAACAGCTAAATAGTAGCTGAAACGGCAGAAAAAGCTTGCAGAAATAACCTGAAAGGCACATGACAAGCTGAAATTAGCATAAAGAAGTTAGAAGTACAGAAATGTTGTAGTTAGCAGAAAGAAGCTGAAGGAAACGCAAAAAGGCTGGAAGAAACAGCTGAAAAAAGTTTTAAATTTGCAGAAGGAAGCTGAAAGAAGCTGAAGCAGAACAAAATGTGAAAGGAGCAGTAAAGGGTTGTAAACGCATATAAAGATTTGAAGGATGGAAAATGAGCTCCAATTCATTTTCTATGAGGAAAAAATGGCAGAAAAGGCTAAATATTTCAAAAAGCTAAAGTTGCACCAATACTGGAACTCATAGCAGGATTGTCCTGAACGAACTGAACGTTTTTGATCTATGATTCGTTGAAATGGCACAAAAAGTGCGCTGAAAAATCTACGTAAGAAAAATGGATGACAATATGCTTCATAAACATTCACACGAGTACCTGTTTTTAAGTGGAGGGTTCTTCGCCTCACAAGCGCATCGCTCAAAGGATCAAAACCTTGACGTGTGCTCAACCGTTACAATAAACCAAAGAATTAAAAAAAAATCTTAATTGCATTAAGTTTGAGATGAAAACAAAATCAAAAAACAAAACTCTCCTCTTCGTAATTAAATGAACCCATTCGCCGTGTCAATAACGAGCACTTATAGATCGTTTTAACTGTATAATAAAGACAAACAAAATGCTAAATGTGTCCAGTCAAAAGGTTGATTGGGTAATGAAAGCATTTTTTTTTACAGTTTATTAAAATCTGCAACCGATCTGTGCTAGACTACAGAGAATCTGTGGCATTTTCTCCTGGAGACCTAAGGGAAGCGGGTCCTCCTATTTCTTCTCAAGTACGGTCGTCAGTTTCCTAAACGCTGTAGCACTAAACTGTATTTCATCTTTATTGTTGCTCCCATCGCTCCCAGTTCTCATAAAATGATTGAAACAATGTCCTGAAGGGGCAAATGTTGGTGAAACATTTCATTGTGCTCCTGCTGAGCTGGTGTCACCCTGACTGCTGAGTTGGCTTTTCCTTGATGAGGGCGAGGAAACAAACGTTTTAATCAGATGAGGCGTCTTTTATGTCCAACGGTGAGATTCATCCATTTGCTGCAAAGGCAAACTGAAGGTGCAAATAGAAAGGAGCTAAATTTTACAACGATAACCATCATTTTTCTCAAGTTAGGAGGGAAAATAAACGTGAAAATGGCATTAAATTATTAAAAATATAGCTCCACTATTCATCGACGCTGTTGAGGACCTGAAGGCCAGAAAAGGTTGATGGTACTTTATTTAAAATTATCTGTAAGCATGATCATCAAAATTCCAATAAATAAAGGCTTCACTCTATGTATTGACTCCGTATACCGTATTTTTCGGCCTATACGTTGCACCTTTTTGCCCAATTTGCATGCCCTACGACTTATACGCCGAAGCAACTTATTTATGGATTTTTTTTTAACCCACATTTATAAACCAATTTTTGATCGAGATATGACCGTTCTCATTCATTCTGACATTGAAAATATTGAACACTACAATTTTTAGCTGCTAGATGGCACTCTAGTATGGCATGCCGTTGTGTCATGGAATAGGTAAAAGTGGCTGTTAATGACACAATCGGCTTGCCATAGCCTGACACCTTCATCCAGCTCCGGGATCGTGCTTTTATTTCATTTTGCTGCACCGCCCAGGCAAAATGCAGCTAATTTGACCATTAAAGTGCATTTATTAAGTAAAAGTTCAACTGAGACACACCTTTACTATAATTTTGAGCAAACAAATAATTGTTTTTAAGTGTTATTCTTGTTAAAGTCTTCCCATGCACGCTCCCACAGCCCCCATTTGGCAGCCAATCAATTTTTAGCACAACACCGGTCCACATTTCCGGGTTGTCAGCGGTGAATATGTGCATCTTATATGGCGAAGTGACTAATTTATGAATTTTTCCAAATTATTAGATATTTTTGGACAGATGCGACTTATAGGTCATAAAATACGGTAATATACAAGTTTCACTTTTTGAAGTGGTTGACAAAAAATATTGAACATTTTCACAACATTCCAATTTCTTAGATGTGGAGTACATGATTCATTTTTACTGTTGAGGATATCTTCCTGTATTTGGTACGAACATTTATTTATTAATAGTTTAGTCGTACTGAAACACAATTTGCAAGAGAGACCCGTTACACAAAGATTAAACGGTACAATCCATCATTGGCATAAAGCAATCAATGCTTTGTACCAATGATGCTCAATTTCAAAGGGTTTGAATTTAAACACTTTGTAAAACATTATCAGATGTGGGTTTTTGTATAGTGGCAGGAACCTCTTTCAGTAAATCTTTATGATTTTTGAACTCTTCGTGTCCGTCCTCCATGCCTGAGAGTGTTGGCTCAAAGCCAGCTCCAGATCTCTCATTATCATATGGCATGGGTTCCTCTTTCTTTCAGTGAGTCATCCTCCAAAGGTCACGAAACGGTGACCTCTGTTTACAGAGTTTTTCTTCCTGCCAAAGGTTTTCAATCTTTGCCTCCTCCGTCTCCTCCATGTGACTCAGTCGTCTTCTCAACAGGACCAGAGGGCAGCTGCATCAAGACTTGCATCAGGCCAGCCATGTTAAAAGCTCCACTTCTTGGCCTCGTCTAACCCCTCGCTGTCACCAGCTCTCATCCTCCACGGGGTGAGTATTAAAATAATTGTTAGCCTCTCGCTGGCTGCCGTCTTGTGGGCGACCCCCTTGCTTCCGCCTGGCCGAGTCCAGCAGTGAGGAGGTCTCTCTTCTTCTTCTACACGCATGAATAATAAGGTCAGGTGAGGTTTTGAAACTCTGTCCCCAGAAAGGGCGACTGCTGAGATAAAAAGCAGCTCTGTTGAAAATCACCGCAGAGAAGACGACGGAGTGGATCGTCCCCAGGCTCGTTTTGAATTCTTGTTGGCGTTCGAGCGTCTTTGGTTGAGCAGGTCTTGTAGTTGAGTCAAAGGAGCATCGGAACACCTTAGTTTCTGGAAACTTGTTTTTTTTTGTCTCGTTTTAAGCTGCCCACTAATTATTAACTAAAAGTGCATTTCCTGCGAAAATGCAGTGTGTTTGTTTATTGTAAAAGAACTTGCTGAAAAACAGCTGAAATTAGCTAAAAACATGCTGAAATGTAGCTAAAATGGATTAACAAGCCTACAATTTGCAGAAGAAAGAAGACGGAACAGAAATTTCTTAAATTAAGTTTAAACGAGCACAAAAAATAGGAAATTAGCTTTAAAAAAAAGCTGAAATGAGCAAAAAGTAGCTGAAAAGGCTATGAAGCTTAAACTACCAGAAGGAAGCGGAAATAACTGAAATGAGCTAAAATAAAAAGAATTAGCTGGAAAAAGCTAAAATGAGTATCAAATGTGCTAAATAGCAGCTGAAAGTGCAGAAAAGGCTGAAACTAGCAGGAAAAAACGCTGAAAGGAGCATAAGCTGAAATTAACGTAACTAAGTTAATTAGGCTGAAAGATGCCAAAATTTATCTGAAAATGGATGAAGTTAGCTAAAAATTATAAAGCTAGAAATTTAGAGCAAGCTTAAATTGGAAAAAGAAAGCAGAACATGTTTGCCCAATTATGTTGAAAGAAGTAGAAATGGGCACAAACAATGGAAATTATCTGAAAAAAGCTTAAATTTGCAAATTAACAGCTAAAAAGTTGAGCAAAAAGAAGCTTAAATCACCAGTAGGAAGTGGAGAGTACATTTTTTTCTGAATTAAGCCAAAAAAAGTTTAAATTATTGAAGAAAAAGCTAAAATGAACATTAAACAGCTAAATACCAGTAGCAACTTAAATAGCAGAAGAAAAAATAATTGTATAAATAAGCAGAAAGAAGATGAGCTGTAATTAGCATCAAGAAGTTAGAAAAAGCACAAATGTTTTAGTTGGCAGAAATCTAAAAAAAAATAAAATACAAAACAGCTGAAAATAGCTGAAGAAATTTTTAAATTTGCAGAAAGAAGCTGAACAAGAATAAAATGTGAAAGGAGCAGTAGAAGCTTGTAAACAGATCTAAAGAGTTGAAGGATGTAAAATGAGCTCAATTCATTTTCTATGAGAAGAAAAACGGCAGAAAAGGCTAAATATTTCAAACAGCTAAAGTTGCATCAATACCAAAAGTCCTGAACGAGCTGAACATTTTGATGTAATTTATTGAAATAGCACAAAAAATGTTGAATGAAAAAAATGTATCACAACAGTGTGAATGATTCATAAACATTCTGACAAAAAAAGCTTATTAAAATTGCCAACACCGCTTATTTATTATAAAATTATAACTTTGAATCACCAGGTAAACAGAATTGTGTAATACGTCCACAACCTCCATGAACTTCTTACTTTTCTTTCACGTTTTCTTTTATAGTCTGAATGTTTCAGATTTATTTCTGCTCGGACCTGTAGAAGACGTTCCATTCCTTCAGGCGCTTCGTGCTCCCGGCCTGTTGTGCAGCAGCACTTTGTGTTGGTCGTTAATAAATTACAGGCTCATTATTTACAAGTCGGGCCGTTTGCAACTCTGCACTAATTTAAGCTGCTCCTGGAAATGTTCTTTGGTCATTATTGAAATGAGATGCACCTGCGTGCGGAGGTGACGCTCCCATAGGTGCTATTTATGATTTACAACCGGATGCTAAACTGCTCCGGTTAGTAAATGTATCCCCAAACTTTCTTTAATCACTGTTAGTTAATCCCAATAAACTGCAACAGCAAAGCATACAAGTGGACTATTTAAAAAAACAAGTTTAACTTCATTTGCACTGAGAAAAATGATGTTTTCTTTACTTTGCTTGTTTGAAATTACGACTTTGACATGAACATCATTAAAGGATGTGTTAAACTTTGCTTTTGGAACAGGCCTCCTGCAACTTTTTGTTTTTCTTCATGTGCTGCTCATCTGTATTTTTCGTGTAGTTAAAGAAAACCTTGATTACTAAGGCGAGCTAGAGAATTGATTTTTCTGCAAAGATTTGAAGAACAAATCAAACGAGCAGCAAGAAGCTGCAGCAGCAAAACTGTAGCTCAAGGCTAAACGTGGCTAACCCATAAAAATGAGTTTAAATACAACGAATATGCTAAAGTACATTTCAGAACATTATTCTTGGAGGAAATGAGTAGATCTTAATGTATTTCTTTTTTTTTTTTTAATAAAAGTTCAAGTACAGAAGTTACAAATGCTAAAAATCATAGCGTTATTCCTGAATGAGTCAAATTAATTCATATTTTAATGGTTAAGTGGCCAAATGCAGACGTATTTGACTATATGGAAATGAATAAATGCTAAATCAGCGTTTAAATTGTTAACTTGATTTAATGTTAAACAAGCTCAGCGGAGTGGAAAACATTGATCTGCTGCTCAAAGATGCTGAATTCTGTTGGTTTTGTGTGTCTGGTGCTGCAACGTCTTTACACTCCAAACAACACACTCCGGTGAATTACAAGTTATCCATGACAGATTTATTATTACACAAATTGTTGTTGTTGACACCGTAGTTTTTCCAATAACTTGTGCAGCTGTTATTTTAGCACGTTTTCTAAACTTCATCATGAGTGACCCAGCTGGGATATCCACCCCCTGGAAGGTTTTGAGTTTGTTTTACTTGTAAATTATTCTTCAGTGACTCCAAGTAGTCTACAAATTACCTTTTTATAACCATGTCCAGATTATTTGGCAGAAAAAGCGTTTCTAAGGTCACTGCTGATGTATTTCCATCAGACAGTAACTCGGACATGAAAGCTGCTTTTTTTTTCTTTTTAAAAAAAGCCCCCATCTGCTGATGGATTCAGAATAACTGATTAGCAGCATCTGGCTGCAACTTACCAACCTAATTATCACTTCTTGGCATTAAAGGTAGATAAATGAACAGCAAGACAGGCAGTTACATGGTCGCCTGGCTGCTAGAGTATTTCATGAACCACTCGTTCGATGCGAATGAAACTCAAACTATTCTTCACATGCTCGTCTAAAACTAATTAGCGGTTGAAGTCAGTCCAATGCAACTTAAACTAAAAGACTTTCATAGATATTGAGCTAAAATTTGGTGCATTAGTAGCCAAGAATAATTTCCAACTTGTTTTTGTCCAGTCGCAGAGTGAGGGGATTGGAAATATTGTTCCTCTGTCCATCGACTTCCATCATACTTTCTAGTTTTTATATTTTTAATATATACAGCAGTCCCTCGCTACTTCGCAATTTGTTTTTCGCAGACTCGCTCAATCACAGTTTTTTCAAGAAAAATTGGACATGACACAAATGGCTGATTGATGGATGAGCCGCACGATGAAAATGGCATGAAAATTTTATTTAAAATAAATTAGTTTAAATGATTTTGCACCTCTGTGCAGCCCATCGCTGTGCGAGAAGCTTCCTCCTGCAGCTGATCTCGGTGCAGAGTGGAGAAGTGGGCGTGGCCAAAAGTGCAGCCAGAGGCAGAGTGCTGAAATCATGACATGCTGTGCTTAGTTTAGAAACATTGTTTAGAATATTGTAAGACTGTGGGAAGGGTTTAAAACGCCTCAATAAAAAAAATAAAAAATGTATATGAAAATATATATATATATATATTATATAAATAAATAAATAATACACACACTCACTAAAATAAACTACTATTCCTACGTCGCAGTTTTTCATTTATCGTGGAGCTTCTGGGTACGGATCCCCTGTGATAAACGAGGGACTACTGTAGTTTCCTGAAATGACTGGGTGGCCAAAGATTAATCTGGGGTGGGTAAGGCCCCCACTGGCCTCCCCCTGGCTCCACCATTGTGCCTGGTGTTGAGTATATGGCTCCCACTCATCGAGATCTGTCACTCTGCGTTGCCTTGGACAAGGCGACAAACAAACCTACATCTGTTCTTGTACACGGTGTAACTCCTACTCACTTGAGTATGTTGCATCAAAACCATTAAGGTTTACTTGCATTTCCTGTTTGATTGCAGTTCAGAAAACACTCAACTTGAAAACAACAAACATTAACTATTCAAATCCCTCGGCGAAAGAGGCAGTGGCTTGTATATTTTAACAGATCACCTGTCATCTTTAACACTTTAGCATGAACGCTGCACTTAGTCACCAGGAAGGATAGGCCTAGTTGTTGAATGAGAGAGAACTCTGGATGTTTGTAATGTGAGGTTATATTCTGCCCATTTGAAGACTTGGAAAACAAAATTTAATTTGCCCTCAAATCTGTACCTTGACACTTTGTCTAAATTGTTATACCTGTTTACGTCCTGCAGTCTTAAATATGTTTTTATTCACACTGTTCAGTCGGTGTATATGAGCCAACCGCAGCGCATCTAGTTTACGGATCAATAACGTGCCCTCCCAGGACTACAGCTGCTCTCATTAGCTCAAGCTCTGGGCAACATGCTGGATAGGAATCTGATTATCCAGATGTTTCTATGAATACACTATACATGTTTCTGTTTACCTCTCGTCCCTCTTGGTTTAATGCTTCAAGGTTCAACGTTAACAATTCAGCACAATGTACCTCGGTGAATAGAGAAAGCTTAACGATTTAAAAAAATAATAAATATATGGCTTCAGATTGTCCTAAAATATGGGATGAGATTTCATACTAGGTCATTTTTGCATGAATGCACGGCCTGTTATTTGGTTTGACACAGGCTGTATGAAACCTCGTGGAGTTGTTTGCTTGGAGCAGTGCAGCCAGTTGTAATGAAAAGTTTGAACATGACGTGCATGAATGCAATGATTTGTGTGGGCCGTCTGTTCCAGTAGCAGATCAATCCGGAAGGTCAAAGTCGAGGTCAGAGCTCAGATGCAGCCTGCAGACAAAACTAATTCCTCTGTCCCCGAGCTTCTCTCTTTAGCAGTGAGAGTTGTCTCAAACAGCATCTAACAAAGACCTGTCTAACTGGATCCATTCATAATTGTTTTATATATGCTCCTTACTTATTGATTAGCAATATTTTCCTCAAAAGACAGGAATATTTTGCGTTTCGCCTTGTTCCTCTAAAATTAATTCTGTACTTTAAACAAAAAAAGGGTGGAAGATTCGGATATAGTTTCTTAACTTGCAAGAGAACGACAAACTCAAATCTATCTGCAACGTTGTAATTTAAATTGCGCGCATCAATTAAAAATCAGATGAACTGCATTAAATAAATCCATCAGATGAAGCGAGCGTTGTAGGTTCTGCAGAGCTTCCCGCTTTCAGCACGAGTGCCGTTCACCAGGCGCATTCGTTTACAAGAAACACAAAGATCTCTTTGAAGAGCAACGTTATGCAAAAAAGAACTCTCTGCATTTTTTATGGGTCTTAAAATACACGAGGAAATGAGGAATAAAGAACAAACATTTCTCCATAAATTAGGGACGACTCTGGAGAGTTGCCGGTTGACATCGACTCAGTCGGGCTGCTCTCGTTTGTGTTTCTTTTTGTTACGGGTGACGCGTGCGACATGACTTTAGGCTTGCGCTTCACTTTGTTCTAAAATGTTTTTCCTTGTTTTTCCTCAATCTTACCCACCTCTTGTCAGATCATCTGTTAGGATTTGGTTTTCTTTCCTTGCTAGTTCCTATTTCACTCTTATACATCTATCTCCAGCTCCAAACCGTTACCTGAATGCACCTTCTGCTCCTGAGTTGTGGCCCACCTTAAAGACAAAGCTTTTAACCGGGACCTTATTTGGACTTGAAGCTTCGTAATGGGATGAAAATCATGGCTGTCACAGTCGGGGTGAAGTCTGTGTAGGATGTTTGTGGAACGTTTCAAAAGCTTTCCACCAATTCACTCTTGCATCATTTCACTCAACCATTAACCTTCAGATGACCTCTTTCGGTATCATTCCTTGGTTCAAAAGTTCACATGAAGAGGCGCCTGCGTACCGGCCGTTATTCTCTGCCTGGTCTGCTGTATCTCACTCAGTGGGCTATCAGGGCTTCATCGGATGCTTGGCTCTAATCTGCCGACTCGGGGGGTGTTTCCTGCGTCGGGGCTGTGGCCCAATCCATCTGTCTTCATCAGTGAGCTGAGGCGGCTGTTGGTTTGGGCCAGCAGGACCCCGCTAAGCACCAGCTGCTAGCTGCCTTTTACACTGATTCCCACCAAGAGGGACATATTTACAGTACAGCTAGCTTCCCAGTAAGACCGGAGGATCTTTCAACTCCTAATGGTTGGGTTTCTGTTTTGTCTTGTGGTTTCATTTTGTTAAGAGTTTTCTTTTTTTCCACAGCGTTTTTTTGTTTTTGTTTTAATCTATCAAGTGTTGACCCACACAGCACAGGTGGATCTACATCAGAAATGGCGTCAATCTTCTGACACTAAACAAACGCTGGGTGCACATTTATACTATCAAAGTACCCGTCATATTTTTGAAGCCTATCAGCTGAGGTTGTCAGAACATATAAAGTATCCAGTTATCTTTGAAGCCATTTAAACCTTTCATAGCTTTACTTTAAGACAATACATTTTCCACTTTTTGCCTTTGATACCATTAGCAAATATTTCATCACTGTTTTGTAACTTTATGCAACGGTTTGAAGCGACTGGTGTCGATTTTGTAATCTCTCACGCTTGGTTTAGTTTCATCCATCTATTATCTTTATCCGCTTCTTTTTTGGGTTGCAGGGGGTCACTGGTGCACATGTCCAGAAGTCACTGTGTTGGAGGAGGGGGACACCCTGGACAGGTTGCAAGTCCATCACAAGGACAAATCAGAGACAAATGAGACGACCATTCACACTCACTCACACTTAGGAGCAATTTAGAGTTACCACCTTTCCTAACATGCATTTTTTTGGACTATAAAGATCCTATAAATTACAAAATACCTCAAAGCTGAAGGCTGACATTAAAGGCATGTACACATTGTTAGTTCTCAACTAAAGGTGGACTGCTCCATTTATTTTGGGGTGAGTCTTTGCCTTAAGCTGAGGAGTTCAAATATTGGGTAGTCTTGTTCATGAGTGATGGAACATCTGCATTTTGTCTGCAGAAATGAGAATGTTGCTATGGTTTGTGGCAAAGATCTTACATATCGGTCTGTCTATTTTCCAACCCTCACCCTGGTTGTGAGGTATCAATCATGGCTGAAGGAACGAAACCCTTGATACAAAGTGTCCAATAAGTTTCCTCGGAAGAGTGACTGGACACCGGCTTAACGAGGAGGTGAAGAGCTCAGACTCTGCTCTTCTGCACTGAAATAAGTCAGTTGAGGTGATTCAAGCATCTGATTTCGCTTCTTCATCATCCCCTCCTCTTAAAGGCGTTTCACTTCATAAAAGGATTATACAGCCCAATGGTGTAGGCTACGTGATTTTTTTTTTTCCCCATCACTCGCTCTCGAGCAAGACGGATGCTTTTCTTCCCTCTTCCATCTCCCTCCTGCTTTTTGCTCTCCATCGTGTGTAACAGAACTTCTATTTACACATCTTCCGAATTGTAAACTGCTGTCATGGATCTGGTCAGCTGGACTTTCAACATAATTGATCATTTTTTTCAACCAAGCAACAGGGTCCTGGAGAACCCTCATGCCCCGCTGAGACGCACGCAGCAGGGTACGTCATGGATCCGTTGGGAGATTGGAAGTTGATGTGCCTTTCTGTGTTGTCTCAGGAGGATGCCAAAGATGTTTGTCATTAGAATCACAATAGCAGGGTTTGTTTTTTGGCACAGGTGGATACCTAGGATATCGGCTATTAAAGAAGATGGATGCAGCAGTTTCGGCCATGACAAAGATGCTGAGCATATATGAAGGTTTGGTTTGTGCTGGGAGCACCTAAAATCAACTGATTTACAAGCTCAACCATAATATGTACGCAATTTGTGAGACTCGCCGGCCACTTGCGGCATCTGGGACTCGCCAGCATGTTGGGGACCACCTTGGAGAGAGCTAAAAAGCACGGATCAGTGGAATGCCCACAAATCTGGCCATTTTGGGTGATCGAAAGTATCAGCAGAACTCAAGGCTAACGAGGCTACATTTGTAGACAGATGTATATGTAATGCATCTATAAATATGCTTACTGGTAGAGGTTTTTTTTGTTTTTTTTATGTCTTAAACTGTGTCCTGATAAGGACAAGGTGTAAAGAGATCATTGTTGTAATACCACTATCCTCTCCTCATGGGCTTTCCCCTTTTTTCTATCTAAAGAATAAGGGGCCGCGCTCTTAAGAGCAGCAGCAATGTACACTCCGCCCATCTTTCGGACGACTCTACGAACATAATCTCACTGTACTGTACTACGGTGCAATGATGATAAAGCTTATTCTGATTCTGATACACTAATATACAGCATATACCCACTAGAAAATCTTGGGAATTTCTGTATACTCACTTAAAAGTTCATTGTGATACATGACATATCATTGGGCATGTGTCATGGATACATTGCACTTCTGTAACAATCTGTATGCATTGCTTATTACATTTGTTACCAGCACAAACTCTTCGCTGCTCCTCTACGCTCCTCTGGTACATCCTCTGGTCTGGGAAAACTTTGCGGTTCCCTCAGGAGCTGGGGGGTGTCCCTGGGCAGAGGGATCTTGGACCAGTTGTCTCCACAACCATTCAACGGATAAGCAGAGGAACATGAATGAACGCAGTTAAAACAAAGAACGATCCAATGAAATAAGCTAGACTTCTCTGACCTAATAACCAACAGAGAATCAAAACATGTCTGAGTCCTTTGTTCATTGTCAGCAACAACGATAGGTGCACCCTCGGAGCGGGTCACAGTAACTGAATTGATTTTAAGGGGCTGGTACTTGGTATTAGACTAAGCTAATTAGCCTTTTATATAAACGCCAACCTGCCCTTAAGCTCCTGTTCAATAAGGCCACGAACTGTGAAGAGTGAGTTGAGGAAGCTTTGACTTTACCTTCTTTTCTATGTGGATCAATTTAATCTAAATAATAGTGAGGTTATCTCTGCTAAGCTGATGTTTAACTAGAAGAGATGCTCAAAACACTTTCAGTATTATGTCAGAATGAAGGTATTTTAAAAAAAAGGCACTTTATGCTGTCAAGACTAAGTTTATTTCATGCCATAAATGAATGTTTTGTTTGAGATGTTATGTCATGAGTTTTCATTTTACTCTTCATTTAACCTGACGTAAATTGAGATTGTGTATGAAAATTCAACGGCCGATTGGAAGCTTCCCCTGAACAATAAAACGTAGCAGCTGTTCTTTCATGCAGCTCTCTGGTCTTCATGTTTTCAGCAGTGAGCGATGAGGCTAATGCACCCGAGCGTTGGCAGGCTTACAACGATAAGCCACAATGCGAGACATGGTCCAATTGATACTGATGGTACAGTGACATCTCTTGGCAGGCCCACAAAAGAAAACATCCTGCCCGCCATCTTGCGCCCTGCAAGCCCATTGTGAAGCAATATTACCCCGAGAGCCGGGTGGCCTGAGAGCCCAGGCATGGATAATGTACAGTAAGCTTGGACTAAAACAGTGTCAGGATTATTTGTGTGCGCGCTGGGGCTTCCCTGACAGGAAGTGTGAGTGCAAACTAACCGAACTAACTGCTGCTTTATGATGCCCATGAGGCACTTGTGGTATTTCATGGCCAAGTCTGTATTTATGCTTCATAAACATCATTCGTACTTGAGCGCAAGTGACAAATCTTGTAAAAATATGCATGGCTCAGTGAAGAGCCAGTTTAACTATGATTTACTCCTACTGTTGGACATGCTGAGAAATTTGGTTTTATGTGCGCTTGCTTTCAAGCAGATTTGGAGGTGAATTAAAGACAAACCCCAGAGGGGGGAATGTGGTCTCTGCGATCATCCGAGGGGCGTCTGTGATATGTGCCGTGATGAGAGGTGGCCTCTTGTGGGAATAGTCGGCTTTCTGCCTGAAGGAGAACAAAAGATGGATTCTACCCCCTGGTTTTGTTCTCACATGAGATGGCACAGTGGCTTTTCTTTAGCGCGCCTCGGTTTCTCTCAGGCTCGGGCTCTGTGACAACTTGCAGCCGAGGCTAATTATGTTGGATTTAGCCAGACCATGAATATGCCTTACTTGGCACCTTTTTTGTCCAACCTCTTGTATTTGTTTTATTTTTGTTTAAGTGCAACTACATGCAATCAGTGTCAAATGGAGCTCAGTGCAGTTTTACCTCCCTTTTCCATCTTTGGACCTGCTTCAGACATCTTGATTGAAGTTTATTTTTTCCTTCGTTACATTGAAACACAGCCAAAGTACTGCCTTCCTGCAGCATGTTACTCAGTTTTTCATCATTTTCTCATCTTACTTTCTTTACCTCCCCCCTTCCCCCCCAATCCCATCCCAGAGGAATCATGCCTGAACTTTAAGCATGTCTTCTCCTCTAACTTTGTCAAACTCCTAAGATATGCAGTCAACATCGCTGACATCAGACTGCAGAGCAGAATCTTGTGCCAAATGTGGCGTGTTCGGGACGGCAAGCATGTTTTTCTGCAGAGCTGCTTACCTGTTTAAAATTAATTGTGCTGTGTTTGGTCAAAAGAAAATGACTTGTTTCCTAAATTCAGCTGTGTTCATGCAAAGTGCAGGACTGATTAATATTGCAGAGGCATTAACGATGGTGATGGAGACCTGTGGGAAGTGAATACTTTATGCACATGTGTCACTGCTGAGCTAAAAGCCGCCCTACAGGGATTGTTTTTTGTAGGTTGTGTCAGAAAACAAGTATAAAAGGAACCCGAATAATAAAAAGATTAGTACAGAGGTCTTCTCTTCCTGATCTCAGGATTTTACACACCTTTACTTTCCAATTTCACCTTTTGTTTTGCACCAGAAGACCGTTCTTTTTTCTGCATGTGTCTGGTACTTGTCAGTGAAGGCATCATAAAAGTATGATGCCATATGTAGGCTGTGAACCATGCTGCTATACCAGCTGGCCTTTGGATATGTGTTGCTATTTTCACAAACGAATTCTAATTGTGGTTGTGGAAATAAAGCTTTATCATATGTCTCGTTATGTGGGGTGCAGAAGGTTTGTATTTCTCTGTTTTGGAACATAATCTAGATAGGTGGAGGAACTCATCGAATTAAAAAAATGGGATGTGCATCTGTTTAAATGAAACCTGCCCATGATGTGACTGCATCTGTAGGGCAGCTGTAAACTGGATGCAGTGTTGCAGTTAAATGCAGCTACTCTATCCTTATACCGTAAAAATTCAGTTTGATTTAAGAGAGTATTAAATCAAGTTTGTTTCTAAATTACAGAGTGTTGTTGAAAAGAGTGAAGGAAAGTCAGTTTTCATGTTTTTGTTGAACAATTCTTTTTGGTTTCACTTCCTGTTCAGTATTTCTTTGGCAACATCTGCTGTTCAGGCGGAAAGATGCAGCAGCACTGGTAAAAACAGCAACAAACAATCTGAAATTGTGCTTCATCATGAACGTATGGATAAAATATTAAAAAAATTAACCTGTTTTAGTATTTATGTATTATGCTGATCACAGTTGAGCTACTAAAAGAGCTTAAAGTTTAACTAGATGTTGTTTTTACAGCAGTACTCGTTGCACGTTTGAATGGTTTCATGAATTGATTGTAAAAACAAGACTATTGTGACTATTAAAGCTTTTTTTTTTTTTTTTTTGCAGTTGGTGTACCTTTTAATGAACTGGATCGTTTGTATTCTATCAGTCACAGATCAGAGATACAACCCTTTTGTGATGCATGATATCTCTACACATCTAACAATGTACACAATTCACTGCCTAAACACAATACAATGCAATTTATCGTATTTTTCTGACTATAAGGTGCATCGGATTATAAGGCGCATTAAGCAAAACTAAAACATTTTGACAGATTTTTTAGCTCTGTGTACCAGAGATAATCGGTTCGAGGTCAGTAAACGCAACCAGAATTAAAAGATAAGGCTCACTGTTGATTTTTGAGAAAATTCAAGGATTTTAAGTGTGCCTTATAGTCCGAAAAATACGGTAATGTTTTGCCAAATGCAAGGCAAAACCTGGATTGCCTATTTATAAAAAAATATATATATATTATTATAATATGTTTAACTTCTAAGCGTGGAAAATATTTGTCAAAAACTGCTTGTGAATGTGCTTTTACAAAGTGCAATTTTTTTTGTGTTCTAAGAAAAAGGACAACTACAGGACAAAATTGAAAGTAAATTACCAGACATGTTTTGGTAGACCCTAATATTACGGCGGCTTTTTCTCATCTTAATCACAGCCATGTTATCCGAGAAACAGAACTCTGCAAAGAATGAAACGTAAGATTTTAGCACTCTGGCTGTATCAAAAGGCCCTGATTGCTTTGAAATGTGGCGTCGTGTAACGTTTCCCTCTCTGCTGCCAAACGAACAGATAAACAGAACTCCTGACAATAAAATCCAAGAGTGAGTCACTCCATTCTTCTGTGTTCTATTCACTGCACAGAATTAGTCATCAAATTGATTTTGTGTATAATTGGGTTTTAAACACCTTCTTTAAAACCTCCCGGTGCAGCAGAATTATTTCAGCGTTTTTAACAAATTACTGACAGATTTCAGACTTATTGAAGCAGCTATCTCACCGAATTACAGCCTTTGAAGTCCAGATCAATTTAAGTCATTATAGTGCCAGTTCAAAGCTTTCAATGTAACATACAATACACCATTGTTTAAAGCTTATTGAAAGGGATAGTTCAGAGCATTTAAGCAAATGATCAGACTAGCTGCTGGCTCATCAATCCGGTCTGAATGAAGGTGGTTTTAAAATAAATGATCTGATTATCCCTTTAGGTTAAATACAGGGATTCTACTGTTGAGGGGCTAATATTGTTACTGCGGTTTGTTTTCAGCTGTGCACATTCAGTGGACTGTAATGTTGGCAATGGATCTGAAACCAGATTTTAATGAAACTTTGATGTACATCTATGACTGATTGTCCATTGGAGTCAAACTCATTGAAGATGGCCGCCACATCTAAGCAACCAACGAAATCACAAGTGACAGATATTGAGCTAAAAGTTGGTGAGGGTGTGAGTGACTCCCATCATGGTATCGGAAACTATATATATTTTTAAAGTCTTCCACCAGCTGTTAGTTTCCTGTGTCAGTTTACAAAATATCACGATCCGATGAACACGTATAATCTTCAGATAGTAATCCTCCGAAGTTGGTTTATTTTTTAAGTGAACCCAATTTAAAATGGATGCCACAGCCAACTATCCTTTAGGAAACACAATTTTAACACATGCTTTAATCATTATTACATCTTGTAAACTCTTAACTGTCTCGATCGTTCAGAACCGCACAAGGTTTGACCAAAACAACAACTCCACCCAGGCCCGGAGCGGCTAATATGGAGGACCGGGACATTTCCCGGTGGGTAGGTCTGATCCAGGGCCACAGGGCTGGTGCTCTGCTTTTTTTTTTTGTCTTTTATTTTGTTTGTTTTTGAACGAGGCGGATCCTCATCGGCTCCTGTCAATCAGTCAGTAGGCATTGTCAGCAACTGACCAATCGGCAAGCCTAATAAACACAATGAACAATGATCATATTGCTTTATGCCAGGTCATTGGTAAGGGGGAGTGATTATTATTATTAGTTTCATGTGGGCTATTGACTTTTTTTTTTCTGAAAGTTAACTTAGGCTACACTGTTTCTTGGACTGTGACTAGGATGTGCAATAGAAATGGAGCGTGCTCTGTTCACACAAGGAGAACTGTTGGTCAGGTTACTACCTATTGTGCCATTAACTCTCAAATAGTTAGTGAATCAAGTGTTTCAAGTTCAAGTAAACTTTATTGTCATTACTATCTCATGTGGTACAAGAGATGGGGAGGGGGGATATGTACACAGGGTCCCAGTTACACCCAAAAATAGCAAAATATAAAGTTTAAAAAAAACAAACGGTAAATAAGGATCTAAGATATACAGTAAAATAAATGGTAAAACAAATGCCAAACAGTATGCTAAAAGATCGAAGATATATGCTAAACACTACTAATGTAAAACAATACGGTGTAACAGCAGCCCGAACATGAGTCTGTGGTGAGCAGATGGGTATGAATGAATACAGCAGCATAAGATAATCATCAGCAGCAGCAGGTGTTTACTTATGTAGGTAAAACCAGAGCCCTGTAAAGAGAGAGTTGCGACACTCTTTGAACTCGCCGATACGCGGTCACGTGGTTCATGCAGCTCCCCATAGTTCCAAACAGCTCTTCGCTGTCAGTCAGTTTGAGCAGCTGCTGGCGCAACATAACACAAAAATCGACTTTTCTTACTTTACCTGACGTCTTTCAGTAATTGCTGAGCAGTAACGAACTGATTACTTAACTGATTACTGATTATTTCACAAACTATGCATTTTATCAAAGCATTTTTAGAAGCGGCTGATACATTTATCATTAAATTTTAGAAGGAAACGAGACTGCAAACACATATTTGTTAGAAAAAAAAATTATATGCAATACAATGATCAATATAGCCATATCAGTGTTTTATAACGTTACACACGATAACAAAAAAGGTTGAATCATGTCATCTGGACTTCGTTTTTTTGTTAAAAAGAAACGTTTCGCCCCTC
>NC_056519.1:8078399-8115489 GCF_014905685.2 Nematolebias whitei | reverse complement strand
TGGCTTCTGGGTAATACCAGATGGCTAGGCCTCAGACTGACGAAGCCTCTTGGACGAGGGGCGAAACGTTTCTTTTTAACAAAAAAACGAAGTCCAGATGACATGATTCAACCTTTTTTGTTGTTATATACCTGGATGACTGAGAAAACAAACTTTGTGTTACACACGATAAATAAAAGATCAGAGTAACACCTGTTATAAAGCTATTTCTGATGTTCTCTGCATGAGAATGCTCAACCTTGTCCTCCATGCAGCAGTTCAGATCTGCTCCAGTTTACCTCAGATCATCTGGATGAATTCTTGATTTCTATAGAAGATGTTAATTCAACCTTTATTTAAACAGGTTCGTCCCATTGAGCCACGAGGACTCATTTACAAGAGAGACTGAATATAATTGTTGTATTTGGTTTTTTTTATGGCAACTAAGTACCTGATAACTGAGTTGATTGTAGCCTGACAACTATTGTAAAACTGTAATTCATTGATTAAAATGTTTCATTTAAATGAAACTGTTTCTAGTTAAAATCATAACAGATGACAAAATAAGTGTTAACTGTGCAAAAATAAATTTCCAAACAATTTATTATAAAATATGTAAAATGTAAAGCAAGCTTTAATAAAGTACTTTTACTACTATTTATACTGTTTATTAATGACATCATCTCAAGTCAGCAGGAGCACCATCATCATCATCATCATCACAACAACACAAAGTGAGAGCTGTAAATTTAATCTGCACAAACATTTTCAATCAGGGCTCAAAATGTTTAACTGTCAAAGAAATGTGCAAGAAAATAAACTAATGTCACTCTACAGGCACATTTAGAGAGAGGACAGTTCACAGAGACACAGTGAGGACGAGTGAGACTGAAGGAGGTTCAACCAGAACCAGATGAGAAGAACAGCAGAACTTCCACTGACCAGTGATCTGACCAGTGACCTGACCAGTGATCACACATGTTGTTCTAAATTAAACTTTGGTACGAACAGTGTTAAATAATTCCTGTCATATTTTTATTGAACAATAATCTTCATTCTAACAGTGACGTTGTAATTTCAGAGACTGAGGAAGAAACAGAAATGAGGCGAGTGAGATGAGGGAAAGATGAAAATGTGTCCTCAGAGGACAGGGACATCAATCAATCAACCTTTATTTATACAGGTAAATCCCATTGAGCCTCGAGGACTCATTTACAAGAGAGACCTGATTTCAACAAAGAAAGATGACAACAATGGACAACAGCAACAACAATAAACAGTTATAAAAACTCATACTACAGTTTTTTTTTTTTTGTTTGTTTTTTTTAACAAATAGGATGGCTAAAAGGAAAAAGGTAACAAAACAAAAAAACAGCTAGATTCCAAGACAAATGTATAAAACTAAAAACAGGAACATGTCTGCATTGGTCCCTGCCAGGAGTCCAACAGATTCTTAAAGCCACTTAGAGAGGTCAAGGTCAAGGTCAAGGACATGTCAGGATCTGATGATCCAGGATCAACAGGCAGTCAGGGAACAGAGATGAAAAACCTGAGGGAACAATTAGAACACAAAAAATACATAAGCAGGACAGAAGAAACTCACAGACAAGAAAATTAACTCAGTCCTGCGAAGAAAAATGTTAATGGAAAATAAATTGACATATTTTTACAAAAGATCAGATGAAGTCAACTTGCATGAAGAAGAACTTCCAGCTCCATCTCAATGTACCTGTGATAGTTTAATAAGTGTTTTGTTACTGTTCTACAGTTTATTGATGCTGATTTATTCTTGTAATAATTCTTATTTCTTGTTCTGTCTTGAAAGAGTCTCATCTCAACTTGACCCATGATTACCAAACACTAAACTAGTAATATAAAACTAATTTAAATGAACAGTCCTGCAGTAAATACCAACTTTGTGAAGGTTATGGTGTTAAAGTAATTTTATTCAAACATCTTGATTAAGCTGTTATTGATTAATAGAAGACAGAAAATGAGATCTTGTACCTTTGTGATACTTTGAATGCAACATTCAGTTCATGAAGTCATTCTCCTCTGGTTTACCTGGAAAACATGAAAAAAAATTGACTCATCTCCACAATCACGTTTTTCTTTAATGATAATGTCACAATTTATGCTGCAGTCTTTGACAAATGATCTATAACTTGAACTAAATTACGTCAATCTTGTTGTCATGTTGTCATCATTCTTTGTTGAAATCAGGTCTCTCTTGTGAATGAGTCCTCGAGGCTCAATGGGATTTACCTGTAGAAATAAAGGTTGAACGAATCTCTCAGAACAAAAAGGCCAAATATTTTCTAGTTGAGTTCAGTAACTGGAATTACCATAAATTAAAAAAAGACCACCTTTCAAAATTTAAGCAGTAATAGATATTTTAAAACGCTGAATTAGAAATAGACCCGTTTAAACCGTCATGTTGCAGAGCAGCTGCAGTTAAAACACTACTAGTAATTTAACATGTTTCATTAACTAAAACTGGCGACATGAAGTATTAATGTTGATAAATTGAGGTACAGAACAGTCAGATAACGCTTCACAATGGAGAAAAAGTGTCGTATTTGCATCAACTTACCGGGAAAACACGGAGAATGTACTACGTTCAATGAAGAACCGCTGCTGTTTGGAACTCTTTGCCGCTGCATGACCCACGTGACTTCTGCATTCCATTCTTTCTATGGGAGTCTATGGGAGTGTCGCAACTCTCTCTTTACAGGGCTCTGGGTAAAACTAGATGTTTAACGACTCGTTAAAATCCACCAGAATGCAGGAAATGCATCTACTTTATTCAAAATTTTCTGGTGTAAGTCCCTCAGACTACCCCACCCACACACACACATTGCAAATGCTTCTGACGCCAATGGCCACCATGTTGTTCAAGCCAAACGCTATTGTGGTCTTTGGTTTCACTCACAAAAACACCAACAACTGCAAAGGTGTGAACATGCGACTTCCGAGCATTTAGATTTTTCTCGTAAAAAGGAAGCGTTGACAGAGAAGCTACAAGTGCGAGATCGGACCATCTCATCGGAGATGAGGCCCCACGCCAGTGGGGGCTAGCACACCCCTGAAGGGCATGTTCTAGAACCGCCCCTGATGTAAGTTATAAATACATGATTTTAATAACGGGTCTAAAGTGGGCCAGTGTGAGGCATGAAACTCCAGGCTGAAAATGAGTCCCACTCTGGCCCTGACTCCGCCCCTTCTCAGACTAAAATTATTTTATTTTGAAAAGTTGTAGGTGTTGTACATTCTTCTAAGGAATCCTGGACCTTTTATTTAAAATGGAACGTAGTTGATCTTCAGGACATTAATTTTTTAATCAGAGTTGAAGAGAAGAACTGGCGATTCTGATGTGTTTTCTTTAGATTAAGTAAATGTTTGGTATAAATGCTGTGATTCTTCTGTTTTTAGAATGTAGTAATGCATGTAGAGGATCAGCTGACTGTTATTTGCACTCTGTTGTACTTTGATCCATATTCAATATGGGTGAGATTTCTCCCGTTTTGTTCGTGTTAGGTTGAATTCACACAATCCCCCCCCCAACACATACACAGGTGTTGCTTCCTCTTCAGGGAGCTGAAAACGGTGCCGTTAATTAACTCTCAGCCGATCTCGCACTTGTAGCTTCTCTGTCAACGCTTCCTTTTTACGAGAAAAATCTAAACGCTCGGAAGTCGCATGTTCACACCTCTGCAGTTGTTGTTGTTTTTGTGAGTGAAACCAAACAGCGTCTCGTCAGCCTCACACCAGGCCAGATGGAGGAGGAGGAGGAGCAGGGGGTGATGCACAAGTCACTCCTTTCCTCACATTTGAAGCAGAAATTTTTATCATTTGCACCAGATTCTCAGACGCTTGTCCAATCAGACCTACACACAGCAGGACGTTATAATGTATTAATATACTGAGATGACTGTTTCTATAATACAGTAATACTCATGTTGTTGGAGCAGTACTTTAATTTTCACCGTTGTACCGTATGACTGAGCTCACAGATGTACAAAGTATGTTTTGTTTGATACAAACTGTAAGGAACAGGTTTCTGCTTTGCTGTTTCACAGTAATACTTTTAATTGCGTATTTTGTTAAAGTTTTTATTTATTTATGTGTACCTGCATTTTCTTATTTTTTTTATAGAACATTTACTTGTATAATCAATTGACCCTGTATGGATCTCATGGGGACCAAAGCCTGGTCCTAATATGGCGGAACGTTATTTTAAGGTTGGGGTTAGATTTGGGACTAAGGTGTAGATTTAGTTAAGTACAGTCCAATCAACATTTGTTTGGTTGTCAAACTCGGACATACAAACATTTACACATCCTTAAAATTTAAAAACAAACGGAATGAGATTAGCTCTGGATTATCTGTTGCAGTGAGCAGCTATCCGGTGTGAGGATTGTGCAACTGTATTTTAAGACTACTATAAACCAATGGTGATTTTAGCCTCTTTTGGGTGATAAATTTTATTTTGGCACCCCTGAAAAATCAAAATAAAAACATCAATAGGATTTTATAAAAAAAAATCTGTTCTCAGACCTTAGATTTACCTAAATTATTGAATAAATTTGGAATAAATATGGAATAAATTGAACTTTAAACATCCCAGTAAAATCTGATGAAAAAATCTTTGTGGGGGCATGAGTCAGATCCTTCACGCCACCTGTCAACCAATCCAATAGAATTGTTGGCAACTGAGCAATTAGCAACCTCAATTTTTCCCAAAGTGAAATGCCCCTTACCTTCAGGAGCTGGGGGTGAGAGAGGGGTTAGAATGCATGAGAAGTGGAGCTCTATGTCTGTAGCATCTTGGCTAGCACATCTGTAATGTGCGCTGCAATTAAGTTGTCGGCAGCTGTCGACTGGACGTGGAAGGGTGTGTGTGTTTGGATGCGTGAGAGAAGCGGAGCGTGCTCCATTTACACAAGGAGAGCTGTTGGTCAGGCTACATCTTGCTGTGCCGCGCTCTCTAAAATAGTTATTGAATCAAGTGTTTACATATGTAGGTAAACTTAGACGTTTAACAACCTGTTAAACACAACGGAATGCAGGAAATGGCATCTACCGTATTTTTTTGGACTGTAAGTCACATTTTTTTTGCATAATTTTACATGTCCTGCGATTTATAGGCCAAAGCGACATATTTATGGATTTTTTTCCCCACATTTATAAACCATTTTTTGGCTGAGTTATGACAGTTTCCATTCATTCTGATTGGGGGGGGGGGAGCAGTACCACTTTCAGCCACTTGATGGCAGCAGAGTAGTAATAGGAGTATGGCATGCTGTTTACTGTTGTATCCTGTAATAGGTAAACATGGCTATAATGACAAATTCAAAAAAGTTCACGACAAAAACAGCTGGACTTTATTATTCTATACTTGATACTTTTTTCTTGAACTTTTTAGAATTTACCTTGTCCTGGATGACAGAATCTTCACGAGCTATTAATGGCTCAGTCGGCCTGCCATAGTTCCCCACCTTCAGTCTGCTCTGTAACTGTCAAACGAGCTGCACCACCCCGGCGAAATGCAGCTAATTTGACCATTAAAGTGCATTTATTAAGTAAAAGTTGAACTGAGACACACCTTTGCTAGTATTTTGAGCAAACTAATAATTGTTTAAGTGCTTTTCTTGTTAAATTTCAGATAAACGAGCTGCGTTCCTCCTCTTTTTTTCCTCTATGCACGTTCACGGAGCACCAAAACTATTTTATAAATATCCTGATGCATGCTCATTTTATAAATACTATTTTATAAATACAGCTGATTTGACCATCAAAGTGCATTTATTAAGCAAACGTTGGACTAGTCAGCGACACGTCAGCGGTGACGCATAATAGATGCGACATATACGGCGAAGCAACATTTATGTATTTTTCCACTTTTTTAGACAAATATGGACTGATGCATCGTGTCCGCCGGATAATACGGTACTTTATTTAGAAATTTTTGGGGGAGGACCCCCAGACCAGTGTGTCCCCCCACATTACAAATGCTTCTGACACCAATTCAATTAAAAACAATTCACTTCAAAATTACTTTATTAATCCCAGAGGGAAATTAAATTACACAAAGAGATGGCCACTATGTAGTTCAAGCCAAGAGCCATTGTCTCACTGGGGGCTAGGCACCCCTGACGGTCAGATTCTAGAATCGCCCCTGCTAGAAAACATTTAGTATGGAGCGTATGTGTTTCAGATTTAATCAAAATAACTATCCAACCCTGTGTAATGGAGCAGGACTGCAGCAGTCAGCGACTTCATGTGAACTATATTAAATGCATCTACAATGACAAGAACTTTTAGCCAAACTTTTAAAGATCTTACACAACCCATGAGTGCTTGGTGTTTTTTGGGGATGACTTTACAACCACATCGAGATCAGGCTCAGTCTCTGTCAAAATGACTGAGTTGTTGCTGTTTTTGTGTTGTTGACTCCAGAAGTTAATCAGCTGAAGATAATCCATTGAGTCAAAATTGGTCTGATGCATTGATTGAAACACATTACACACGCCTGCTAATATTTCCCTTT
The DNA here is from genome assembly GCF_014905685.2 of Nematolebias whitei. Lineage (NCBI taxonomy): Eukaryota > Metazoa > Chordata > Actinopteri > Cyprinodontiformes > Rivulidae > Nematolebias > Nematolebias whitei. The sequence goes on along the minus strand of NC_056519.1, from coordinate 8,108,960 downwards.
TTTTTTTTTTTTTTTTTCCATTTTACTTTTAATTCAGTATTTAGTCTCAGAAGTCACACTTTTCTCCACCACACTATGATCTTGGTAATTTTTTTCATTCTGTAATCTGTTTAGTGCGAACACCTTATTGTCATTTTATATCAGTTTTTCTTTGGGCCATTTTGACATTTACTGAAATTAAAAATACCCTACATGAACTTCACGTTCTCAGATTTAAAAACATGTTAATTTACCATGTGAAATAAATGCTTTGTACATTCCCTGCATAATTTTTTAGGGTTTGTATAAATTTTCTTTGCCTAATCCAATGAACTGTGTACCATAACTAGAAACAATGAAGCAGATAACAGTTGATTTTTGGGTTTGTGTACTTCTACACATCTGGTTAACAAAATATTGCTCCTCCTGCCATTCTTTATTTCACTTTTTGACTTGTTGTACTTATTTTACAGTTAATTCAGAATAAATAATTTTCCAGCGCATCAGGACAGCTCTGGGACACCTCTTTGCTCTTGTTGTAAAAAAAAAAACCTTAAAACAACAAACTAACATATTTGTAGCAACTTTCTTGATGTAATTTGAGTTTCTGCCCAGTCTTTGAGTCACCTAATCTGGTATCTGTTTGTGTGATGTGGCTTCGGTCCTGAGCGGCACTGTTTCAGGCAGAAACGTGTTCGCTTCAGTGGAGCTCTAAAGGTGGCAGCTCGGTGGGAATGACTGAAGTTCAGTCATCAGAACGGATGGATGTGAGGAGGCAGCTGGAGCGTACAGACACACACAGGGCTGTACTCACTGCTCCAGGTAGGACGAACGCATATTTCACACATGCGCATCTCCACATGTTGACAAATGTGGACCTTGTGCTGACACACATGGAGCCAGAGAGGGTCTGTTGTGCAAAGAATGAGTGCACAGCGAGCTGAGCCAAAAAACACGGGTCAGACAAATGACGGAATGTAGACAGGAAAATAAATATATTGAAGGTGGAAAAGGCACCAAAATAAGACTTTTTATTATCAGTAAAGTTGAAAGCTGCTTTTTTTTTTTTTTTACAGGAGCGTCCTTCAATTAGCCTGAACAACAAAATATTGTCAAAGTAATGTTAACTAGAGAAACTGCAAGTCCTGCAAAAATACAGTGTGAATGCTTATTGCTGAAGATTTTGCAGAAAAACAGCTGAAGTTGGCTAAAAACTTGCTGAATTGTAGCTGAAATGAAAGAGCAGGCCTAAATTATCAAAAGAAAGCAGAATGAACACATTTGTTGAGTTAGGTTTAAATTAGCAGGAATTGGCACAAAAATTAAGAAATTAGCTAAAGAAAAAGGGCTGAAATTGGCAACAACAAAAAACCCAGCTGAAAATTAGCTAAACTTGCTGAATTGTTGCTGAAATGGAAGAGCATCCACAAGGTTCAAAACTGAACCCAACATGCTTGTTGAAGCATGAGCGAGAACATAAAACATGCAATATATAGACTGTTTAATATATAATTAGTAAATAAATAAACATTGTAAATAATGTTGCAGACCTGAGAAGTTAGGTCACTATGCAAGTACAGACCTTTTTGTTTTAACATTATTTATTTCAGGTTGATTAAAAATACAAGTTTGTGTAAAACTTTTTATTTTTGACTGAAATAGCTACAAAATGAGAATCTGCACGCCTAATTTAGTTTTGTCATTTGAATGAAATCTATTATTAAATTAAGCTCAAATCAATTTTAATAATGCATTTCCAATTGAAATAACTTACTTGTAACAACAGATCTTTGCAAAAATTCATCCATCTCTGCAGTTTTATTGAGAAACTTGTAACTCGCATCCAGAAACTCAAATCCACATCACATTTGTGAAAGCATTGTTCTTGTTCTTCATAATTCTCGTTATTTACAGTATTCATGGCCCTTTTTTGTGAAACACTTGGTGACAAAGAAACCTTGTGATTTAAGAACACTTTGTGGATAAACTTTAACATTCATTTTTATCCAAACCAACCTATCTTTTTAAAATCTTTTTCTCCCTCCGTACATTAAATTCCTGCTTTTCTTTAGCTGCTTCTTGTGGACCATGGCTAAGTAGAAGAGTAGCAATGATATCTGCTCCCACTGGCTTTTACTTGAACACAAAGTAGCCAGTAGAGTCTTGTTTCCTAGAACTTCTTTCTTTTTTTAAATGTTCATAGTGATATGTCAAACTACATTTTTAATTATTACCATATTTTTTTGCCATATAGGTCACACCTTTTTGCATAAATTTTCAAGTTCTGTGACTTAGACACTGAAGCAGCTAATGTGCTTACCCCCATATTTATAACCAGTTTTTGTCTGTCTCAGCCACTTTGTGTGGAAAAACAACATTCTCCATGGTCTTCTGCCTCATCTTTCGCTCATGCTGGATGCTCTTTGTTGGAAAAATTACACAACAGAAATCCTAAAATCGCTAAAATTTGACACAACTCAAATTTCGTTTTTATTTCCAGAAGAAGTGTCTTCTTTAGAGGTTTTTGTGTCGTTTCCTTGAATAATTTTTGGTGCGGCGCCACCACAGGCAAGGGGGGGGGGAACAGGTTAGCTCGACTGACTCAGTGCAGTGTGAATGCAAACCGCATCAGCTGAAAATGTCCACAAATGTTCTGAATATTGGTCCCAAATCCGGACTATCGGGTGTGAAAACGACATCAGATTTCAACTTTCAAAAACCTACAATGCAGCTTTAGGACTGGTACTCGCCAATTTCATACCTATCAGGAATTTCAACCATGTGACCAGAGTGGCCCCTCTGTGGGTGGAACTAACAAAGACCCTAACGATCCTCTATTGTGAAGAGTGAGAGGTCAATCTGCATGTGTCAATCACTTACAGAGCACCTCAGCTTTATAACTTGAATCCCACACTCCGTGTTTCTTTAAAATAAGAAGGCTCCTCGAATGAGAAGCGTCTCCTGCTCACACTCCAGCTCAGTAGGTGGCGGTAATGCACCTAATAGTTGGTATGCCAACCGCCATAAAACAATACTAGAAGAAGAAGAAGAAGAAGAATGAGAAGCGTATGACTGAGCTTTAGGGCCACGTTAAGAAGAAAAAAAAATAAGACATAAAATTACAAGAATAAAGTAGTCTAAAGTCTTACATTACGAGAATAAAGTCGTACAAGACTTCTTCTTTTTTTCAGCTTTCATTTATTTATTTATTTTCCACAAGTCGGATCCACGACACAACCTGTCATTCAATCCATTATACGTGTCAGCAAATGACCAAGCTGAACCTAAAGGCTCCTTACCTGCAGAGCTGCGCTGCATCCCATCAGAGCGTACCACCTTACCGTAAGCAGGTTCAAAGTCCTGACACTGATTATAATCTGATGCTGATGGGCTGACAGATTTACTGTCTCCCTATTTGTAAAACCAATACCAAAGTATAACTTAGATGCTCACTGATGTCACTGTTTCATTGCGCCTTATAGTCCAAAAAATACGGTAGTTTCTTCAATGGCAGTTTCCCCTGTAACGCAACATCTTTTTTGTCTTTAATTTACTTGTTCGTGGCGTTACCCCAAACAGTTTTGTTTCTTTCATTGCGAGGTTTCATCTCTGTCCAGGTTTTATTGAAATCCACACTTAAGAAGTCAGCTGAACAGATCTGTCATGGCAGGGACACCCATTTTTCCTTCAAAATGTCCCTTCCACCAAAGAACTGCAGAGCTTTTTGATGCTCTCAGAATATTACAATCTGGATAAATCACTTTGAAAAACGCTCCGTTACCAACCCAGAGGGGGCAGTGTGTCTCTGTGTGGTGGGGGGGGGTGAGTTGATCCCCAGGTCAGAGGAAAACTACAATATTTATCTCGTCTTACATCACCTCTCCTCCTGACAAAGTGCAGCGAGCGCTTCAGGGGCATACTAATTTGCCTGGTGTGTATTAGCTTTCCATATCTGCCAGTCAACTCAATGACAGAAATTTGGCAGAATGGTAAAAGAAACTTTGTTGACGTGCACTCAGAGCAGGAACTGATGCTCTGCTCAAGAGCTTGTGGAGGTTTTGAACCTGTACACCTGCAATACCGAGATTTTGACGATAAAACACGGCCTTTTAATTGTCCGTGTTCATGTTTCTCATGAGTCAGGCCATTTACCAACACGGTAATGTCAAAGTCTGTTTGTAGGGTATGCAAAGTAAGGTCAAAAAGTATTTTTAGCGCTCATTGCTAAAGGTGAGAACGGAGCGATGTTGTTTTTGTGTTCAAGTGTCTGCACTGAATAGAATTAAATAAAACCCAGAATGTTTGTCCACAACTGATTTAAGTGACAAGTCTCAAAATGATGGTTTAAAACTGGCGTGAGAGGCAGGGAGAGATGCTTCTTCAAGGAGTGCTTGTCCCTTTATTTAACACTGATGGATTCAAAAGGCTCTCTGGAGAGTTAGAAACAGGGAATAAAAACTTTTATTGCGAAGATTGAGTTTGTCAACTCCAGGGCCTGTTTTTGAAAATAATTTATAAGATAGTGGAAATTTATTTTTGTCTGCTGGAACGCGTTCGTTATTCAGCATTTCAATTTCAAACATGTTTGTTTTCCAGCGCCGGGCCTAATTCCCAAACATCATTCATATTCACTCCTTGAAAGCAAATAGTTCAAGGAAATGTTTGGCTCCTCGGAGAAAAGCCTCACTTTGTGAACGTTCTTCATCTCAAAAGACCCCCCGCCCCCTCCAAAAAAAAAAAAAGTCACAGGTTGCTCCGAGTCCACCTGGGATTTAAATCCTACTAAGACTTTGTTATTCCTGCAGTGGAGTCCATTACAAAGCTGATTTATTTGGCATTCTGCTAATCAGCGTGTTGATCTGTGAGCTGACTGTAAAAGTGATTCATGAAAATCGTCGGGTTCCTTCTGACGGTGCTTTTGTTTTCTTTAGAACGAGCATTTCACAAAAAAAACTGAACTAAAGCTGAAGTGGAACAGCTGCTCAAAGCTTTACATACGCTCAAGCTTTTAGATGAGCAAAATGTAGCTGAAAGTAGCGTAAGAAGCCAAAAATACAGCATGTACCCAAATGTAGGTTGCGGAGAACATTGTTCTGAAGGAATTAAAGAAACATCAAGATTTCTATGGGGAAACTTTCTGTAAATCAAGTTAAAGAATTAAAAATGAACTAGATAAATTGGATTTCCTATGAAAATGCAGTGTGAATGCTTATTGCAGAATCAGAATTGGCCTCTGTCATTGCGCCGAAGCACAATGAAATTACATTTCAGTACAACCCATCCAAGAAACACAAACAACCAAACAACATAGACATGGGAAGACGGGGGTGCCTGAGGCTGCAGCCTCATGAGAGGTGCTGCCTTTTTTCGTTAGATAAGAAAAAGGCAACATGATGGAAAGAAGAGGTTAAAAGCCATAAAATTATGAGAATAAAGTCATAGTCCATGATAAGAGATGTTGCATTTATCAGCCAGTCTTGGTAGAGCTCTCTGAGACAGGTACATAAATGTCCTTGCAGAAGGGAACTGGTAGTGGGAGCAGAGCGTCTTGTTCACATGACATCCAGGAGAATTTGAGATGATCAGCCTTCCAAGTCGACACGGGGGAGACATATTCAGATAACAGCTATTTAGGGTCAGGCCGACTCTGGTAATTTCTGGCTGCCTTAAAGTTCCACTGGTACAACTCGATAGCGACTCCAAACAACCACATTTTTATGGTCAGTACCACCGGGCCGAGCTTGTAACTTCTCCAAGGTCGATTCCTTCCTGCCCATGAGATCCAGGAGCCACAAGTAGCCTGTGATTCTCAGCAGAAATCGCATCCAGCTTATGGCTCAGCTCACATAGCATTTGAGTTTGAGTGTTCACAGCACGGCACATTCCTTCATAGAGGTCAGGCAGCTTCACAATGGCCAGAACAGCTGCCGACGCTTTTTGAATTTGTCGATATGCCAGGTAACCACCAACTCCAAAAAGCAGAAATCTTGTTATCATAGGATTGGACTAAGACTGTTGCAGAAGAACTTGCTGAAATACAGCTGAAATTAGCTTAAAAAAATCTGATGAAATGTAGCTGAAATGGAAGAAAAATTTAAAAAAGCAGAAGAAAGAACACATTTGCTGAAATGGGTTTAACACTAGAAGTCCCAGGAATTTCGACCTCCCCCCAGAAGTCCTGAAAAAGGGTCAAAAGACCCTTAGCACTAGAGTGACTAGATTTTCAAGATCCTGAGGACAAACCCCCTCCTTCTCCTCAACAATTTGCAGGCCATTAACTGCCATTTGTTTTAAATATGCACACAAGTAACTCAGACACACCCACCTCACCAGACTGCATTCCAATGTCCAATCCAGGGAGCGGGGGATTTAGAAGCCAGGTTCACTTGCGCAAAAAAGCGCAGCCTTAGTCAGTGTTCCAAACCGGACAACTCTGATGGCTCCAATTAGCATCCTTTCATTTGTAAATGTGGCCATTGCCTTAGGAATCAGCAAGGGAGAGATGAGCTGAACTCACACAAACGTCCGTCTAATACTCCAAACAGATGCGAAATCAACTGGTTATATTTTGAACTTTTATCTCTTGGTGGCACGTTGGTGCACATTTTGAACAAATTGAAGTCGATTTACCGTTTATTTTTCAATTGGTTTGGCTCATTTCTTGAAACCGAGATGACATTCTCAAAACACCATGTGAAACACAACTCAAGAGACTTTGCATTTTGAGGTTACTGACAATTTGTATGAAACACATATTTTGTTTTGAAGCATACATGAAGTGTTTTGGGAGAGATACATTATCCAGGTCATTTTGCCAAATGAACAAAACAAAACAAAAGTTTGCAAAACATACAATCTGTTTCAAGATATATGCAAAAGTTTTTCTAAAAGATTTTAGTAATGTTTTTCTTTCAGAAAAAAAGAGAAGTGGGTTCAAAATGACAGTTTAGAAAAAAATAACCAAATTAATTGTGAGAAGAAGGCACGCAAGGAGAAACTGCTTCAGCAACAACCTTCCACACCCAGCCCTGGCAAAAGGGCAAAGTGTCAGATCAAACATCGATGCACGAACAATTGTGTAACTGTGAGATGCGTCAACTGCTACAAATACACATGTGGCAAATGTACCAGGGACATACCCTGGCAGTGCCAGGTATGTTTCGACAGTGCAGATGGACTGCTGAGTGAGTGCTGAAATGCCAGTCACACAAGGAGGACATGCCACTCACACACACGCAGCCCCCCCACTAGAGCATAGTGTAAATATGTGTAGAATTGTTTTATCCCTTGTATTTTTATGACAAAAATAAAAAGCATGGAAACAAATAACGGTTGTTGATTTTTATATTTCTCATGCTGAAGTTTTAGTCCTCTTCACTTACACACAATTGCTTATGGTCTGTGCTTTTTTGCTCAAAACTAAGCTAAATACTATATATATCAAAACAAAATATGTGTTTCATACAAATTGTCAGTAACCTCAAAATGCAAAGTCTCTTGAGTTGTGTTTCACATGGTGTTTTGAGAATGTCATCTCGGTTTCAAGAAATGAGCCAAACCAATTGAAAAATAAACGGTAAATCGACTTCAATTTGTTCAAAATGTGCAACAACGTGCCACCAATATATATATAAAAAATCTTCATATTATAAAATACAATAAACTGAATATAACTAACTAGAAACTAAATGGCTAAACTCAATGGAAAACAGTTAGTTTGGAGTTAAGCGTGCCCCCTCCTGTGGTGCACCAGTAATGGCCTTATTTACAAAACAAAAGCGCCTGTTAACAGCTCATTATAGGATGTTAGCTAAAATCCTTCAGGTCACTCGACCTGTCTCTGGGTTCCAAAGGTAGAAATGTTAAATGACCCTTCTCTGGGACTTCTAGTGTTAAATGAGCAGAAATTAGCACAAATTTTAGGAAATCGTCAAAAAACCCCGCTGAAATTAGCAAAAATAGCTGAGAAGGCAAAAAGAAGCTTAAACTATCAGAAGAAAGTGGAAGGAGCTCAAATGAGCTAAAAGAATGTGGAATTACCTGAAAAAGCTGAAATTAGCATCAAGAGCTAAATAGTAGCTGAAAGAGCAGAAAAGCTGAAACTAGCAGAGAAAAGCTAAGTAACGTAAATAGGTTAATTGGACTGAAAACATAAATTACCACAAAAACTTGAATTTATCAGAAAACAGCTGAAATAAGGTTAAAAATGCTAAAAAGGTAGCTGAAAAGGTAGAAAAGCTTAAATAGGCAAAAGAAAGCAGAATGAAAACGTGTTTGCACAATTAGGCTGAAAGAATCAGAACTGAGCACAAAGTAGTGAAATTATCTGAAAAAAGCTGAAATTGGCAACAACAAACAGCTGAAAAGTAGCTAAAAAGCAGATAGAAGCTGAAATTACAAGTGGAGAGGGTACATTTTTGCTGAAATAAGCTGAAAAAAGTTGAAATGAGTGCAAAAAATGTGGAATTACCTGGAAAAGCTAAAATTAGCATAAAAACTGCTAAATTGTAACTGAAATAGCAGAAAAAGATTGAGCTTGTATAAATAAGCTGAAAGAAGCATAAAAAGCTGAAAATAGCAGAAAGACATTAAAAGAAGCACAAACATGGTGTAGTTAGCTGAAAGATCCTGACAGGAGCACAAAACAGCTGATAAAACAGCTGAAAGTAGCTGGAAAAAAAAGTTTACATGTGCACAAGGAAGCTGAAAGAAGCTGAACCAGAACAAAATGAAAGGAGCAGTAAAAGATTGTAAATGCATCTAAATATTTGAAGGATGTTAAATAAGTTCCAGCGGAAAAGGCCTAATATTTCAAAAAGCTAAAGTTGCACCAGTACCAAAAGTCCTAGCAGGACTGTCCTGAAAGAGCTGAACATTTTGAAATATGATTTGTTGAAATATCTTAAATTGCGGGACTATAAAAGATGCCGAAAAAAACGTACGGAAGAAAAATGGATCTCAATAGTGTGAATGCTTCGTAAGTGTTCACACAAGTTACAAATGTCAGACGTCACTGCGCACTATTCCCTATAGAGCTGGACATTTTATTAGAATGCACAAAAAAAACACAAATTATGTTGACATTTAATTGAAAGAAATGAATGAAACAAGATGCTGACTCAGCACTGACGCAATTCCTTGAAGTGATATGTTTCGCTCTGTGTTTCCTGAAGTTTGAACTGTTTTAATGAGAAGACTGTTGTCTTTGCTTTGGTCAAACTTCATGAATGATGTTCTGTTTAATGTCATCGCACGTGAATTTACAGGAGGTGTAAACCACAAAGCTGCTGTGCTGCCAATAAGGGCTGTGGCAGCCATCTTGAACTGGGCTGACTCTAAATTGTAAATTATTAATTCAGATGGATTAAAATCCATCCAGTAATCCATGAAATATTGCTCACACCTGCATGCATAAACATTACTGACGTTCTTACGACAGTGGGCGATATTTAATAATTCAACAGAGGGGTGATTCCAATGACTGTTGTTTTTAGAATATCGTTATCCCCCAGCAGCTGGTTTCTTTTCCACGATCCATTGGCAATTTCCATCCCGCCCGCAGTTCCAAGAAATGAAAACTAAAAACAAGACGTGTGGTTTGTTTTCGCTCTTAGAGAGATGACAGATGAGAAACGGGAGAGAGAAAACAGTCCAGGCAGCAGCGACAGCTCTGAAACCTTGACGAGCCCAATGCAACCAATCTTTGCTTCACAGGCGTGTGGCACGGTGCACTGTGGGAAGGCACCGCGGTTCAGGCGTGGGGGGGGGGGGAGGGGGGGAATGGGAGCGAGAAAATGGCAGCAAATGAAGTTGGCGAGCTGTGGCGTATTGTTCCCTCCTGTTCGTAGTAATGAACAGACCCTCAGAACAGGCTGGGGAAATTGGTCCCCAGAGGGTCCTGGGTCTTTTTCATCTGTCAGGTGTGTTTGCCACCCAGAGAGACACACACACACATTCCTGTGGACACACACTTATCAAGACTGCATGAATACACCAACAAGCATAAAAAATACCCACAGTAATAAGGGTCACGCCGTACTTGGCAGAGGGGTGAGACATCTTCTTTTAGAATATTCTTTTTAGGTATAAATCAGACATTTTGTGTGGTTCTATGGACAAATTCTGATCATTACATCAAGGTAGGATCTCACTCAGCTGCGACTGTGGGAGACAAGTGGCCTGAATACAGTGGACATGTCTATGGTTGGCAACTCAAAGGTTAAAGGTTAAATGGATGTGTACCGCACCATAACTTAAATACTCATTGGCTTCGGATGTTATCGGTAAAGTTGCACGATATTATCGTCATGGTATCGTTATCGGCCGATATTAGTGTTAGTTGAATATCGGACATTCCATCAAAATAACTCACCGATATAAAAGGCGCTGTTTTTGTATGACAACCCAGTGACAAGGATGCCTGCAACACCAGCACAACGTGATGACATCACGGCGCCTGGAAGTGGTTTTTTTTTTTTGGTGAGGATGTCGGATTCTAAAGATTTTTGGACTAAGTTGAACCTCGCTACATCGTCCCCAGTCAGAAATATTTTTTCCTACGTCGCCTTACCCAAGTTACAAGCGGTCATTTCTGACATCATTGAGAAACTAATAGCTGATAGCACTTGGGTGAGTTTTACCACAGACATTTGGATGTCGTGTTAGCCCTGTTAGCATGATTCGTCTTACGGCACAATGGATGGACAAAAACTTTGAACTTAAAAAGTCTGTTGTAGATGAACAGATGCTGAGATATATTCAACAATTAAAACGGATTCTTCATTTTTCTGGACTGAATAAAACGTGCATTGAATTTAATGAAATGTAAACGTGAGACGTCATTTATCTTTGACCCATCAAAATGAATACGGTCATTTATTTTACAGAATCAAAGTTTAACATCAAACATTTACATTAATTTGGCAAAATATGAAAATAACAACATAATCGATCAACTTTACAACCAGGAAAACCATACGGCCATGATTTTCCGTTGCTTCACCACAGACATTTATGAAAACTGTACAATTATGATCAATTATCCACACGGCGGTGGATGAGCACTTTACACAGACATTTCTAAATTATCTGGAAGGATTTCTACTTGAGAGAAGAATTTAAAGATGGAAATGAAGTTTAAAGGGAGTGAAAGATGGTGTGTGAGGGGGAGTGTTGACCAGAACCGACACTCTCCATTCGAACCCAGCTTTTCCTCGGTACGCTTTGGTAGTAAACTTGACTCATTACCTTTCTGAAGATAAATCAGCAGATATGGAGTTCAAGTTAACGCTACCTGTCCAGCGTCTCCATAGGATGGCTGTGACTCGTCCGAAGTAGTGACGAGATTCCGTCCGACACCAGCTCACCTCAGCAAGTGGACTTCACATGAGTGGAGTCCTTCAGAAGTTCCACTCAGAGGTGGAAGATGTTATAATCCAACTCGGAAGAGCCTTATCATGGCTGGACTTCTGTTCTCCCAAACGACTTCACAGAACTGCGAACATCTCAGAACTTCTCAGCGCTTCACCGAACTGAGAGAACTAGGAAGTACCGGCATTTTAAAGAGCTCTATTTCCGGTATATTTGAGCGTCCCTGATTGGTCCATATCAACCAGACAGGGGTGTGTTTTGTGACGTAAGAGGTTACTAGAAGTCAGAAAACAGCAAGAATTGTTATGGAACAGATTAAAACTGTTCTCAGAGACAGAGAGTTTTGTTTTGGCGAGTTTGGAAACAGGTGCCAACTTCTCTGTTGACGTCTGAGAGGATGTAAACAAGACAGTTGTTCCAACACATGTCTGCTTCGACTCCTGACCTTGGAAAACGCACACTTGCTCATTCAAAGACAGAAATCAGAAAATGCATAAAAACTCTGTAACAGGCCTTAACATGAATTCTAACTTTGCATGAGGATTAAAAAATCATTACACTGTTTCACAGTTAATAAAATTGATTAATTCACTGCAACATCTAAAATGGTTTGAACTAAGACACTTTGATTATCAACATTTGTAAAATAGTAATGATAATAAAAAGAGAGTGTTCTTTCACTTGATTTTCAAGAAAGAAAGTCTTAGGATGGGTGAACCTGTATTTCTGGATTCAAATCAATGAAATGACAGTTTCTGTCCCACAAGGTTCTTAAGGTCAAGGGTTTTGACCTTAGGCTTAGTTTTGACATCAGGTTAAGTTCACTACACTGTCCTTCATGCACAAGAGTGCAGAGAATCCCACACTCAGCTAGGAACCTGGAACAAGCCTACACAAGTGAGACGGCATCGCAGGTGATTAATGCTAATAAATAATATTTAACACTTTTCATTTAATAGCATGTGACTGTATTATCAGTGATAATAACATAACTTTAAACCTACTAGGAGGTAGAGGAGGGGCAGTCTGAACGCTCTGTATGAGGATAACAACTAATAATGGGCATTGAATGGATAACATCCAAAGGGGGTGCAGCGGCAAAACCACACATTCAATAATATTCAGTATTTATTGAAGTAAAGTAAAAAAAAATGTGAATTTAGTCTGTGTTTAGGTCAGTAGTTCTCAAACTGCGTCTGTGAGCCAATGCTTGGAGGTCTATATATATATATATATATATATATATATATATATATATACACAATACAAGCACATAGATGTTAAACCTGTTAAAATACACCAAAATGCAGGAAATCACATCTACTTTATTAAACATTTTCTGGTGGAGGACCCCACCACCCCAGCCCTCACACTATTTGCGTTCCGGCATTGCTTGGTATACATATGTTCATTAAGTGAACAGGTAAAGTTTTTAAGTGGTTTTGGATATAGTTAATTTTCTTAAAACTGTCATTTTGGAAGCTGAAATGAAAAATTGTGTTAATTTAGTGTATCTTGAATGATAAAAAAAAAAAAACCCATGTTCAAAAGTATAAAAATATTAACACTATTACATAACAAGTCTTAAGTATTTGTGCTCCACAATTTGCATTAAAGAGGCAAACTGAAGAAAATTATTTTCCGGTAATAAGGGTTATATTATGGGGTGGTCCCTGAACGCCAAAAGTTTAAGAACACCTGGTTTAGGTCAACATTGTTTCTAACTCGTAGATTAAAAAAAAAGTTAAAAATGTAATTTCCTCTGTGAAGCTGCTTAATGTTAGGAGTCCAATTCAAGATGGCCGTCATAGCTAATCTACCTTAACAAACACAAAAATGGCTAACTCGGTTTTACAGCTATTGAGCTAAAATGTTATCTATTGGAGACAACCCTGTAAGCCTGTTAGAAAAATATCTTAGTGATTCGTGGAGAGATTATAATGAATTGACCAAAGTAATAATTAAAGTGCACCTTCAGGTAATTAAGTTTTATCAACCAGACTCAAGATCTAATAATCACCAAAATAGTCAATTTTACAGGAACTGAGCTGGAACTTGGTATGGTAGTAGCTGAGAGTCATCCGCGTAACATATTTTAATCCCTTAACAGATTGCACAAATCTTTTTTTAAACTTTGGCATGCATTATGGGTGACATGCATTCCTTCAAGGAATGCTAGTCTTTATAACTTTTGACAAAAAGGGGAGTGTCACTTTTGTTAAAAAATATTTCTTAGAGCTCGAGGAATGATTGTAGAAAAAACGTTTCTTGAAGGTTTGGCTTCACATTTTTGTCTGTAGTATTTAATCTTAAACATTTTGTCACAACGGAAGAATTTAACTGTTTATGTGATGAACTTAAACTTTAGCGTGTCCCACTCAGCACCAGCAGATCTTTGCTGTTTATTGAGGAACAAGAAAAAATCTGTTTTATTTTTAACCAAAAAAAATTTAAACCTTGCTACAAATTCCATTTTAAGGGGATCGTTAACCTTTGACAAAAACCTACATGCTAATGTGAGACTTTCAACTGGTTTCATCCATAATTTACTTATTTGTAGATAAAAAAAAAACAAAACAAAAAAAACATGGTGGTTAGCATTAGCTTCAGTTTTTGAAAAGTATTCTAGCTTGACAATTTATCTAAAGAATTTAAAATGTTCTGCAGTTAATCAGCATCTTGCATGGTTTTATTTAGTAGCAATAAACTTGTAAAACAACGAGCGTGCAACAAATTGCACAAGTTCCTGAAGACATTTCTTCTCCAAACCTGAGTTTTGAGCCATTTCTTTTGCATACCTCCCCCTCCTGTTAAATGCATGCCTTTAAAAATGGAGCAAGCTGGAGAAAATGGAGCTTCATTCTCCCAAACTTCTCCACCATCCATCAACGCAGGACGACGGGTTGTCCCAGACGGCCCAGAACCTGTGGGAACACATTTCTTGATCTCCTCCTCGGTCAGAGGTTTTCCTCAGCAACACGTCATTTAGAGAACAGCAAACCTCAAGTGAGCATATTAATGAACACCGTGATGTTTCACATCACAGATCTGACTGAAATCTCCGATTCCCCAAATGGAATAACGACGGCTAGACAAGCAAGTCAGCTGTGGAGCTTCAGTGGTTCCCAACCCTGGTCCTTGAGGAACACCATCCTGCATGTTTAAGTTGTTTCCTGCTCCAGCACACCTGATTCAGTGATTTAATTACTTCAAGTTCTGCAGAAGCCTTTCGATCACCCATTCATTCAAACCAGATGTGTAAAGCCAGGAAATAACTAAAACATGCAGGATGGTGTTCCTCAAGGGCCACTGTTTGGAACCCAAGCTTAATATATTGCTGAGCTTTTGGTTTAATTCAATTCATCCATCCATCCATTATCTTTACCCGCTTCTTCAATTTTGGGTCACAGGGGTCGCCGGTGCCCATGTCCAGCAATCACTGTGCGAAGGGCGGGGTACACCCTGGACTGGTCGCAAGTCCATCACAGGGCCAGAGTTCCTATTCAATTCAAAATACGTTATTAATCCCAAAGGGAAATTGAATGTTGTTCAAACTCGTTATCCTAGTTTCATTAAGAGATGTTATAGATACCGATGGCTGTAGACAGGAAGGATCTCTCTTAAAGGTCTGTCCCACAATGGATCTGAAGAAACTGGCCTCAAATGCCATCCACCGGGACTCGGATGGCCTCTCGGTTCCTCCGGGCAGCAGGACTACCTTAATGCTGGGCAGAACTCTTCCCAGAGCAATTGTCACTCCTCCCAACAGCTTGTCGAGCTCCTCGTCGCTGTGGACAGCTGGCTGCAGGTGTCAGGGGACGATCCCAATCCTTCTGCTGTCACGAGCCAGGTTTCCTGCTAGTTCTAGGATCTCAATGGTCAGGCACTAGATCACAGCTGGCAGGTAGAAGGGAATGCATCTACGGCACCTCCTTTTCAACTCATTTGAGATTTGGGGCTGTAGTTGAGATATTGTTTGAGGTTTTGAGATGTTAATCAGCAGCTCCCAGCTGTAAAAAAAAAAAAACCCAAACAAACAAGAAAAAACATTGTTGTCATGGTTATGCGTCATGTTCAAAAGTAAAAAAAAAAAAAAGTTTCAGTAAAAATCCTTCCAGCTGCAAAGCATCCAATACCAGAGGAAACAATCATCACAAAAAATGTGATTTACATCCAGCCAGAGGAATTAAAGTTTCCAAAAGCTAAATGTCAGAATGAGTGTAACAGAGCTGCTCCAACATGCAGCCACCTCGACCGGCGCAATTCTCTTTAAAGGCATCATGGGTGAAACCAACGAGGCTGAATAATTTCTGATTACAACTTTTAAATGTCTATACCTTTGTTTCAGAAACACATTAATGAAAAGGTCTGAATGTAGCAATCTAAGGGCATGAGAGATTCAATTGTAAAACTTTAGATATTTATTTTACAACGTTCAGGGACATTTTAAGTCTTTGATGTCCTCTTTTGGTCAAAAAAAAGTATTTAATAAAAAAAGCTAACGTTCAGACATGAGTTGTGACCATCTTTACACTACTGTCACAGATTATAGGGGAGTGGTGGCGCAGAGGTTAAAGAAGGTGGCCCTGTGATATAAAGGTCGCCGGTTCAACTCCCCATCCCGACAATATCAAAATGTGGGTGGAAAAGGTGAAACACTCACACCTGCCTCTGCCCTCATTTGCCCCACTCTGGGCCCATGAGCAAGGCCCTTAACCCCCACTATCTGCTCTCAAAACAGATCTCTTGAAAACGAGTTCTTGTGGCTCAATGAAACTACCTGTATAAATAAAATATTAAATAAAGATAATTGGAAATGCTTTGTTTGGTGTTTTCAGATTCATGCATTTTGTTCATTCCACTGTTTGCTGATCAAAAAGTTTTACAGTGAGAAAACAAAATAAACATTACAAATCCTAATTCTACAGCAATCGCATCGTTGTATGTCTACTGGTAAAGGAGAATAAAAAACGGACCAGTAGGTTCGTAGATTTTCATGGTCATGTTGAATATATGGAGAGGGACTTTGGGAGTAGCTGAAGTTGTTTTCACTAAGTCTTGATCTGATTGCAGTAATTAAATGGGCCAATGGACGGGTGAGAGCCTGGTACTCAGTTCCAGCACAATAATGTCCGCCCCCTCTTTAGTACAGCAAAGCACTGAGTCTCATTACACACAAGGCCGAGCACTAATGTGTAAAATTTAAAAAGTGTGCTCACTTCAAGCACACGGTGCCCTCTAATCCTCAACTTCTCTTTCTCTTATTTTCCTCGTCCTCCTCTGTGACTGAGCCACACGTCAATCCCTTCAATGTTTATTGTCGATGAAATATTTAGTGAGAGGGACTGTGTGTGCACAGATTGCAGTTTTCATCCAGCCCTGAAACGCTTTACAAATGTTTTCTCCGCCCCCCCACCCCTTTCTGTGTGACTAATTTAGATTCAGGACCTGATGCAAAGATCCTGATTTTGTTTATATGCTCCTTCCATGACCAGAGTTACTATATTACAGGTTCACATCTCAAGGTTCACTTGTGATTTAACACCGCTGTCAACATGTAAATAGCATGCCTTGAGGCGCTGCTGTGTTGTTTATGAATAATGAAGAGTGAAAACCTGAGGTCTGTGCGAATACAGAGACGAACTGCAGAGCAAATCATTTGTTAGACATTACGGCGCCACGAATGCAAAGACATGAATGATATTAACGTCACAGGCCTGTTTTTTCCAGATGTGACAGTTAAAAGTAATGTAAAACTGACAAACTATAAAATCCAGATTAAGCCCAAGTTTTTTCGTTTTTTTAATTAAGCTGTATGTGTGCACATGTTGGCAAAAGATTTTCTGCCTTGACTGCCCTAATACAGACTTTTTATTCAATTTGGGGGGAAAATCCAAATGGGAAACTCATTACATGCACAGCAGTGGTGGAGAAAGTACTCAAACACTGTACTTAAGTAAAAGTACAAATACAGACAAAAATGTACTCAAGTAAAAATGTTAATATAATACTTATACTTTTACTAAAGTAAAAGTAAATAAGTACTTGCTTTTAAAATTAAAGTATTAAAAGTAAAGCACTTGCTGAATGTATTACCTAATGCAATGGTCTACAATATCATTAAGTGTACTTATACTACTACGTACTAATAGTGTTGAGTCATTTTAATGATCAATGCTGCAGATAATTCATGTGTTTGTGTGACACAGTTCACACTTGGACTTGTGATTCTGTGCGTCAGAATTTCAGGGATGACCTGCAGAGTTAAATGTCATTAAGCAAAATAAGAAGAGGAATGATTATACCTTTGAAAGCTTTTATTTAACACAAAGTAAATTCAATGTAATTTTAACTGCATTAAACACATTTAAATAAAAGTAGTCTGCCAGGTCTAACGTTACCTGCCCACTTTGCTGTGATTGAATGAACCAACTCCCCTCGCACCATTGGTTACTTTCAATTTAACGAAAAAAAAAAATGCAACTTGAATGTAACTTGTAACGCATTTTAGAAATGTAGTGTAGTAGAAAGTACAGATACTTAATGTAAAATGTAGTGGAGTAAAAGTTGCAAGTACCCATGTTTAACTCTACTTAAGTAAAGTACAGATACACAAAAAATACACTTAAGTACAGTAACGAAGTACTTGTACTTAGTTACATCTCACCCCTGATGTACAGTAGTCCCTCATTTATTGTGGGGTTTAGGGGCCACCGGCCCCCCACGATAAGTGGAAAAACAGTGAAGTAGGGATAGTAGTACAAAGTACAAGTAGTAGTTTATTTTAATACTTATATATACCCTGCCCACACTTCTGCAATATTCTAAACAATGTTTCTAAACTCTAAATGATCTCCCCAACAATTTTCAGTCAGGTCATCGAACAGTTTCTTTTTTTTTTTTTCTGAAACGTTTCACCTTCCATCCAGAAGGCTTCATCAGTCAAGGAAACACACAACACAAAACTGATTCTTCCCCTTAACAGCTTACACCAAAGTAGAACAAACCAGTTATGATGGTGCTAAGATGGTGTCTTTGGTACGCCCCCTCCTCTGTTGCCGGCCTTCTTTCTCGTCGACAGTCATGTCAAACTGGTTCAAAACCAAAAAAGTCCATGCTCAATAATCCAGGTATACAATCCAACAATTTCCAGTCAGGTCATCTGGACAGTTTCTAAATGATCTCCACTCTCTGCCACACTGCAATCACACTCATCACCAGTTTCACTCCCAAGCTCCCTCCTTCTGTGTAGATAAACAATTAAAATTTAAATACTGTAATATTTTAAATAAAAAAAAAAAAAAATCCCTGCAGCATGGGTTGTTGAAAATATTACAGGATTTAAATTTAAATTGTAGAGAAGAGAAGTGCAGCAGGACAGCAGAGGGTTAACCCTTAACACAGCTGTGCAGCACGGAGCAGAAATGTACTTCTTGATCAGTGACACTGAACGTAGAGTCTAAAATAATTAAATAACACTTTTATATTTTGTGATTATGCTGATTTTACAATGCGACATACTTTGAATTTTAAGTTCTAAGACCAAAGTCGATCGGTGCAGCTGGACAGCAAAGGGTTTACCCTTCACAAAGCTGCTTCAGCACGAGCAGAAATGTGGGCGTGGCAGAGAGCCGCAGGTGGCAGAGGGCGGCGATCATGACAGGCTGCACAGGGAGCTTCTCCCTGCACCTGTGGGCTGCACACAGGTGCTAAATCATTTAAAATATAAATAAGATTTAATTATTTTAAATACTTAAAATAATGTTAATAAATACAGATTAATTGTGGCCACATAACATGCTGTAAGTACTAAAATAAAACAAGTTCCAGAATAAAACGTGACCTTTTTTCAAACCATTTCATGAATTAAAACAACTTCAAAACAAGACCAGATATTCAATATTCTTCGTGTAGGAGCATTTCCTTGTGTTAAATTAGCATCACTGTGATTTACTGTCCCACCACTTCATTTCCAACAGTTGTTGTTGGCAGATGGAAGTGTGCAGCAAGCTGGCGGCTGGCTTGCGCATGAGCTGCCTTGTGAGTTTGTTAGTCAAATCTTGTTTTTCCCTTCGCCGTGGTGAGAGCTGAGGGGGAGGTGTGTTTCTTTTAGTGCCGTTTGTTCGTCTGTCTCCTGGCAAGATTACGCAAACACCACAAGTCTGAAAATCGTATAACTTTGGAGGGGTGGGGAATGAGCAAAGAAATAGTCCATTAAATTTTTATGACGTTCTGGTTGTGTAAAATTTCAAACTTGGGCGTTTGCCTCAACCAGAAAGGCTCTTCTTGTTTTAGTCACCTTGTCTTGAGGCTGTAATGAGGTCTCCTAAGCTTGCTTCAAGCTCGTGGACTGACAGAACCACTTGGCTACAAGCAGACCAACCAAACAGTGAAGTGGACAGGGTGAACAAGCCAAACAATTTTTTAAACAGATGTGACACAGAGGCCCCCTGGCCATCGACTCACTTCACAGCTCAGTAGGCTGAATTAATGGCACCCCACCAACCATCATCCACTCACAAAGCTTCTCACACCCTCACACTTTCCACCCTCTGTCCCCTCCTGAAAGCTGCTCTGTTTACGCCACATTGCAGACCTGAAGCAGGGCTGGTGGCACTGTTGCTTCACAATGTTGGGTGTAAAACCTGGTTTGGTCCTTTCTCTGTGGAGCCGGACTCTAGACCGGTCAGGTGTGTACCCCGCCTCTCACCCAGTCACTGCTGGAGACTGGAACTGCACCTCTGTGACCTTGAACAGAAGCAGGGACAGAAGATGGATTGATGTAGACCTCAAGCAGCTTGTTGTCTCCATTAGACCTAAATGGTTTTGGTCTGCATTTTCTCCAGGTCTTCAGGTTTCCTGTAGAGCTCCACAGTGGTGTAGTCTACATTTTTGTACTGGGTAAATTGTGCTTAGAAACCGAAGTACACTGGTTAGTACAATGTATTTGTCAATTTATTTTGATTTTTAAGCGTATTGAACATTTCAAAATTTATCTGATGCTTATCTTTGAATAAATGAACAACAAACTTTGTACAACAGTTAGTTTTGTATTAAAAACATGTTATAGAATTTATAAAACCGTATCAAAGCAAAACATGTTCAAGTAGTAAGTACAGAAGTATTTATTATACAAAAAACAGGTTGAACCAACTCAATGTACTGTATCTGTAAAATGTTCCAAATGTGTTGACAATGACACATGCCCATTGATATGTCACAGATCACTGGGCACTTTGAAGTGAGTATACTGTAATTTCCAAGCTTTTCTTATGGGTATACTCCTTATACCCACGTATCACATAGACAACACCACTGGAGCTCCACTCACATACAGGTATGTCTCTGTATGAGGTATTCTAAAGTGTATTTTAACACAACACAGAATCATGGACAAAATTAAATCACTCTGCTGCCTCTGTTATTCTACAAAGTGGAACATGTAAAAATGTATTTATAAAATATAAAACACTTCCACTGCAAGACGAACAAGGCACACGTTTATCATGTATGATAAAAAATTTCATTAAAATAAAACCCTATATTTAGGTTAATGTAGGTGCATTTTTTTCATTCGAACTATTTATATGGGTTAATCCCATTGAATGCAGTTTGTAAAGATACACAGTCAAAAATTAACAGCGATATTTTGGTTTATTTAGCCTTTCATAAGAATTTTTTTTTTCAAAGTCATATTTTCACCATGCCATTCATACATTTATAAATACCATAGTTCACAAACTAAATATTTAAGTTAAATATTTAGTTTGTGAACTAAATATTTAGGTGTAAATTAGATATTTAATTTCCAAGCTAAATATTTATTTTCAAAACTAAACATTTAATTTCCAAACTAAATAGTTATTGTCCAAGCTAACTAATTTCCAAACTACACATATTTCTATGCTTAACATTTAATTCCTAAACTAAATATCTAACTTGCTAACTAAATATTTAGCTCAGACCTAAATATTTATTTTCTAAGCTAAACATTTAATTTTCAAATTAAATATTTGTTTAGCTAACTAATCATAAATGTTATGTTAAATATTTGTAATTTATTATTATTTCTAAATTAAACATTTAGTTTGTAAACTAAATATTTAGTGTGGAACTAAATTTTTAGCTTGCTAACTATTTCACTTGCAATTTATGTATTTAGTTTGTAAACTAAATATTTATCTAGTAAATAAAACATTTAGTTTGGAACTATGGCATTTATAAATGGGGGGGGGGGGGGGGTCTTTTTTCATTATGAAAGGCCAAATAAAATATTGCTGTTAATTTGTAACTGTGTAACTTTACAAACGGCACCCCATACAAGTGCATGTTATGAATAGATTTAATTCAAACTTGAACTTAAATCTACACATAAAAATCTGTATTGTTGCACCTTGTTGCTGAATTCATATTCACAAAGAGGGGCAGTTAAATTAATTATCTTTAAAGTATGACACCTTCAAGAAGCCAATAATTGAACTGTCGCCAGTTCCTTACATGTGAACAGACCGACGTGTGGCAAGCTTGGAAGTATGGAAGTTATTTTTTATTTATTTATTTTAACTTACAGCAACACCACCTTAAGACTTTCACCCAAGGAAATCTTTTATATAGCAAAAGCCACTTATGTTTGTTTACAATTTAAGTGGGAGATGGTGTTTCAAGATAAAATGTAAAATTTACTAAACACTACGTAATTTTAATGGAAACAATAGTGATTCTCAACAAAATAAATGTTTAGCCAAGGCTGAGGCATTTCAGTGGTCGGTCAACTAAACAAAAACAGAAATTCACCCAAAAGCTGTGATGCATGGCACACGAGTCCAAGGGAACCAACACCAGCGTGGACTGCCACCTTCAGCCTTGAACCTGCAACAAAAATATGAAATTAAATAAATAGAACTAAATATGGATGATACTTAAGAGTTGCAAATAAAAAATAATGTGTGCCTCACATTCTCATACATAAAAAAATACTCAGAAATGGCCCCAGTATTTAGTTCGGCCAATCTTCTCTCAGGTAAGACACTGCCAGATAGTGGTGACTCAAGCAGGCTGTGAGGGTCCACCAAGGCAGGCCTGAGCAGAGTAAAGACAACTGGGATCCAGCTGACCCGGAGCAACGAATCAAAACGAGCAAAAACAAGTTAAAGCTCCACCAAAATGAGCAGAGCAAAGCAACCCACTTTAAAAATCTGACCCAAGAATGTATTGAAGAAAACATGAGCGGATGTGATAAATCGCATGTCAAACTCGAAGCCCGGGGACCAAATGTGGCCCTCGTTGACATCTTATTTGGTCCCCATGATTTTATTTTAAATGTACAATACTTTAATCACTTAAATTTTTTTCACTAATCTTTGATTATGATGTCAAAGTGCAACAGAGGCCAATCAAACTCTTGTTGAGGAACCTGCAACCAAGAAAAGATGTTGGATATCTAACTTGTGTTAATGTAGATTCTGAAACTGGCCCTTAGTTTGAAAAGTTTTAATTTTGGCCCCCTTTTGTAAGTGGGTTTGACAACCCTATGATAAATCCTATAGGGTTGGATTGTTATGCTGCCACAGGCTTAGACCAGGGGTTCTCAAACTTTGTGTGTTCAGGGACCCTTAACAGGGGAGAAAGTTTCAGAGACCACCTCATAACCCTCATTTTTATTAAATAATTTTCTTCAATTTGTCTTTTTAATGCAATTGAAATATTTGTGTAGCACAAATACTTAAGACCTGTTCTTTAATAGTGTTAATACAATTTTTATACTTTAAAACATGGGGTATTTCTCATTCAAGACGCACTAAATTAACATAATTTTTAATTTCATCTTCCAAAAATAATAGTTTTGAAAAAATTAACATGATCAAAAACCACTTTAAAACTTTCACACGATGAACATAAATGTGTTGCCACTTCAAAATTATTACAGACAACTCTTTACATAAAACTGAACAGATTAAGAACAGCAGTAGTCACACCAATGCAAAGAGCAGGCAGGCCAGCGGGAGGGAAATCTTAAATATGTAAATTTGAATGTGATTTCCTTCATTTTAGTGCATTTTAACGAGTTAGTAAACATCTTGTAAATATGCTTGTAAAAAAACATTATTATAAAAATTTAATTGCGGACCCCCAAACACCGGCTCGCGGATCCCTGGGGATCCGGGGACCTGCGAACCACTGGCGTAGACTACTGTAGGAAAAATTGACCACATTTCCTTAAATGAATTGTTAAAATTAAACAGTTTTCATTTGATACTATTTTTATCTTGTGATTCTCAACCTGCCATTGTGTATCTGTTACTCTCAAACCCAGCTGGTCGAAGCAGATGGTCGCTTGTCCTGAGCCTGGTTCTGCTATAAGTTTCTTCCTCATGAGGGAGTTTTTCCTTTCCACTGTCGCCTTCATACTTGCTCAAGATGAGTCTGTGATGAAGTTAAACTCAAAGCAGTCTGCTCCTCAGATTAATAATGTTAACTTATTATTTATGTATATGAATGTTTCTGTTCAGTGCCCTGAGATGACTTCAGTTGTGACTTTGTGATATATATATATATTATAACTGAACTGAATTGATTTGTCATTGCAGCTAATGGAAAATATATCCTTTTTTTTTTTTGTACGTGGACGATGGTTTTGAGGTGTTTTTTTTTATTTTTTTTGCACGAGTGTGAGAGCAGTTTGTTCTTTTCATTGTTACATTCACGTGTGTTTTGTTTTACATGGGAATAGTCCATATCCAGGAGCTGTCTTTGCCGTCAGGTCTCAGGTATTTATAAATCTTGACAGTGGAAGACGGATCACCAGGCCTCAAGCTGCCAAGCATCCATCCTGCCGAGGGCATCCAAAGACAGACTTCAGCATGGATTACTCGTTCCCGTGCTTCTACAAACCACATTTTTTGCTGCTTTACTTTTTTTCTTTGGTGTTTGTTTACCATGGGGGCAGCAGCATGAAACATTTCCACGTCTGTCTTTTTGGAGATACTGCTGCTCAAACTGATACTTCAACTTTTTTTTTATTTCACTGTCCCCTCCGTGCAGTGTTGTTGCATTCCCCACGGTGCTGTATCTGCTGCCTCAAGTTTGTTTTTGTTCATGTGTGTAGAAGATTGTGACAGTAGGACACAACTTCAAGAATTTGCCATCAATTGTCGCTGATACCTTTATTTGTAAAGATGTGACATCGGCATGCCAAGACGTTTTCGTCTTCTAGCTTGCAACAGTCTTGAGCACATTTTTTTTTTAAAGTTTGTTGAACTGATCATTCAGATTTTTGGAAGTAGAGTTCAGTGGAAAGGCTATGAACACGCATCATCTTACCTGCTGTAGATGGCTCTTTGAACAACCTCTGTTGGGAGAAATGGTTTTAATCCTGAATGAATAACTTACTGGAGCCAATTTTGCAGTGGAAATCTGCCATCATAAAACACTTCACACCTTGAAGTTTCCAGTAGTTCATGCAGATGCAGTTTTACAAACCTTTTTTATGCTACTTTCAATTTGATTATTCTAGTAGAAATTAAAATTTCCTATTACATGTGCCAGAAGTTGCACTATAAATGCCACAGCTGATGACTGCTGATGCAAATAACCATAAAACTTTAGCAAAATGATCCAGAAGTGATGGTAATGTGAAGGCTAATAGATTAGCATTTATATGAACAACTACAGAATTCAACATTTGTGTTTTAACACGGGTAGCTTGGTGGTCAATGCCTTAGTCTTGCAATCCTGAGGTTGTGGGTTCAAGCCCAGGTTACGTCAGGTAGGGCATCCAGGGCAAACAATTAAATCTTTCATGCAAGTTCACTTGCTGTGGTGACCCCTGAACAAGGGAACAACCGAAAGAAACTTAATTACCAAGTAACTTTAGTCATGGCTTAACTCGAATTATAGCCATTGGTCCATCAATCTGATAAAAATCATTTCTCCAGATTGAGATTATTTATTCAAGACCATAGAAAACCATAAAACCAAACTTAAAAATCTTAACTATAAGGTCTGTAATCTAGATTAGCGATGTCAATGATGTCATATGTAATGCATTAGATTATATAACGGGTGTCCAAAGTGTGGTCCGAGGGCCATTTGCGGCCCTTGGAGTGATTTTGTGTGGCTCACAACTGCAGTTTAAGAATGGTAACATTTTGGCCAGCAGGCTTATGAAGTTGTTTCTGCAAATTAGTTGTTAATCCTTTTTTATTTGATGTTTAGGTTTAACAGCAAAACAAATGAAAAACCATTTTCTCAAAATGAGTAATATTAAACAAAAATCAAATCTTTATCTATAATCTTTTTACTTTCACTTCATGGTACAAATCATTAACCTTTACTTATTTCTACCTGAAAGAGGACTTTTGGATAATGATTCATAAAACTTGTCTAAATATTGCAGTTGATAAAACAATCAAAAGGGAACTTAGACATTTTTAAATGAATATAATATGGTATCATCTGCATACGTGTAGATCAACTGTATCAAACCTTCTATGAATCTGTTGTAGCGACTGACAACTGGACAATTTTTCAGAACTTGGATCAGCCTTTTGCGTCATCCATGGGCCAAAAGACTGATCGACCCCCTTTTAAAAGGACACTTGTGGTAAATTACGCGTTTGTTGCTTTGAATAGAGTAAATGAACTTTCCAAACACAAGAAAACAAGAACCATCGACCCAGTAAATCAAATAAATTAAATCCTTTTAAATAATATAAAAAAGCTTAGTGTTTATGAGGCTTTTAATGTTCTGGATCTACAACAATTTAAAACTTTCTCCAACAAAATTGGTAACTTTTGGCTCTTTCTCCAAAATATTGCTCACGATGAGAATTAAATTCACATTTTTGTGGCCCACGAGTCCTTTCAACTTAATAGTTTTGGCCTACATTTGAAAATATTTGGACACCCCTGGATTATATGAAATCAGACATTAGAAGGAGTTCAACATTTTTCAGTCAGGTCATCTGGACAGTGTAGATGAACAGATGCTGGGATATATTCATCATTTAACGCGGGTTCCTCATTTTTCTGGACTGAATAAAACGTGCATTGAATTTAAGGAAATGCAAAGTGAGACGTCATTTATATTTGACCCATCAAAATGAATGCGGTCATTTATTTACAGAATCAAATTTAACATCAAACATTTACATTAATTTGGCAAATTATGAAAATA
Source organism: Nematolebias whitei (assembly GCF_014905685.2). Classification (NCBI taxonomy): domain Eukaryota; kingdom Metazoa; phylum Chordata; class Actinopteri; order Cyprinodontiformes; family Rivulidae; genus Nematolebias; species Nematolebias whitei. Next base: position 8,082,436 of record NC_056519.1, on the reverse strand, counting down.
ACAATATAAGCAATCAATCAGGAAAAATCATACGGCCATGATTTTTCCGTTGCTGCACCACAGACATTTATAAACTGTACAACTATGATCTTTTACCCACACGGATGTGAATAAGCACTTTACACAGACATTTCTAAATATCTGGGAGAATTTCTACTTGATAGAAAGTTAAAGATGAAAGAAGTTAAAGGGAGTAAGATTGAATGGGAGGGGAGGAATGTTCACCAGAACCGACACTCTCCATCAGAAGCCCAGCTCTCCTTCGGTACGCTTGGTAGGAAACTTGATCCATTACCTTTCTGAAGATTCATCAGCAGATATGGAATTCCGTTAACGCTACCTGTCCAGCGTCTCCTGATGGTGGCTGTAGCTCGTCAGAAGTAGTGGCTAGTGAAAGTTATAATCCCATGGAACTCGGAAGAGCTTTTTGTCATGTCAAGATCATCCCGTCTCCGACAGAACTCGAACAGAACCAGCAGAAAACTCTCCAGCACTCTTTTACTCTCCAAAAACTCTAGAAGTCTGACAACTCTCCAACTCTGTGTAGACCAGGAAGTACTGACATTTTAAAGACTCATTCCCGGTTCACTTTTTGGGATTTGTTCATTGGTCAGAAACGACCAGACGGGGTGGGTTTTGTGACGTAAGAGGTTAGAGACAGCGAGAATTGTTATGAGACAGATCAGAAATGTTCTCACAGACCGAGAGGGTTTTGTTTTGGCGTGTTTCAGGAAACAGGTGCAAAACATCTCTACTTACGTCTGAGAGGATTCTAAAACATGACAGTTTAACATAACAACTTGTTTTTCGTTTGACTGTAACCTTGTAAACGCACACACTTGCTCATTCAAAAGCAGAAATCAGAAAAATGCATAATTACTCTGTAACAGCTTTTAACATGAGTTCTAACTGCATGAGAATAAAAATCATTACTCAGTTAATAAAATTGATTAGTTCACTGCAACATCTAAAATGGTTTGAACTAAGACACTTTGATTATCAACATTTGTAGAATAGTAATGATAATAAAAAGAGAGTGTTCTTTTCACTTGAATCTTCAAGAAAGAAAGTCTCAGGATGGGTGAACCTGTACATTTGTCAGACAATACATGAAATGACAGTTCCTGTCCCACAAGGTTCTAAAGGTCAAGAGTTTTGACCTTAGACTTAGTTTCGACGTAGGCCTAGTCCACTACAACAGTTTCTTTTTTTGTGCTGAAACGTTTCGCCTTCGATCCAGAAGGCTTCATCAGTCAAGGAAACGCAACAAAACTGACAACAAACCAGTTCTGCTGGTTTGTTCCACTTTGGAGTAAGTTGTTGGAGGAAGAATCAGTTTTGTTGTGCGTTTCCTTGACTGATGAAGCCTTCCGGATCCAAGGCGAAACGTTTCAGCATAAAAAAAGAAGCTGTCCAGATGACCTGACTGAAAAATGTTGGATTTTATACCTGGATTATTGAGCATGGACTTTGTTGATTAGAAGTTGTTAATGAAATGTTTGTGGAGCTGAAATTTTTTTTTGTTTTTTTTGCCGGGGCAGCTCATAACCCTTTGAAAGGGATCCCTGATAGAGCTTGGCAAGATTATCTCTTTATTCTACATTAAAAAATAAAATAAAATAAAGGACCACTACCTCTACAAAAATCATTGTACTCCTTTTGTTGAAAGCTGTTTTCCACACGTGATGCAACCAGACATCTAAATGATCTACTTTAGCAGTTTTTATTGGTTAACACAACTCACAACAGCACAAGACTTCAAAAAAGCTTGATTTTTCATTTTCCCCCTTCAGTTTACACCTTGCTGACAAAGTAACTATTCAAGTCCAATAGTTGCTGTGAAAATCAGTTTGCAGAAAGTCACTCCTGGTTTGCCCAATGTTATAAAAAATGGCTAAAGTTGAGTTTTCACGCTGCATCTTGCAGCTTACTCGGTGTGCGTAGTACACAAAAAAAAATTAGCAGGATCCTGCGGGGCTGCCAGTTTGAATTCTCAGACCAGTCAGTAAAGTAAATGACTAATGCGCTCTCACCTCTCTGAGAAATAACCAAAGAAATCATATGTTGAAATGGCCTTAAGCGTGGGGTCTAATCCCCAACTGCTGCAGAAAAGCTGCTTAGTTGCAGGAGACAGGAGATGACTTTCTCTAAGAAGCCTGTAGGTAGGATGTAACAGTTAGCAGAGTTAGCAAAAGCTTGGATGTCTAGCAAAAAAGCATAACCTATTATAAACTGAGAACTGATATAACGAAGATAACTGTTGGGTGATGCGATAGGACTTGAAGATAATATACGACCAGATACTTTTGAATCCTTTATAAAAATTCCCAAAGTGGCCAAGTGTAAAGTATAAAATCCTGTGAAAGTTACTTTAGACTCTTTAATCCCCTGTATCACACATTGGGAGTAAATTACATTGGAGGAAAAAAATAATATTCTGACCAGTTTCTGTTTCAGTAAGCTTCTGTTTTCACAGTCAAATTTGACCTAGAACAGGGGTCTGCAACCTGCGGCTCCGGGGCCACAAGTGGCTCTTTTGTCTTTAATCTGTGGTCTTTTGAAGCTTTCACCAAAACTAATGTGATATATAATTGTATTTTTTTTTTAAACCCACAACAGAAAAGTCTAATATGTGAAGGATACTAATGCATAGATCAAAACTTGGAGCAGAAGGACTCCTACTCTCTTTGTCAACTTCACATCTGACTTCAATACCACAATTCCCCAGTCCCTGATAGACAAACTAATCACACTAGGACTAAGTCCCTCTCTATGCAATTGGATCCTAGACTTCTTAACAAACAGACGACAATCTGTGAAGATCCATGACTTCTCCTCCTCCACCATAACCCTCAGCACGGGCTCCCCCCAGGGCTGTGTGTTGAGCACCCTTCTGTTCACTCTGCTAACGTATGACTGTGCACCGACCCATCCAGGCCATCATATTGAAAAGTTTGCAGATGATACAGCGGTGGGTGGATGCATAAAAAATAATGAGTCCAGCTACAGGCAGGAGGTGGAACACCTGGAGAGCTGGTGCAGGAAGAACAACCTTCACATCAATGTGAAGAAGATGAAGAAGATGGTCATGGACTTCAGAAGGAACAAACACACCTTCCCCCATCCCCTCTGAACATAAGAGGATCTGCGGTGGAAGTGGTCTCCAGTTACAAGTACTTTGGTGTGTACCTGAATGACAACCTCAGCTGGGGCAACAACACTACCAGCCTGATCAAGAAAGCTCAACAGAGACTCTATTTCCTGACGGCTGAGGCGAGCTGGTCTGGGAAGTTCAGTCCTCACCACCTTCTCCAGGTGTGCAGTGGAGAGCATCTGGTGCTCAAGCATCGTGAGGCATGGAGGCTGCACAGCTGCAGAAAGAAAAGCTTTGCAGAGTGGTGAAGGCTGCATGTTGCTGTGTTCATTAGTCTTCATCTGCTTGCACAGACTCATGTTCGTTTTTTGGCGCATTGTTTTTGTACTATTAGTGCTTAGTGTATTCTTAGTCTTGTGTATTCTAAGTTTATTTGTTATATTCTTAGTTCTTGACTCAGATCTTACTATTGTTTTTCTTTACAATTTGTATTTTATTGAATGTGACTGGGACCCTGTGTACATAGTTTCATTTTCCTCATGTACCACATGTGATGTGAATGACAATAAAAATCCTTGAATCCTTGAAAAAAAAAATGTTGACTACATTTAGCTACTCCATTTATCCAACCTCCAGGTTTACAGTGGGATCTTTGTTCCAAAATACACACTGCCACTACCACCACTACCACTACCACCACTACTACTGCCACTACTACTACTACTGCCACTACTACTACTACTGCTGCCACTACTACTACTACTACTGCCGCTGCCACTACTACTACTACTGCCACTGCCACTACTGCCACTACTACTACTACTACTGCCACTACTACTACTGCTGCCACTACTACTACTACTGCTGCCACTACTACTACTACTGCCGCTGCCACTACTACTGCCACTGCCACTACTGCCACTACTACCACTACTACTACCAC
>NC_056519.1:8041264-8077999 GCF_014905685.2 Nematolebias whitei | reverse complement strand
CTACCACCAACACCACTACTCCTGCTGCTACCACCACTACCACTTCTGCTACCACCACTGCCACCACTATCACTACCACTATTACAACCACCACCACTACTGATGCTGCTGCTGCCGCCACCACCACTACTACCACCACTACCACCACTACCACCACTACTACTACCACTACTACCACCAACACCACTACTCCTGCTGCTGCCGCTGCCACTACTGCTACCACCACTGCCATCACTATTACAACCACCACTACTACTACCACTACTACCACCAACAGCACCACCACCCCTACCACTACTATTACCGCTGCTGCTGCTACTACAATCTCAAAAAAATTGGATATTTCATAATTACTTGTCCTGTAAAATGCCCAATATTTCTGCACACTAAGGTTTAGATTTTTTTTCTTTAACTTCAATGTGGTATAATTTTAATTCAGTGAAAAAGACGCTCATAAGCCTGCAGAGCATTGGTATAAAACTTTTGTTCCCCTTCTTTTGGTCTTTCCTTTTGTCCTAAATAAAATATCAAATGTCAAAATTCATTGTTTCTAGTTTTATAATGTCACCCCAACTGGCCAGAAAACCCAGCCTCCACTGATCTTTAAGAAGCCCATTACTACCAGTTGATAAACAAGTACTGCGGCTCCACACTTTTTTTTTAGTGAGCTAAGAGGCAGAAATTTATTTTTTGATCAAAAAGGTTGCAGACCCCTGACCTAGAACATTTCCTAATTTCTTTAGATTATTTTGGATAATAGGTACTACAATTTTTACCACTTTATTTTAATCACATGGTCAGTAGTTAAATGGAAATGAATCCCAGGAATTTATCCCAGCTTATTGTTACAGTATGTATCAGATTTATTATATTTCCTACAGTGCTACAAGTTGGTGGAGCCTACACAGATTGTATTTCTGAACATCTTCATACTGTAATAGGATGCACAGTTATTTTAACTGACCAGTGTTTTTTTTTTTTTACTCATATGATGGATGGTTTCCTTTATCCTCGAGTGGTTTTGAACCTTTATTTTTGGTTCTGCTCTACGAAAACGGAGAGCCACCAGGGACAGCACTGCCTCCTCTAATCCACCAAGTTCTAAATCTCCAGTATGATTCTGGTTTCAGAAGGCGGTATACTCTAGAGCTTAAAGAAAACCGAGCAAGATGCAGTAAGATGGGGGGGATGAGGGAAAATGAAATAAGAACTACGGAGTGGAGGAAGAAAGTGAAGGGGATTCTTTGTGAATGCAGAGTACAGTGTCAGAGTGCATACTGAGGTTTAGTGAAAAGCCTTTTCTCCTCAGATGTGTTCTGGCCTTTTAGTGTTTAACTCTTTTACTTCTGGTGTACTCTGAGGCTAACGTTTTTGTCAAAAAATAGTAGTCTGCTGAGAGGCATGCTGAGTGCGTTTAAAAGTTTCAGGAAGAGCAGGAACATGTGAGATTGAGAGGACATGGCCTGTAAGAAAAATGTCACAATGAAGCTGGCACGTGGAATCTGACAGAAATCCCCTTTTTAAGACGCCAGCCTTTCTGGATTAAGAAGGAACGGCCAACTTCCCTGTGGGTTCATCAAACAAAAAGGAAAGATAAAAATAGGCTTCTGTTCCTCCGACAAAGAAAAATGTCCGGGGTTCAGATGAATCTCCTGAAAGGCCTGCCCTGCAGGCACTGTGCAGCTGAGGATGTGGTGGGAAAACCTCCAGTAAACTGTCCTTGATCGTTTACACCTTGCTTTTTTACAACTTGACTCTCATTTAGTCGTCACAAAGTCAGGAAAAAAGATTCCTAAAGGCCTTTAAAAACATCAAGTCACGATGCCCTTCGACTTTAACCAGTTGGTACAACTATTCTATCTAAATGTCAGGTTCAAGCACATAAAGGTCAAAGAAAGTCACTAAAATTTTACAATGAAAACTACACAAAGGTGTCAAAAAAGCTAAATTTTAATTAAAAACTTAACTGGAAAAATGTTTTATCTTAATTTAACACATTTCATGATCATAACAATTTAAATCACCTAGCACTGATTAATGAACATGATTCTGAAATACAAAACTGCTTGACCCACCTTGCCTTAAATCACTCATTCTTATTTACATAGTCTAAAGTTAAGAATGTGTTTTTTATTACTTAAACAGTATTAGCCCTAATAAACTTTATGTTTGACTTTATTCCTTACTTGTACCAGGCACTTACACTTCGCTGAAGTTGTAAAATGTTTCTCCGGTGTCAGCGCCATTATTTTGTAAGAAGCCGTTACCTTTGTAAGAACATTTTGCAAATATTTGGTTCAAATAGTTTCCAAAACATTATCCATGTGTAGTAAAGCATGTTGAATTAAAAAATACATTTGTTGAAGGGAGGAAAAAAAATAATTTTAAGTACTTTAAACATTAATTTAATTCAATCAAAGCTTCATGAGTTTATGTTCACCAAGGAATGAAGAAATGGTGACACCAATCAACCAAAAGGGCACATAGTTTTAATATTTATTTATAAAATTGATAAAGAACAGACACTTTTTGTGAAACGTCTTTGCACAGTGGCAGAACATTATAGATGGTACTGGAAAGAAAATCAGTCTGGCTTGTTTTGCTGTTTTCTAATGCAGTGGTTCCCAACACTGGTCCTTGAGGAACACCATCCTGCATGTTTTTGTTGTTTTTCTGCTCCAACACACCTCATTCAGTGGTTTAGTTACTTCCTTAAGTTCAGCAGAAGCCTGTTAGTCAGAATTTTATTAAATTGGGTGCATTGGAGCAGAGGAACAACTAAAACATGCAGGATGGTGTTCCTCAGGGACCAGGGTTGGGAACCACTAATATTGCATTAACTCCAGGGACACCACATTAAAATATTTCCTTCTTAAAACAATACATCCTCTTGTCTGCATGCTTTTAATGCCATCCAGTATTAATCGTCATAAAGGATAGTTTTCCTGCCAATAACTGTTGATAGATTTTGCCATCTATCTGACGAACAAATAAAAAATTGGTTCATTTTTCTTTATAAATTTGTCAGTGGTGTGAGTGTTGAACTAAAAATGCTCTTTTAAAAGCGTAAACATTGGACAAATGAACAGCAGCACAAGATCAAAATCTCAATCTTTACATGACAGGATTGCCAATTGCCTGCTGAACTCACCAGAGCTTTTAGCAGCTAAAGAGCTAAATGCTTTGTCTTGGGAGTTGGTGTGCACAAAATGAAATTACCAGATGAATATTAATGTTTTGTGTCTGCTGAATGTGTGAATAAGAAACTTGTTTCCTCACAGTTGTGTTCACAGTTTACATTTTCACTGCCCTGAAGTAGCAAAACAAATCCGTCTTCGCCTCAGTCTAATACCAGTTGGAGATAAAACCTTAAACTGCTGCTCGGCTTGATTTCATCTGTCTGCTGAGATTTCTCACTGTTGGCTTTAAAGAGATCAAAATACACTCGGAACACAACTTGTATACAAAAAAATTCTCCTAAATTAGCAAACACACTTCTTGATGTAGTTCATTCATGAGAAAACTGCAAAGTTTTCCTCCGGTGAGTTTATTCGTAACATTATTTCTTAGTGTGAACTGTGCTTTGAAGGGTAAATGGAGCATATAGCTGTTTTTACTCACATTTCAGCTCGTGCAAATGGGTTCTTACGCGTTTACATTCAACAGTTGCCAACTTTTACGAGAAAAGAGTTAAAAGAGATACAGCTACAAATACCCTAGATCTTTTGAACATCTTGATTGGCCAATGCATGGATTAGATACAGTGGCCCTGAGTTGTAGATGAGCAACATTTTAAAAAACAGAATTACATAAAATAAAAATAAAAATAAAAAACGCAACAAAAACAACATGAACACAACACCATTAGAAAACACGGAATTACATTAGAAAAAAACTTAATTACACTAAGCCAAACCGGAAGGGGCCCAAGTGGAAGTGGCTGTAGTGAAAGTGGACAGAATCACATTTGAAAAAACTAAATTACATTAGAAAAATGAAATTATATACGCAACAAAAACAACATAAAAACAGCACCATTAGAAAAAACTGGATTACATTAAGCCAAAGCGGAAGTGGCCAAAGCGGAAGTGGCCAGAATCACATTTGAAAAAACGGAATTACATTTGAAAATGGAATTACATAAAACTAAATAAAATAAAATAAAAACACAACAAACACAACACCATTAGAAAAAAACTGAATTACATTAGGCCAAAGCGGAAGTGGCCGAAGCGGAAGTGGCCATAATCACATTTGAAAAATGGAGTTAAATTTAAAAAAATTAAAAAACGCAACAAAAACACCAAACGCAGCACCATTAGAAAAAACTCAATTATAGGCCAAACCAGCAGTTTTCCCTGGTGAAAATTCAATTACGTATATTTTAAGTAGGCTTAGTTTTCAAGAAATACATTAGAATATGTTCTCAAGTGAATGTACTTATTAGGATTACATCGAAAATGTAAAATAAATAGATTTTTCTAAATATACTTCAAGTACATTGTTATAAAATATACCAAAAAAAAGTTTTTGTTTTTTGTAAACTTTCTTAACAACATAAAACAGAACAGAACAGTGCACAGTACACACATTGGAGGTGCAGTTAGCAGGGTAGCCTTTAGCCTGTAGAAATGGAGAGCTATGTTTTGTTCAAGCTTAAAGAAGAAGATACAGTATGATGCTGGAAAAACTCGGCTGGATCTTCAAGGTATTTAAGTTTTACTGACATATTTTAGTTTTATATTTTAGTTTTACTGGCGCAGCATTAGTAATACCTAGCCTGCTAACTGTACTGTACCTCCACTGGATGTGTACTGCACATTGTTCTGTTTTTACGTTGTTAATAAAAATACACACAAAAAACAAAACACCACTTCTGGTTTTGCTTAATACAATTCTATTTTTTCAAATGTAATTTTGTTTTATCAAATGTGATTCTGGCCACTTCTGCTTCGATCACTTCCGCTTTGGCTTAATGTTATTCTGTTTTTTCAAATGTTCCTTTACACCCCAGGGCCACCGTAATTAGAACGTGAGTAATATGCAGAAGTAGAACATTAAATATGTAAATATTTGCAATCAGCTTGCAGTGTGTCGACTGGTAAATAGTAAATGCAGTTGAAGTTAACTGGATTGTATCTGGCACATCATTTGGTTATTTAGTAATGAACTCTGTGAACTGTGGCTACCCGTACAGCTTGCCTCATTAGTCCCACAAGCTCATGACTTTATTATTTCAGATCATCATGTCAGAGTAAATGTGATATATGTGGAGGCAATATAATGCAGTAATTTGTGAAATGGTAATAATTTGGTTCATTTCTTGTCAGAGATTGGTACCAGTGAGCAGAACAAAGACTCTTTTGACCCGAGTTTGCAAGTTATTCCTTCTCCTCTGTTGTAAAGGGTTGCTGAAGCGTTGCTTAAATTATTTAATCGTCCTCATTATGAACTAAAACAACCTCGCTGGCAAAAGGTTTTGACTGATGCAGTTTGTAAGCAACAATGAGGCAATTGTGCCATTCTAGTGTTCACACAGGAGCCTTTTCAGAATCTGCAAACAGCACTGAATGATGAAAACGCCTTTACCCAAGAAGTCGCTCACTTCATACAAAAAATGAACAGCCACGCTCGAGTTTTTGTTTTTTTCTTCTTCACATTAGTGTGGTTTCAAGTGCAAATTTATATCACTTCAGTTTATTTATTTAGCACCAATTAACAACAAAAATCATCTCAGGGCAATGTACAAAATAAAATGAGTTCTAATCATAAACCCAATTTGGATATAGGAACACTTAATCTATTTTTAAAAGACAATGCTTGTAAAAGGTTGTAAAAAAATATCCAAAAATACATTTAATCTTCACTTTAGCTCAATTCCTCATCCAGAGCAGCACATAGGTGACAGTGGAAAGAAACGATTCCTGTTAAACGCATGAAAACCTTCAGCAGAACCAGACTCAGGACATGTGACCATCTGCCATGACTGGCTAATGATTCAGAGGTTTACGTGTGGTTTCTATGAGTGATAAAACAAACACAGAAAATTGGCAGCAGTAATTAGGCCTGTCGCGATAAACAATAAATCAATCGCATGATAAATGAAAATTATTAACCTCGTTTTCATTTATCAGCTTTATCGTCTCTTCGTGTCTCTCTTTCCGAAGACACTGGATGACAAAAGGTTCAACTCCGGTGCTCTTCACTGACCCCTCCCTTTCTCTTTTCTCTTTAAAATCTGTTTTAACCGTCCACAATCGTGTTTTTGGATCGTTAAAAGCGGCTAAGCTTAGAAGCTAACAGGCCTTCCTCAGGATACACCTCCGTCTTGTCAAAGCTTCAAAAGTCACGGTTGAAAACCGTGCCTTTGTGTAAAAAGTTTTTCCTCTGCAAAAAGAAGCTGAGAACTTTTTTTTTTTCAAGTTAAAAGCTTGTGAAAAATGCTATGCTAAAGAGCTCGAACCATACTGAGTGTCCGCCATTTTGAGAACCAAAACGAGACTGCCCACGTCAAGTCAAGGGGCCTCCCTCCCATTTTTCTTAGAGACACACTGCTCGCTCCCTCACTATCCATCCTTTGGTTAAAACAGTCTTATACTGCCATCCGGTGGTCGCAAAATTTATTGTGACCGGCCTAGCAGTAATTGGTACAGATATGGAAAATATATAAAGTTAAAAGCAACAGAGTGAGGAAATGTGGCCAATTTGTCCTCCAGCAGTCTGTAGCAGCATATCTAAGGGATAGCTCAGGAAACCCAAGCCAACCCTAACTATAGGATTTCTCATACAGGAAAGACTTGAGCCCAATCTTAAAAGTTGAACTTAAACTGGAATTTGGTTCCACGAGAGAGGAGCCTGATGACTGAAAGCTCAGCCTCCCATTCTACTTGTAGAACCTCTAGGAACCGCAAGTAAACCTGCAGTCTGAGAGCAAAGTGTTTCGTTTTGAGAAGATAAAATAGTCACGTTTAATATTAAATATATTAAATTGAGCTTGTTTTGTTTATTAGAAGACTTCTGAATTGTACAACTAAAATCTTTGTGCTCTTATTGTTGTACGATTGTGCTTCTGTGATTTGATGTGTATGAAACGGTGCTGAAGACTTTAGAACACCCCAGGAACACTGTTCCATGATGGGAGAGAATTGTGGTGATTCTTTACTTAAGCGTGCCCCTTTTGGCCCCTGAAATGTGCGAGCCTATTTCCCCATAATGGCTCTGCTACGTTGCAGGCTCCCGAGGGAGCCTCTCTCTTTCTTTCTCTGCTTTGCTTTGCTAAGTCACTCCTTTTACCAAAATGTGGATGAAGTGAACGTATGCATCGTTCTGAGTGGACAATGATGAGAGACTGTTATTACGCAGAGCTTTCTCTACACTGAACGTCAACGTAGTGGCCACAGCTTTTTATTAATGTTGTGAAATATGACACAGCCGTGTGTGTGTGTGTTTGTATGTAACCCGTAGGTTCAAATCAACAAATGTAAACAACTAGAACCAATAATCATTTTTAAGATGTGTTTGTAGTTTTCACTGTTTAAAATGCAAAATATAAAAATTTAAAGTCCCATTTATTTTGAAGCAACAACTTCAACTGAAAACTTTAACATTGTTTGAACATGAAATTATGTCCAGATTTTGATCATATTTCCATGTAACTGCAATAAATCATTGCCCTTCATGCTAATTTGAACTGGCACAACTAAACCTGAATGTAACGCACACATTCTGTTTTAGAGACTTAATCTGTGAGATGTAACAATAATATCATGAGGGGAAGATTAAATCTTTATTTTTAGTCTTTGGCAATAAGTACAACTAGGATACTGCATTAATTTAGTTCCTGTTTGATTTTAAACGGCGCTAAAGTAAACGATTAATCAAAATGCAGCAACTCTGCTTCCTTGAGTTTAAAAATGTTCACTCCGCTTGTTTTAGCATTAAAAAATAGCCTTGCTGACTTATCCTTTAAACTTTCCACAGCAGAACGTTCAACTTTAAGAGCTTTAGTTTTAAACAAGAACCAAAATGATCGTCATATTTTAGTGTCTAAACCAACGTTTTGACAATTTCACAGACTGATCCATCAAATCAAAAGCATCAAAATGGAAATAAATTATCAGTTTTCTTCTGTCAAACAGTCCCTGTAGGCAACATCTGTCAGACATCATTTTTCTAACTCCAATCTGGTGAGTAAATCTGAGATTGTTTTCTCTTTCTTGTTCACTTCCTGTCTTTAAATGATTTCCCCTGATCCGGTTATTTCCGTTAGTCTTTTTTACAAAAAATGCTGAGAGTCAATTACAACATAAAATGAACTTTTAATTTTTGTGTCAAACCCCTGAAGTGTTTTACAGTATCTAGTTCTTGCCTTGTCACCAGTATGTGTCAGGCTGGAAGCAGGGTGAAGTGATATTTGAGCTCTTGGGTGCCACGCGGTGCGTTCAGGCTCAGAAATGTGCAAAACTGATGTCAGCGTGCGTCATAATAACACATATTGTCGCTTTTAAAGGCTCCTTGTTCCTCATATAAAGGCTCTTTCATGTTCATATTATGAACACAATATTACTGACTGATTATTCCAGCATTTTTAGCTGAACTGATTTTCTCTGTTCCGTGAGTATGGGATTGGGGACCTGCTGCTATGGTCTGTTCGGTCCCTACACAAGCGGTGCGAGAGTTTGGTTCGCATTGCTGGTAGTAAGTCGGACCCCGTTCGGGGTGGGAGTTGGACTCCGCCAGGGCTGCCTGTTAAAGACTGTTTATAACTTTTATGGACAGAATTTCTTGGTGCAGCCAGGGGGTGGAGGGAATCCAGTTTGGTGGCCTCAGGATTCCTTCTCTATTTGCAGATGATGTGGTCCTGTTGGTGCCATCGTGCCGTGATCTTCAGCTCTCACTGGAGCTGTTCGCAGCCGAGTGTGAAGCGGCTGGGATGAGAATCAGCATCTCCAAATCTGAGGCCATGGTCTTCAGTCGGAGAAGGGTGGATTGCTCTCTTCAGGTCGAGGGTGAGGTTCTGCCTCAAGTGGAGGAGTTCAATTATCTTGGGGGTTTTGTTCACAAGTCAGGGAAGAATGGAGCGTGAGATTGACAGAGGGATTGGTGCATTGAAGTCTGAAGTATTGCAGACTCTGTGCTGGTCCGTCGTGGTGAAGAGGGAGCTGAGCTGTAAGGCAAAGCTCTCTGTTCACTGGTCAGTCTACGTTCCTACCCTCGCCTATGGCCATGAACTGTGGATAGTGACCAAAACAATGAGATCATGGATACAGGTGGCTGAAATGAGTTTCCTCTGTAGGGTAGCTGGACTCTCCTTTAGAGATAGGACGAGAAGTTCAGTTATCTGTGAGAGACTTGGAGTAGAACCGCTGCGCCTCCACATTGGGAGGAGCCAGTTTAGGTGGTTCGTGCATCTGGTAAGGATGCTTCCTGGACGCCTCCCTAGGGAGGTGCTTCAGGCATGTCCGACTAAGAGGAGACCCCGGACTCGCGCCGGAGAGACTACGCCTCTTGGCCTGGGAACGCCTTGTAGTCCTCCCAGAAGAGCTGGAATAGGTGGCTGTGGAAAGAGATTAAGTGTTTCCCCTTGATAACTTGTCAGCGTGAGGGTTCAGCATGAGGGAAGAGGCTGCCTTTAGCGTTTTAGTTTGTACACCTGCGTTGGGAGCTGCTAGTTTAGCTTTACGTGAGTGCCGACAGGTGGTTGAGAGGGCAAGGGTTCGGTAGACGAGACGCTTGGCTCTGACGGGGTGGGGCGCCCTGCTTGTATAATGGTAGGGGAAACACTGACTGGGCCTCCCTGCTCAAGCTGCTGCCCCCACAATCCAACTTCGGAATAAGCGGAAAATAATGGATGGATGTTCTGACTTTTGGGTTGGACTTTCATTCTTTAGGATTTCTTGATTTTGGTTGAAAATGTACCCCAACATGGTTAATTGCTAACTTCCTGCACTAACTGCTGAGCTCTTGGTCATTTTAAAATCACAGTGTACAGCAGGAAACTGTTACATGAAATGAAAAGAGAACAATAAGACATTTGTAATTAAATCCGTGTCTGTGGTTTTGCCTAAAACCTCTGCAAGCAGATGAGTTTCCCAAATCTTTTGACTATCCTGACACAGTTCCTATTCATCATTTTCTCAGGTACATTAGATGTAAAAGCTTTACCTCCAAACTTCTCATCCCAAACCTCCAGCATCACGGCCACAAAGCCCCTCACCTTCTGCACCGGCACTCCCAGCTCTGACCCTGCAGGCTTGAGATTATTTTAACAGTGATTAATGCTGTTGAGACGTGGAGCCCCTGCTCCTGCTGCTGGACCCGTCTCCGAGACCCGTTAACTCCCCGACCGGCTGCTGGGCTCATCCTGACAGCAGCAGTCACTATTTTAGTCGCCTTTTATCACTATATTTGCATCTGCATTGCAGAAATCTACATGTTATGACAGGAGTTCAGTGGAAAATGGGGCACTACCCTGCAAACTGTGTGGTTCGGTGTAACTCCAGCTCCAATGTGATTAATTTGATTTGTAATACGTTCACTCGGATTTGAAGAATTCATTTGTTTTTGCTTTTCATTTGACATTTTGTCTATTGTTTGGCAAGACAGGACGCTAATGTTTTTATTTGTGTGCACGTGTTGGCAAAATATCACATGAACCATTGGATACATTTTAAAACCTTAAATTGATGTACGTTTACAACTGATTAATGTTGAAATCTTATTCACCACAGCTAAACAGCCTTAGCTAGATTATTGGCTATAATTCAGTCAGTTTTACACACGGCTAAAATATACTGCTTCAGAGTCGGAGGGATTTTATTGTCATTTCAGTTACGTACAAGTACGTATTGAAACGAAACAGCGCAGAACGTTTGAAGCTGAGATTCATCCTCAACATGTACCCAAAGAGCAAATGCAACTCTCAAAGCATCAAAGTTCATGCTCAATAATCCAGGTTAAAAAATCCAACAAAGTTAAATCAGGTCCCCTGGATTTTATTTGTTTTGTTTTGTTGAAATGTTTCATCCTTCATCCAAAGGACTTCATCATGCCTCAGAGGAGTGGACGGGGGAGAGGGCAGACTCCACAAACCATCACCACAAATCAGGTTGGCCCACTATGCGAGTAAGCCACCTATGGGACTGAGTTTGTTGTGGCTCCTCGGACTGATGAAGTCCTTTGGATGAAAGACGAAACGTTTCAACAAAAAAAGAAACCATCCAGAGGACCTGACTGAACTTTGTTGGACAACTCTCAAAACGTCACAAATGATTGACCAAACCTCATAAGTTATTATGTACAAAGCAACTATAACTTTGCCCATTTTTATTATAAAATCATCTTAGTTTAAACCTCTAGCATGAAAGGCAGCGGGTGATGTGCATTCCAACAAGTGACTAGGTCTCCAGTATTCAGATTTTTCATGCCTGTAGGAAGACCATGCACATGTTTTAAATCCTGTTCAGTTTGTTGATTCTTCGTGCAAATTTCAATCTGCTTACAATCCCTCTCACAGGACTTCGTAAACGACGGGCCTTGGCAGCCATATTTTACATGGTTGCTAAGGCAACAGGTTAAATTAAAGGTGTGCTGACAGCAGCTTGTGTGTGTTGTCTCCTGTTTGGCTGCACAGATGTAACTGCATGATTATTTGAGGGTTTCCCAACCCCCTTGAAAGGGTACTAGCGGCATAATTTGTTCAAACAGTAAGCCAATTGAATAAAAGGGTCGATGACTGAGTTTGTTTTGGATTATAAGGATAATGATCGTGCTGACAGATAAGCGTTTGCTAAAACCTGCAAAGGATAGCCTGTCTGCCTCATATTTACATGCAGAGGGACAAGTGGTTCATGTTTGCGGCTCCAGTTTGATTCCCATGAAACGCTCCTACAATTAACACACCGTAAGTCATGCTTTGCTTGACAATAAGATAAAACCTGTTATTTTCCACAGCTACAAGGCCTGTCATCCTTTTCACTGCAGTCAGTGGCACATTTTCCAAAGTGCCTGTGGGTCATGGTAGGCTTTAATTGGTGAGCCAGTGATTTTCTGTTGTTGGACTATTGATTTTTATTTGCAGTTATTTGTTGATGGGTTCAAAGCCAGCAGCGGTCTATTGATCCTCCTTCCAAAGGCAGCACTGGGAAGAGATGAGCAAAGAGGAGAGTGGACAATTAATCTTGGCGTTGGAATGTGTGGAGCCATTTTACCATTGTCTTAAGTTTAGTGGTATGATGGCTACATTTCTGTGGAAGCTATGTCTGTTATTCAAAGGCTGTATCAGAGGAAAAAGCAAAAATGATTTTGAATATGTTGGTGATTTTAAATCTAATTTAAACACTTTCATCCTGTAACATTATGCACTATAAATGAGTGTATTTCATGCCAACTTGGCACCAAAGATTCCTAAGATAAAGATGGAGTGGAAGTTTGAAAAACCTTAATGCATGTTGGTTTCACTGAGCTGAAATCACATGAATCTGAAAATAAAGACAGATTTTGTGACTGAGATTATCTTTACTAGGCAGAAAACATTATTTTTAACTGATGCCTAAAATGTTTTATTAAATTTGTTTAAAAAAAAAATGAAAAAGATGGTTGTTCTCTTGTACACCTTGTAGACTACAATAAAACTGAAAGATCGGGGAAAGTTTCAAGATTGGTAAAATAATGAAAATCACAAACAAATTTGTGAAATATCCTCAAGTCTAAAGTAAAGAAAAAATGGTAAAGGTAAAAAAAAATTCCAACAAAGTTAAGTTAGGTCCTCTGGATGGTTTCTTTGTGTTGAAACGTTTGGTCGTTCATCCAAAGGACTTCTTCAGACCGAGGAGCTACAACAAACTCAGTCCCGTATGTTATCACCATCTTATCCACCTCATCATCATCAAACTGGTTGGCCCACTATGTGAGCGTGCTACTTGTGGGACTGAGTTTGTTGTGGCTCCTCAGACTGATGAAGTCCTTTGGATGAAAGATGAAATCTTTCAACACAAAGAAACCATCCAGAAGAATGACTTAACTTTGCCGGATTTCATCTGGTCTATTTTATTGTCCTTAAAGTCAATTTAACATTACATGGTTGTTTGAGCAGAAATGGTATTCCTACAGGAAGTGCTACAGCTAGCTGCTGCCACGGTTTGTGCTTGCAAATAATCGCATTTCATGTTTGTTTATTTAAGTTGTGACATAATGAAAATAATTCAAATAGTTTATTTAAAATTTTGTTTTGGATCTGTTGCTTAAAGTAAGGTTTTGGCTCTACTTGGACTAGCCATTAGCGTGTCAATTCCTTTAAATAAGATAAAGAAATTGGATTTGCAATTTATAATTTTGCACCTTAGTTATATAGTTTTGCTTATTTACCATACGGTGCACACAAAGCAAAATAAACAGGGAAGCAAGATTTTATTAGTTAATTTCAACATGGTAAGAATGAGCCTTATAACACGAGACTGGAACTAAAGAGGCAACAAATTAAAACACAAATGCCTAAAACCCCCACAAGCATTTCAACAGAAATCCTAGAAAATAACCAAAACAAAGAGCTCACCGACTATGTACTCTGATTTTGGCTTATCTTGACGTCAATATGGAAAATATTTATATTGGTGTAAGTCAATGTATTGAAATATCCTACACATTTATTAGCTAAATGATAAATTATTGCACAGTATTTCCAAAATTATTCAAGTATGAGCAAAAAAAAAAAAAAGATCTGTTGCAGAACTAACTGTACCTTATCATCTGGTGTTGGGCGAATATGTGTGGCGTTCAAAGTCCCCTTACATTGTACTGATTTCAGACAAAAACAAAGCAAATTTATTTTAGTTTTCTTAATATATCATTAAATCTTGAAGGTCATCATGTTGGTTTAGCAGCAACGATCATGCTCGAGCTTCATTCCTTTGTTTGTGCTCCCTGGTGACGGAACAATCCCAAACCAGATTAGTTTTGTTTAGTGAGGTTTCCGAGGATAACTTTGACGTTTCTTGCCTGCTCCTCAAAGAATTTATCACATTTAGACGAGCCAGTGGAATCCCACTCAATCCCCTTTTTCATGCAAGCACCAGCGACAAAGCCTCTAAATGGATTAGCGTAGGTGATTATTGCCATTGTCACCAGTCGCTTTTGGGTGCATGTTGTGTGGTGTTACCCGAGTGTGTGTGTGTGTTTAGTTATACAGCAACACTTCATGAAACAACCGTTATTGTGAGCGATTTGAAGGCTCTGTCCCCCAGCCTGCCAGAATGAGATGGTGCGATAACAAGAGAAAAGTGGCACACAAGAGGAATGTGCTGGGAAATATGTAACCAGGACAGGGTAGGAGGCAGTGCAGGGTGAGAACAATTCACACTACAAACAGCATTTGTGACACTCCCAGCAGAGAGTGAAGGAAATTGCCCAGAATGAAGATGGAGCAGAAGGGTGAGGTGATGACTGTGGCGTTAAGGGAGGGAGGAGGTGATATTCTGCACAATATTTTGGCCATAGAGCGGTCAGGCAGGAGGATGGGTGTTGGATAGTACACAAGGGTTGGGGGGATCATAGGAGAAATGGCAAAAAAAAATCAGTCAGGAAGAAAAGGAGACAGATGGATTGAGGTGTGAGGGAGGCAGCGGGGTATCGACGGGGGAGGAATTGTGCTTCATGAGCGCAGTGATGGAATCCGGCAGATAGGATAGGAAGGGGAAAAGGGGACAGGAAGAGGAGGACTCAGGAAATACACCGAACAGAGTAAACAAGATGAGCACGAGAGTCAGTGAGGGGTTAGTCGGGTATAAATGGAACTAGAAAGTTCCTGGAGAAAAGTTGACGGCCATGCGGCGGCCATTTTAACATTTTGATTTGACCGCATCATGTGTTGGGGTTCGCTCTCAGCTACCACCATACCAAATTTCAGCATAAAATGGCAAAATATCAATGAGTTGGTCTTTTTTTTTCTTTTAAGCTATGCAGTGTTGTAATGTAACAAAGTAGAAATACAAACCGAATTCCAAAAAAGTTGGGACACTAAACAAATTGTGAATAAAAACTGAATGCAATGATGTGGAAGTGCCAACATCTAATATTTTATTTAGAATAGAACACAAATCACAGATCAAAAGTTTAAACTGAGAGAATGTTTCATTTTAAGGGAAAAATCTGTTGTTTCCAAATTTCATGGCGTTAACAAATCCCCAAAAAAGTTGGGACAAGTCCATTTTTCCCACTGTGTGGCATCCCCCCTTCTTCTTACAACACTAAACAGACGTCTGGGGACAGAGGAGACCAGTTTCTCAAGTTTAGAAATAGGAATGCTCTCCCATTCATATCTAATACCTTTAACACAATCATTCCGGACATTCTTATAAATACATTGGACAATCTCAGCCTCCCCCCACTCACATGTGCCTGGATAAAAGACTTCTTAACCAATTGGCCCCAATCTGTAAGACTTGGTCCCCACCTCTCCTCCACTCGTACGCTGAGCACTGGCTCGCCACAGGGCTGTGTGCTGAGCCCCCTGCTGTACTGTCTCTACACCCATGACTGCAGCCCGGCCCACAACAACAACCTCATCGTCAAGTTCGCTGATGACACCACAGTGGTCGGACTAATCTCTAAAGGAGATGAGACGTTTTACAGACAGGAGGTCCTGGAGCTAGCAACCTGGTGCTCAGAGAAAAATCTGGCTCTGAATATCAAAAAAACCAAGGAGGTGATTATTGATTTCAGGAAGCACAGCACCAACCTAGCCCCCCTTTACATCAACGGCGAGTGTGTGGAGAGGGTTCACACTTTCAGATTTCTTGGTGTCCATATCTCTGCTGACCTAAACTGGAAAGGGAACACCACAGCGGTCATCAAGAAGGCTCAGCAGAGACTACACTTCTTAAGAGTCCTTAAGAAGCACAACTTAAACACAAAACTGCTGCTGACCTTCTACCGCTCGTCCATCGAGAGCCTGCTGACATACTGTATCTCAGTATGGTACGGCAGCTGCACCCTGGCTGACAGGGAGAGGCTTCAGAGAGTAGTCAAGACAGCACAAAAGATAATTGGCTGCCCTCTCCCCTCCCTGATGGACATTTACACATCACGCTGCCTCAACAGAGCAAAAAACATAATCATGGACTGTTCACACCCGAGTTTTGAACTGTTTGACTTGTTACGGAAACGCTACAGGTGCATCAGAACAAGAACAAACAGACTCAAGAACAGTTTTTTCCCGAAAGCCATCACCACACTGAACTCACACATGCACTGATTTAATAATCTAAACTCCCAAACACCTGGACTTCTACTGTGCCATACTACTGACATTTCATACTCTCAGTCACCTTAACTACCTCACTAATATCCATAATGTGCAATACAATTGTGTAATACTTGTATTTTTTTACTTTCATTATTATATCTATATTGCTTTACATTTTTAATATTTTTAGTGTGTGTTTAATGTGTGTTTTCTTAAGGCGTGTTTTTGCACTGGAAAAAGGAGTGGCTCTTAATTTCATTGTACTGCGTATAATGACAATAAAGGCATTCTGATTCTGATTCTAATACAGACCTCTAACTGTTCAATCGTCTTGGGCCTTCTTTGTCGCACCTTCCTCTTTATGATGCGCCAAATGTTCTCTATAGGTCAAAGATCTGGACTGCAGGATGGCCATTTCAGTACCCGGATCCTTCTCCTACGTAGTCATGATGTTGTGATTGCTGCAGAATGTGGTCTGGCATTATCGTGTTGAAAAATGCAGGGACTTCCCTGAAACAGATGACGTCTAGATGGGAGCATATGTTGTTCTAGAACCTGAACATAGTTCTCTGCATTAATGGTGCCTTTCCAGACATGCAAGCTGCCCATGCCAAAAGCGCTCATGCAACCCCATACCATCAGTGATGCAGGCTTCTGAATGGAGCGTTGATAACAACTTGGGCTATCCTTGTCCTCTCTGGTCCGGATGACTTGGCGTCCCAGTGTTCCATAAAGAACTTCAAATCGTGACTCATCTGACCACAGAACAGTCTTCCATTTTGCCACACTCTATTTTAAATGACTCCTGGCCCAGTGCAAACGTCTGAGCTTGTGGAGCTTGCTTAGAAATGGCTTCCTCTTTGCACTGTAGGGTTTCAGCTGGCAACGGCGGATGGCACGGTGGATTGTGTTCACTGACCATGCTTTCTGGAAGTATTCCTGAGATCATTCTGTTATTTCTTTGACAGTGGCATTCCTGTTTGAGGTGCAGTGACGTTTAAGGGCCTGGAGAGCACAAGCATCCAGTAGAGTTTTACGGCCTTGACCCTTACGCACAGCGATTGTTCCAGATTCTCTGAATCTTTTGATGATGTTATGCACGGTTGATGATGATAACTTAAAAGTCTTTGCTATTTTACGCTGGGTAACACCATTCTGGTATTGCTGCACTATCTTTCTGCGCAACAATGGTGGAATTGGTGATCCTCTTACCATCTTGGCTTCTGAGAGACACTGACACTCTGAGAAGCTCTTTTTATACCCAATCATGTTGTCAATTGACCTAATTAGTGTTAATTGGTCTTCCAGCTGTTCGTTATATGATCACTTTCCTTTTTCCAGCCACTTATTGCTACTTGTCCCAACTTTTTGGGGATTTGTTGACACTGTGAAATTTTGAATCAACATATTTTTCCTTTAAAATGTTACATTTACTCAGATTTAAACTTTTGATCTGTCATCTGTTATATTACGAATTAAATATTGACATTTGCCATCTACACATCATTGCATTCAATTTTAATTCACAATTTGTTTAGTGTCCCGACTTTTTTGGAATCCGGTTTGTACTTTATTGTGCTTAAGTAGACTTTTGATGCATCTTTACTTCGCTATTTACATTTCTAGCGACTTTTATGTCTACTCCACTACATTTCCTGAATAAAATGTGTACTTTTACTCAGACACATTTCCCTTAATTACTCATTCCTACAATATAAAATTAGAAGATATCTGATTGGGCAATGCCTGTTTGTTCTCCCAGTCTGTGACTTCACGCGGCCCCTTCTCTCTCCCTCACTGACACTTACTCACAAACCCAGCCCCTCCCCTGCCACTTGTGTGAAAACTGCGGTTCCCGCTGTGAACAAGCTAGATAATATGCAGATATCAATCGTTACAATAGGTCTTTGTTGACTCACAGCGGAGCCACTGTAATTTCCTGATAGGTGTGACAATGACAGTAGCTGCTAAATAGGCGAGGTTTGGTGTTCTCCAGGACATTAACTTGTTAAAGCAGCAAGGTGAAGTTGTCGGGCCACTAGTCTTCCCATTAAAGAACACTGAAACAGATTTCTTCTGGTATTTATACATAGCAGTAAACCAGTAAAGCATGAACAAGCTTGAACAACAAGGTTCCGTCCGTATCGGTAGAGAAAAAAAGAACCTCCAACAGAGCTCTGCTCTGTAAACAGAGCGGTACGTTCACTAGCATCGGAACAGCCGTGGTGCATTCAAGAGCATAGGAACTATTAAATTCAGAAACAAGCCATAACCAAACAGAACCTAGCTCAGTAAACAAACCAACTACACAACAATGTGGGCTTTCTACCAACTTTGTTAATAAAGGTTAATAAAAGTTGAATTAATATACTTCATTAGAATCAGACTTTTTAAATCTTTCAATGTTCATTTCAAACATTCCAAGTTTTTGTCATTGGATATTGCACACAGTAAATGTTGTTTTGGAAATTCTAACCATTCACTTTTACTTAATACTCTTACTTGAAGTACATTGTATATGAGAAATTTACTTTTGATACTTAAGTACGTTAATTGTCAGATGCTTTAAGACTTTTACTCAAGTAATAATTTTAAAGGAGACTTTAACTTTTACCAAAATAATGTTATGGTGAAACATTTTTGTACTTTCACTGTAGTATCACTTTGAGGTACAAGACTGAAGCTATGGTGGCCATCTTGGATTTTTTATTTGGATTCATTATGTGATGGGGGAAGGTTCTCGGCTAAACCACACCAAATTTCAGCTCTATATGTAAAAAATAACTGAGTTAAAGCCATTTAAATTGAGCTTTGGCAGCCATCTTGAATTTTTTGAATTCATTATTTATTGGGCATTGCCCTCAGCTACTACCACACCAAATTTCAGCTTAATGTCTCTAAAAATGGCTGATTTACAGTATTTTTCCTTTTTAGCTCAGGTGGCCATCTTGAATTTTTGATTTGCAACCAGTCTATGAAAAATTACTAATAAAAATGGCGTCTCTGTTTGCAAATTACATCATCATGGTAACTCGAAACGCCAATAAAAGTAATAACAAACATCATGGTCGTTTTGATATAACATTTGTGGGGGTACATATTGCGGTTCGGGACACATTAAAGTTGACGGAAAAGTAAGATATAAAGTTAAGAAACCTTTTGTTAGGTGGATAATAATGGGTGCTGCCTTACTATGCAGTCCCCAAATATACCTCCGAAAGGATAGTTGGTCATGTTTTTGAATTGCTGTTTTATCAAACGATCTTCATTGATTACCGCATCAATCAATGACCACAGAGTATGGAGAAAGAGGCAGAAAGCTAATGGCTAACCAAACAAAAAACTTAACGTTATTTTATTTTTTTAGGCTCATGCAACAAGTTTTAACAGCATACTGGCCTGAAAGACTGCTAGAGACGCTAATATTAAACCTCTAAACAGGTTTTGTTCAGCATTTATTTGTTTATTAACTTAAATGTTCTTTTGAGACAAACAAAAATTGTCATGCAACAATTTAGAAGTTAAAAATTGACTTATTTAGTGTTCTTTTCATATTTGTATCTTCCGTGTTGGAATGGCTTTGTTGAGGATTTATTTTATAAGCCTGAAAACAATTAAATGGGTCCTCATTTGGCTAACAGTTAGCCTAGCCTCTACATTTTGTGTTATGTCATGGCTGATAAAGTACATATAACTTTCTGAGAGAACATTACTTTGAAATTGATAAGAATATTTCTCATTTTTCTATGGGTTTTACTGCTAATGAGGTACATGGCCAGCTGAGTGTATATAATCGGAAGAAAGTTCTGAGAAATAATCTATGTTGAACACTTTACAAAAGTTTCTATGTTTATCAGTCATACACAATTTTTAAAGTTATTGGATATATTGTGACATACACCCACTCCTAAACTCCCACTTCTTGTTTATTCTTCTAATGATTAAATGTTGTTTACATAATTGTTGTTTTTCCTCGGGCAAATCTCAAAGGGACGGGGTGAATTGCAGGGCATTCCTTTACAGAGGACCCCTCTTTTAAACATCGGTTTTCAAGCTGTTTGCTTAATTAGCAAACATCATGCCAGGCTGGGATGTTTTTTAGAGGGGAACGTCTATCTGGGGAGCCAGGCATCACAGTGAGCAAGATCAAAAACGACGACAAAAACAAAGTCTCGGCTCGCTCATACTTTAAATGCACAACTCTCTGATGTGGGAGAGTTTTGAACAAGACATGTTATTCCCACTATAGCTGATGTTTAGCCTGGTACTTATGGTTTTCCTTGAGATAAACCCAACTTTCACAAAATAAAGGGTACTTATCTGTCTCCAATGTGCCTTTTAAGGACCTGATTTGAATCTAGTGGGAGCATGAAGTTTAAAGTTTTTGTTTAAACAATAGGTTTTAAGTTTGACACTGTACTTGGGAAGTCTAGACAAAACTCATAATCTACAAATAAAATGATGATAAAGGTAAAAGTTGAATGCTACCACTCTGACGCTGAGCTTCACACCCAGACAGTTGTTTTTGTTGCAAACAGTGTTTAACACATGCAGTGGAAGATGGGAGAGTGCACAAAATCAATAGAAGTCTTGTTTTTGCTAAGTCAGGTGGTGAAGAAGCCAACAGTGATGGTTGGATAATCCCTGGAGGAGAGGAAGAGAGCAGACACATCCAGAGCTCTACATTAATTTAAATAAATAAATAAATAAAACTTGTAATTTGTTTAGTGGCATTAATCTTGCATTTACAAAACCAAATACTCTGCCATGACCAACTTTATTACTTTGAAAAACATTTTCTTCTTTCGGCTTTTCCCTCTTCAGGGTCTCCACAGCGAGTCATCCTCCTCCATCTCCCTCTGTCCTGTGCATCCTCTGTCCTCACTCCATCTACCTCCATGTCCTCTCTAACTGCATCCATATATCTCCTCTTTGTCTTTTTCCTGGCAGCTGCATTTCTAACATCCTTCTACCAATATGCCCACTGTCTCTCCTCTGGACATGTCCAAACCATCTCAGTCTGGTCTCTCTAACTTTATCTCCCAGTTGTTCAACCTGTGCTGTACCTCTGATCATCTCATTCCTAATCTTATCCATCCTTGTCACTCCTAAGGAGAAACTCAACATCTTAGTTTCTGCCACTTCCAGTTCTTTCTCCTGTCTTTTTGTCAGTGTCTCTGTCTCCAGACCATACAACATAGCTGGTCTCACCACTGTCTTGTAAACTTTTCCTTTGACCTTTGCTGACACCTTTTTGTCACAAATCACTCCTGAAACGTTTCTTCACCCTCTTTACCACATTCCATGTTTTCTTGGATAGTGGACCCCAAGTACTTGAAGTCCTGCACCTTTGTGACCTGCTCCTTGTAGCCTCACTGTTCCACCAGACCCAACCCCCACCATCTCCACACATGTACTTTGTTGCTACTGTAGATTTCTACTTCTTTCAAGTGCATACTTCCACCTCTCCAAGTTCTCTTCCACCTGTTCCCTGTTCTCACCACAGATCACAATGTCATCTGCAAACATCATCGTCCACAGGGATTCCTGCCTGACCTCATCTGTTAGTCGGTCCATCACCAGAACAAACGAGGGGCTCAGAGTCGATCCTTGATGCACTCCCACCTCCACCTTGAAGCTATCTGTCACTTCTACAGCACATCTCACCACTGCCCTGCTGTCCTCATACTTGTCCTGCTGTCCTCATACTTGTCCTGCTGTCCTCATACATGTCCTGTTTCAATAAATAAATCTAAAATCTGATGCTAGAAGCAAATTTCCAAGAAGCTAGTAAGAAACACAAGTAAGAGCAGTTAAAGTAACATTCCTTGAGGGAATGCACATCACCCACTGCCCTACATGCAACGGTTTTTAAAAAGATCTTTTAGCATTCAGCAAATGTGTTAAGGATGGCTGTCGGCTTCTACCACACCAAATTGTAACAATATCAGTAAATTTACTCAGTTATGAGCTGTACTATGGTGGCCATCTTGAACTGAATTGGCTCCAAAAGTTAATCAGTTGTACATGTACATTTAGTGATAATTTACTGAAAGTTTCGTTACAATCTACCTTGTGGTTTGAGACATTTTAGATAAATGCGCACACGCATTAATAAAGGCAATTACATGATTGCCCACAATGAGTGAATTTTCATGGCTGCAGTTGAGACTTAAAAGGTCCTCAAAAAGAAATGTACAAAATGTACAGAAGCAAATTTTATGTGAACCTTTAGGAATGAGCATCTCAAATGGTTGTCTTGTAGCTACGATTCAGATAAATGCAAACCAACACCACTCTGGTAAACTGACATGATCAGCAGCTAATGACTTGACATGTTTTTATTGGCCTAATGGCTAAGTGCCCCAAAGTCACATTTTATTGCATAAATTATATTTCTAAGCGCAGAACAAGCCGAGATTAAGAGATGCAGAAATGAGATTTGTCACAGTTCTCGTACTGATTCTCACGGTCTAAAATTTATCCTACATCTCTCCAGCAACTCACAGATTTAAAAAATAATAATAATCTTGTTGCCATTTAAAGATGATTAAGCACAGATTTTTTTTTCAATAAGAACTGCCCAAAGGAGCTACATAAAAAATAAATGTCTAACACAAAATGCCTCTATTGCCATGGCAACGGACGCCTTGAACACAAGTACCACTTAAAATTGAACAATATTAGTGGTGCAGCAAAAAGTGCCATCAGACCCCATCAAGTGCAGCTCTGTTCAGTTACAGGTGCATGTAAAAACCAGTAGCTGGTAAAAAGAAAAAAAGCTTCATATATCCATTTATGTTTTGTTTTTTGCCTCCTAAGGTCATTGAAGCTCATCCCATAAATTGACTGCAAGCTTTATTGGCCACTGTAGGACAGGAGCTCCTTCAATATCACTCCTAAACAGAAGTGCACACTTTTTTTTTCTTCAGCATTACTCATTTTAATAAAGAGCTGAAAGATGGCCAGTGGCTCAAAGTAATTATTCTGATCCCAGCATTTTACTATACTATATTCCTACATATATATAATATATAGTTCATTTGGAAATAACTAACGCAGGTTTAAAAATCTTTATACCGTTTGGACTGATGCTCTAAAAGCGTAGAGGCCTGTGGAGTTTAGGAGATAAGGTGCAAATGTTCACAAAGACATCAGTTTAATTTATCTGTAGCCTTTGGTATTTTGCTTCTAACATGCAAACTTGTGGAAATGGTAAAAACAAAATCCTGGAAATGAGAATCGGAATGACTCATGTTCTGCCTTTTCCAGTCACCTTTTCTCTCCATTCACTAATAAAGAACATCGTTGTTGTAAATTCAGTCTAAAACTGGGTCGTTTGTTCCACGTGTTCAGCTGATAATGAAATGGGGAATAACATTTTAATATAAGAAGGAAACCATCCTTCTGAAAAGAAAGTGTTTAATTCCATACTAACATGCATGTCAATGTTTCAAACAAACATGTATCTGTTGGTGCTTTGGTATGTGCTGCAGATGACTCGGTAAGTAAAAACTGAGCTGCATTTTGGTGTGGTAGTAGCCGAGTTGTCTGTTTTTGTCTTTGCTAAAGTTTAACTTTGAAGTCAACCAGGGTTTAATTTGTAAACCAATCGATGCCAGAATGCAAATAACGGACGGGACGGGGGCGGAGATGCGATTTCCTGCATTTTGGTGTATTTTAGCAGGTTGTTAAACATCTATGTTTATGTATATTTGTAAACTCACCGCTTCTATAAAGCATCCTACCCCCGTTACTTGATGGTTCTGCGCCCGACTCTTCTCTGCTGAAGTCACTGTCCGACTCCACATGTGAAACCTCCAGGCGCCTCCTCCGTCTGTTCATGGCAACTGCCTGTGGGCTCCTGCCTGCGTACAACTGCCTCGTTAACTCGGCACTCACTCCCAACACTCTTTTAGGGGCGGAGATTTTTTTTAAGGGTAGAAGCGGAAATGCTTACTTGAAGAGGCATCTCGTATGTTAAGAACTCGTAAGTGGCTGTTGTGTTTAAAATTAGTGTTTATGTAATTTCTGTTTACATATCCAATATAAATTTTAGTTTTTCAAGGCAGTCATATTTGTTCATAACTTTATTATTTGTAAGTCTGAGAGTTACCAGAACGCACCGTGTCAAAATAAGAGAGTTCCCTGATCCTGTTCTGGCAGGATCCGGCTCAAATTAAGCCCTGAAGTCGACCCAATTTAAGATGGCCACCAAAACTAATCAGTTGTCAAAGTAAATTTGGTATTTATATTTTAAGTGAGAGAGCACATTTGTGCTGAATTATCTGAAAAAGTTGAAATGAGTGCAGAAAATGTGGAATTAGCTGAAAAGGCAAAAACTGGCATACAAACAGCTAAATAGTAGCTGAAATAGCAGAAAAAGCTGAAACTTGCTAAAATGAGCACAAGTTGAAACGAGCGGAAAGAAACTGAAAGTGGTTCCTGTCATTTTTGTAAACAAACATACCTGAGAATACATTTAAAAAATCCAGTTTATCTGAGTAAAGTTTTTTTTTAAGGTTAAAATAATGCAGAGTTATTGGTGCAATGTGTAAGAATTTGTAAAATTATCTATAACCTGTTTAATAGATTCAAAGAACACAAGACCAAGAATGGAGTCAATTTTGAACGTTAGCCCTCCAGCCTTACACAGCTCTGCATTAAAACGGTCTTCCTGCAGTTTAAATCAATGCATAGGCTCAAAAAAACGTCAAAATAAGAGAACG
Organism: Nematolebias whitei; assembly: GCF_014905685.2. Classification (NCBI taxonomy): domain Eukaryota; kingdom Metazoa; phylum Chordata; class Actinopteri; order Cyprinodontiformes; family Rivulidae; genus Nematolebias; species Nematolebias whitei. Next base: position 8,053,030 of record NC_056519.1, on the reverse strand, counting down.
TGTTTTTACTGCAGAAACATTCACAAATTAAACTCCGCCAAATAAAAAAATACAACATACAGTAAATAAACAAATCTGACGCTTTAATCTAATTTAACCCATGAATAATAAATGCAACTTAGATGTCTGTTCCTTTGGGACTCAAAGTTCTCAAGTTCAATGCTTAAGGTTGATTTATGTATTTATTCCCAACAGTGGCTATCTTTTGCACTCACAAATAAATATATCTCGTGTTTAAAATGAGTTTAAACTCTGTTTGTGCGTCTCGTTTCCCCTCAGTGTATTTTACCCCCAGTGGAACATGCAGCCCAGTTTGCACGGCTGCAACTTCCTCCATCACACGCACACCTTAGTGAAAACCACAGAGACCTGAAATGTTCTGTGGGGAAAAATCCCCACAGAACTTATCATGAATTGCGCACTCAGCAGGTTTTGAAAATAACCATGTGATGTGAAGTATATGGTCTGATAGAAGGCCATGAATCTTTGAAGATTAAAGAGGTTTAAAAATTGCAAAATCATATTTGGACTTAAAAAGCCTGTGACATGCATATCCTGCAAATGCAAAAACTGGAAGAAAATGCCATAATATTTAAGAAATTGGCATAATACACATGACTTTCCCCATTTTATCACATAACTGGCATATTTTTAACTCTTTAACACCCAAGCCTCAAAATTTCCACCTGGATATTTTTGCTTATTTTAACAGTAAATAGTTTTGCCCATTTTTCTATAATTCTATATTTGAAACTTTGAAAAAACAGCAGTTATTCACAATTTACTGTATTAAGAGCATTTATTTATTTTTTTTCTTCTACTTTCGGCTGCTCCCTTCCAGGGTCACCACAGTGAACTAAGTTGCATGAACTTACTGTATTGAGTGTATTAGTTTAAAATGTTAACGACACACTCATAATTAAAGGGTTAAATTGGTGTTGCCAAAATGAAACAGGAAGTGACCTTAAAGGGGAACTCCCTCGTCTTCATTTGCTGAAACAAAATTATTTGACCTCTGACTCGTCTAAGATGAAGCTGAATTAAGTGCAGCTGGAGTTCAGCAGTCTGACAGCTGCAAGGAAGAAACTGTTTCTGAGCCTGTTGGTCTTGCTCTGAATGCTCTCCAGCCACCTGCTTGAGGGGAGGGGCTGGAACAGACTGTGTGCGGGATGAGTGGAGTCCTTCATGATGCAGAGCACCCTCCCCCTGCATCGTTAAGTATAGAGGTCCGAGGTGGTGAGAAGCTCTCTTCAGCTTCCTGAGGAAGTAGAGACGTTGTTGGGCCTTCTTGACCAGACAGGAAGTGTTGTCTCTCACAGCTGCTTCTCCAGTGTGAAGGGAATGAAGAGGATCCTTGTCCCTTCTGAAATCCACCACCCTCTCCTTGGTCTTCACATTGATGCAGAGATTATTGTCTCTGCACCACGTCACCAGGTGTTCCACCTCCTCTCTGTATTTGGACTCATCATTGTTCGTGATGCGTTCCACTACTGCTGTGTCATCCACAAACTTTATTATGGCAGCTGGGGTGTCTAGTCAAGCAGTAAAATGTCAGCAGAGTGAACAGGAGGGGGCCCAGCACGCAGCCCTGGGGCGAGCCAGTGCTGAGGGTGATGGAGGAGGAGACGATGTTCTGGATCCTGACAGTCTGAGGTCTGTTGGTCAGGAAGTCCAGAATCCAGTTCCCCAGTGTGGGAACTCAGACCAAGAAAGGAGAGCTTCTGCACCAGGGTCTGTGGGATGATGGTGTTGAAGGCCGAGGAGGAATCCAGAAAGAGCAGACGGATGTAAGAATTTCTGCTCTTCCCGGTGGGTGAGGGCTGTTTGGACCACCGATGAGATGGTGTCAGCAGTGGAGCGGTTCCTTCTGTAGGCGTACTGATGTGGGTCCACAGTGACATCAATTGAGTCCTTGATGGGGGTCACGACCAGCCTCTCGAAGCACTTCAGACTACCAATGTTAAGGCTACAGGTCGGTAGTCATTCAGGCCGGTCACTGTGGAGCAATGTTAATTATTGTAGTGATGCTCAGTTTACATACAGGTGTTACTCATTCATCAGCAAATATCTCAACTGTTCATTTCAGCAGCATTTTTTGGCAATACGTTATTGTTGTTGTTCCAAAAACACATTAATATTTATTACAATTTGTTTAAATGTCACAGGCCCTTTGAAGTCCTCAACACAGTTACAGCAGGCTGCCTTCTAAAACCAATTTAACCATGTTGGGTCAAGTCCAATCAATAACTGCAAGCACTGTTTAATCTCTAATAACAGTTTTATGCTGGTAGAAAAATGAGTTCAGCTGGAAGTGCCTTTAAGCTGCACCAGAAGTGCTACAGCCATGCTGCCGCTGTTTGTTCAAGGAACCAGAGAACTCCATATAAAATGAAACTGACGGTGAAGTAAAAATCTGCATGAACCGATAAAAAAATTTGAGAGATTGTAAGCGAACCGCTTTAGTTTTTCTTCCACTTGGACTCTTATGTCTTAAGTTTTGTCAACAATAAATGTAATATCTTCACATCAAGTCCAACAAGCACCTCACTAGTCAAGTGTATGAAGTTGAATTCATTCCTTTACTTGTACATCTTTGTTTTGTAATTCATGATATAATGAGCTGGAGGCCAAATAGCATCTTGATGAACATGTGATAATTCATACATGAGCTTGTTAAAAAAAGTCCCATACTATAATTCTATGTCTTGGTTTTATGCCTTGCGTTCAAATATTGCACGTAAAATAAGCATTTAGTGTGAATTAAGAAAAAAATCTTGGTTTGTTTCAGCCTCAGATGCACAGAAAGACATGAGGATTTGAAATGATGCCTGACAACCAGTCGGTGTGTTGTGCCTGCTGGCCAGAAGGCCCTCACACCCCGCTGAGCTCAGTGAACGCACAATTGAACATAGCACTTGCTTGTCCCAACACATTGTTCTCACACACACTCAGGCTGCCATGACAGAAAATAATCACTGAAAAGGAAAACGAAGGGTTGCTTTAAAATCTCCGCCATGAACGATATAATTTTCTTTTCTTGATGAGTATTTTTGTAGATTTGCTTCGTTTACAGTCTGTTTAAAATATCTCTGCATAGTCAGTTTGAAACGGCGACACACACCTGCTTCCAGAAGCTGCTCCTCTTCCCTCCTACTCAAACGGATGAGTCAACCTTAGATTCCTGTCACTGGTGGGAAGGCTGGAAATGCCTCATTGCTGGTGGGATTTTAGACTTTATTTAAATTTCTATGCAAGAAGAACGCATTATAAAACAGTGGAGCACAATGAGCACATGTGAATTTGCTTGACGAGGTTTGACTCGACACGAGCTGACAGGTGTATCCACTGCATGGAAGTTGGGAACTATCTCACCTTCATCCCAGAGTTTCACCCCACCAGCAAAAAAAATACAATAAAAATCAAAGCTGTCAGAAGGATAATAACGCAATGAAGGTCACGCTTTGTAATGTTAACTGTCAGCCGGCCAATGCAGCATTGCTCCGAAATAAATTTAATTGGAACGAAATGACTGTAAGCAAAGAGGCAACATTAAGGGAAATGGATGATAACCAGTTTTTAATCCCATCCTGGCGAGAGAATGGAAGAAAAGGGGGGAAATCGTTGTCTATCAAACAGTCGTGACTTTGATGGAGGTGGAATTGTTTCAGGGAGATATGCTGTGTAATTAGTAATGTGCATGTGTTTACAAGATAAACTGCCCTCACTTGCTTTGATGTGCAGCGGAAGCTTTTTAAGAAAACAGACTGGCGAATGCTGGGCTTGCTGAGGCAGCCGTTTGCATGACGTCCTTTAGGACTCGAGCGAGAATAGATTTCCACATTGGTCCCTGCAGAGTGGGATGCATTTGTATGTACCAAACTCTTTAGAAGCTAAAAAAGAGCCCTGAAAGCTCCTGCAGTTAGAACAGAACAGAGTTGCAGGTCTTTCATAAAGAGTAAAAAAAATAAATAAAACAGAAGCACCAGGGATCATTTAATGTCCCTTCAACCATTAGAGCGAAGCTTGTCAAAGTATGGCACTTTATTAAACTGTTCTTGTAGCTAGAGTAACAGTTTTCCCCCCTTTTTGCCAGGTTGGGTGGAAAATTGTGAGAAAAAGCAAGAAAGTTTCTTTATCACTGAACAAAGAAGTAAAGTACCTTTTAAGATCCCGTTCTCTTGCAGACCCTGACACTTGAGATCATGGTCCTTCTTGGTTTAAAATGGTCCTAACTTGTTCAAAAGGGCTTTTGTTTGCCATTACATCTGTTTAAGGGTTAGATAAATGACTTACCCAGTCCTTTAAGATGCTACTGTAGTAGCTGTACCTCAGAAGTCATTACACTAAGATAAAAGCCGTTTTGTAAGAGGTACTCTGTAACATTCATCCAGACAATGATCTATTTTTCCACTTACCCGAGGTTTGGTTGCAGAGGCAACAGGCCCAGGAGGGAAACCCAGGTAACTTTCTCCCCAGTGACCCTTTTTACTGGGGGAGGATCTCAAGGTGTTCCTAGGTCAGAGAGGATGTTTAGTCTCTTGTCATTCCCTGATCTGTTATGGAAGCACAATCCCAGAAATATTCCTTTTTAGCGCGTGCGCAAATGAGCTACACTACGGATCGTGCTTCCGTAACAGATTGGGGAATGCCAGTCCCTCCAGTGAGTCTGGGTCTGCCATGGAGTCTCGTCCCAGTTGGGCACGCCCAGAAAAGGAGTCCAGGGGATATTCTAATTAGATTCCCAAGTCACATCGGCTGAATTCTTTCCATGTGGAGGAGCACCAGATTTACTCCTCCCATAGGATGGGATGATGAAGCACTCACTTGTGTAGAAATCCTGTTCAGGATCACAGTTGAAAAGACAAAAATTAATGGACACAAAAACAAGAATGTAGCAAATAAGTTAATATTTAAAGCGGGAAAAAAAAGTGGTCCTGAAATTGGACCCTGTGGGACCACACATTTTTTTTTAGGACAATCTGATGATCTGTTATTGTTAAAAAGCTATTGCTTGTGAATTTAGATACAATTTTGTGGAATGCCATAGTGCTGCATTTCTTTTTTAGATATTGTGACCAACGGTGTCAAAAGCTCTAAATAGACTGAAAAAAAATCCTATAATCCTTTATTATTGATTGCATGAAACATCACAAAGCAGCTCGGCTGATAAAGTAAGTTACTGAAATGAATGTCGTGGAAAAATTGCAGATGGTCTTCATCATTCTTTTGTCCAAATGCTTTAGTCTGCACAGTGGGTACATTAGTGAAGTTGGAACAGATTATGAGTCGAGGATGATGAAATGGTTACATAAGTGTCAGTGTTGCAGCTGTTGTTCAAGATTTAACAGTGAAGTCACTTAGATTGATGACAGTACAAGAATGTTTTAGGATAAATACATTTCTTGACAAGATTAACATGGCAGAGTCCCAGTATCTTTTGAGACAGATCATCTGTATAAACCAACATTTAAATATACATTCTTGCCTGTAATTAAGCCTTTTGTTTAATAAAATGTGCACTTTAGCTAATTTACATTCAAATATACATTTTTATTTGAGATTAACACTAAATATGTACAAAGTTCACAATGCATTAGGCATCATTCAAGTATAACTCTGTAAACCTGGAAGCACCCACATCCCCGTGGCTCAAAATTGGGTGAAGTTTGGTCTTCTGTATAAAAACAGCTGTTAATAAATGTTAATTATTCTACTATGAGGCATGTGCAGCATCAGTGTTTATCTTTAAAATGTGTTTCACATGGTCTTTATGCAAAATGATGTGCCCAGAGATTTGTTGGGGATGTACAAACTTGTTTGCTTTATGATGCATATTTTCTTTAAATTATGGGCCGGTGCTGTGCACAAGTGCATGTAACTGGGCTCTTAAAGGCAGCTGATGGTTGTAAAATCTAATTCATAGTGAGGTCATGTCTTCTCGATTTGCACGTCCTCAGAAACAAAGCCACATGTCGGTGTGTAGCAGACTGCAGTCTATTCAAAACTTTTTCATTTGTTCTAGCACTCATTGCAAACATCTTACTTCAAACCAATCTGTTTTGAGAATCTCTTAAGATGTTTTCTTGGTACTTACTGTAGCTGTACATGCACATGGGAAGTTAGTGGCCTAATAAATAGTTTCTACAACTTTGTAAACCGTCAATGTATCTCAAAGTTTGCCACAGTGACAAATTGCAAGTGAAGGTTTTCCAAAATATCTAAGTGTTTCCAAGGGTTTTCCTGCATGAGTCGTTTGGTTTTGTTTTTGTGTCACAAGATTTTTTTAAAAACATTTTAAACATCTACAAAACAAATTCTCTCTCATATTGAGTTGTGCATCTGGAACCCTTCTATTTAGTTGTCCATTCATCCATCCTCATGTCTCCAGTCCATCACAGGGACACATAGAGACAAACAACCATTCACTGTCTTACTCACACCTAGGGACAATTTAGAGTTACCAGTCGGCCCAACATACATGTTTTTAGTTTGTGGGAGGAAACCGGAGTACCCGGATAAAACATGCATGCATGGAGAGAATGTGCAAACTCCACCCAGAAAATCCCCCCAGCCAGGATTCGATCCAGAAACCTTTTTGATGAAAGGTAACAGTTCAACTAACTAATCCACCGTGCCACCAGCTTGGTAACCAATAAAATCTAGTATTTCCCCTAGATTACTGGTCTTGAAAGTTCGCGAGTGAGATCGGGGTTAGCGGAACGCTAAATTACTACTAATACATTCCTAATTGCAGTCATTTATCCTGTGACGACCAGTCCTAGGCAACATTCTCTACATTCCCCGACTGCTAGCAAAATCAAAATGTAACTGATTCAAAGAAATCCAACATTTTTCAGTCACGTCATCTTGACAGTTTCATTTTTTTGTGCTGAAACGTTTCGCCTTCGATCCGGAAGGCTTCATCAGTCAAGGAAACGCACAACAAAACTGATTCTTCCCCAACAGCTTACTCCAAAGTGGAACAAACCAGTTATGTTTGTGATAAGATAGTTTCTTTGGTACGGCCCCTCCTCCATTGCTGGCCCTCTTCCTTGTTGACAGTCGTGTCAAACTGGTTGAAAACAACAAAGTCCATGCTCAATAATCCAGGTATACAATCCAACATTTTTCAGTCAGGTCATCTGGATTATTGAGCATGGACTTTGTTGATTCAAAGAAAGTTTGAGAAAATTCTTATTTTTCATTTGGAGTCTATTTTACAGTATTTTAAACTAGTCTTCAACTGTTGCAGTCCAGTGTTCATTTTTAAAAACGCATCTTGCAATCTCACGGGCGATCTTTCCTGTTATGCTGTTGTTGTTGTTTTTGTAAATATCCAGAATGGGAGAAAAAAAAATCTGTAATTTTATCATGTGGAAGATCGGTGGAGAGACCCTTTTATAATTATCCTCGCACATTAAAAAAAAAGCTAGATAAATGTAGAGTATTGATAATTTTTTTTTCACCAGATAACGGGGTGCTGGAGAGCCCTCATGCCCTGATCAGACTCATGCAGCTGGATATGTCATCGATTCCTGGGGGGAGTGGAAGATGATGTGCCTATCTGTGCTGTCCGTGGAGGAAGTAGAAGATGTGTACGTAATTGGAGTTATGATAACAGGGTTTGTGCTTTTTGGAATCGGTGGCTACCTTGGATATCAACAAATTAGGAAGACGTCCGCAGCAGTTTCAGCCATGATAAAGCTACCAGCCTTATATGAAGGATTAATTTGCGCCTCAAGCTCTAAGACTTGTGCTTAACGAGCTCAACCGCAAGCTGGACGCGATTTCTAAGAATCGTAGGCCACTTGCGGTTCCTGGAACTCGCCGGCATGAAGGATTCGATGTTGAAGAAAGCTAATCGAGCACGGACCGGGCGAATTGTCCACAAGTCTGACTGTTTGGATTTGCCATGTGTACCAGCAGAATTTGAAGGCAGACAGAAATCAGAGTCTGGAGACCCAAACAATCGTTGTTTATCTGAATTTGGCCTCCCCGTTGGCCCTGGACAGGCCAACTTATCTCAAATGACTCCTGGAGGATATGTAAGCTAGAGGCTCAATGGGAACTAGCTTGTATAAATAAAGGTCTAATAATAATAAAAAGTATCAATAACAAGTAAAAAACTTATTACTGTTTAAGTAAAAATATATAACCACCATAGGATTTGTCCATCCAGTGAAACCTGTTCAGACTGAATAACACGAGTCAGCCTTGTGTAATATTATTCACACGACCGGTTTCTGTGGTCACATTGTTCCAGTAAAACTACGCTGGTTCTTCTGCAGTCACATCACTCCTCTCATCCTTTTGATTCTCCGTACATGTGAGAGGAATGACTAATATCAGATTATACAATTTCTGATCTTCAGTTTCCAAAGCTCTGTTCCCAGACTTGAAGCGTTCATGGTTTCATGCTTTATTGATTTTAACTGCGAGAAGAGACAGCTGTGGATCCCACACAAACTGCGTCACTGAACCACCGTCTCTCAGACTCTCCCAATTTCTCTGCTTCTTACAATTCGAAGAAACAGAAAATACTTCCCCCCCATCTTTTTCTTGCGTGTAACTTCTTGGGGCTCTTCTAAAATATTTCCCTCTAAAGCACTTGGACTGATTAGTTCTACGAATGCATGATCTCTAATTAGTTTAAGTGTTTTTGTCTCTTCTAAAATCTAATGAGGGAAGGCTGCTCTACTAAGTAAAGGTTCAACAGCCCACTCTGCTTACTTAATTTGACTTGCGTGTTTTATTTTGTGTTTTCGTAGGGTGGCTGTTATGCAAACTGTAGACTAATTCGATTAGTGACTAGAATATAATTAGCAGAAGGGGGCGCATCATGGGTTTTCTCTGATCTCTCTTCATAAATGTTATCTTGTGCAAAAAGACGATTGGTTACATATGGCTGCTCCTCCAGTCTGGAAGCACAGTAAGGTTTGCATTTGTTTTAGTATTGATTAGTTATAGACTGCATTTAAGTGCAAGGAAACAGATTTCAAATTAAAGGGTAAATGAAGTGCATAAGTCTGTGCCGAAGCTGTGTAGCTGTAGATGGACTGTGACTGGAAAACACCTGATACCAAAGTACTGTGGAAAAATATTACATCATCGCTCATTTCGTCATATTTTGCTTCAGTCGATCTACTGCATGCCAAGTTTAGACTTGGAGCTCTGTAGGCAAAAGAAGACATTTGAAATACTGTTTTCACTGTCGACTGTCTGGTTACATTACTACGATGGTCCTAAGGTGTAAATGAACACCATTTGAAAAAACACAACAAAAACACAACATTTGAAAAAACACAACAAAAACACAACATTTGAAAAAAAAGGAATTACATTTAAAGCAGAATTACATGTGGCCAAAGCGGAAGTGGCCAAAGCGGAAGTGGCCAAAGCGGAAGTGGCCAGAATCACATTTGAAAAAAATGGAATTACATTTGAAAAAAATGGAATTACATTAAGCCAAACCGAAAGTGGTGGGGTTTATTTTTTGGTGTTTTTTTTGTGTGTTTTTTTTTTTTTTTACTTTATTAACAACATAAAACAGAACGATAGAATAATGTATGCACACAACAGAGGTACAGTTAGCAGGCTAGCACACACACACAAAAACCCCCCACCATTTCCAGTTTGGCTTAATGTAATTACATGTTTTTTTTTATGTAATTCTTTTTTTTTTTTTTTTTTTTCAAATGCGATTCCAGCCACTTCCTCTTTGGTTTAATATAATTCAGTTTTATCAAATGTAATTCTTTTTTTTTTTTTCAAATGTAATTGGGTTTTTTTCAAACGTAATTCTGTTTTTTCACAGGTGTTTGTGTTTTTGTTGTGTTTTTTCAAATGTAATTCCATTTCTTCAAATGTTGTTCATTTACACCTTAGGGCCACCGTACATTACTCATGCCAGGTCAGTGTGAGATGAGTGTTTCTGATCATCACCATGACTGAATAAGAACTGTTCTTTCAAGGTGGACCAAATCTGACGCTCAGAATTCTCTCGTTTGATTCACATTTCTTTATATCAAAATGGTAAAAACCAGGAAGATGGTAAATGTCTTTACTGCTGTGTGTAGTTGTCTGTGTTAGCAAAATATCTCATAGACCGCAAGTTTAATGAACTCTATGAAAGTAGTTATTTTATATACCTTTACAAATAGTTGCTTTGAAACCGGAATCATGGCGGCCAGCAGAGTTGATCAAATGTAACAAAACAAAAGCTGTCAGTTTCACAAAGCTAGAGCAAAACATTTGGTGAGATAGTTGCTGAGAGTCATCCCAAGTATATACTATGAGCATTTGCTGATTGGACTAGATCTGTGTTAAAAACTTTTGGATTACATTGCAAAATATCGAATGAAATATTGGACAGATTTTTAAGAAACCCAGAGTAATACTGTAATTTGCTGTACAAACACAACTGATAAGGTTAGGTTATGTTTTTTATTTGTCATATGCAGATTAACACGGGGCCAACAGTGCAATGAAATGTTCTGGATGAGAAGAACCTATTCAACTCGCTAACGAATAAATAAAAAAAAAACGCAAACAAGAAATATTAAAACATGCAATAAAGGTACAAAATAAAGTACCAAAAAAAAAAAAAAAAAGTAATATACAGTATTTACAAGGTCCCATAGAAAAATGGTAAACAACATGGTAGAATATAACTGTGCAAATAGGATGAATTTGCATAAATAAATATTTGACGGTAGTAATACAAGCCTAAATGCACATGATGTATATTGCACAAAATTAACATACTACACAGGTTGTGTGACAGGTTATTGCACAGGCAGTGAGTGACATTGATGAAACTAATTATGATGGTAAGGTAGTGACATACATGATGTATGGCATGAGATGATACATTTAGCATTTAAAGCCAACCCAGTTGAGCATAGACTCGCCTTAAAAAACACAAATGGCTAAAATGACCATTTGTCTAGATGCGGAGCTGAAAGTCGCTGTGGTTTTGGTTGGGAATCTTTTACAGCACACATCTGAGCTGCGCATTGCACAAGATCCTTGCTCGAAACTATAACAAAATGTCAAATTGCTTCTTTGTGCCAACAAAACACTGGTCCATCCCTTGAGTTTGAGCCTTTTATGTTCCAATGGATCAGTGGGAGTTATAAACATTCTCAGAGGACAATGTTTTGTTTAAAGCGCTGAACTAAGAGAGTGAAGAAGCAGCTGAAGTCCAAGGGAGAGATTGATCCAAACCCTTAAAGGGTTCCAAAGAAAAGTTTGTTGTGCTTTGAATCAAATAATAAAATTGTATGAACTACAAACGTGAAGACAAAACATGAAAACTGAGCAGCGCGTGTAAAATATTCACTCCATGCCATTAAAATATGTGCTGAAAAAGATGCTTTGGACACTTCTGAGCCAGTTCATGACACGCGAGCCAAAAATCCTTGTGACATTCTCTCTGGCTGTCATGTGTCCCTTTTGTTGCACTTTCCATCCGTTGATTTCAGCTGCTTTTGCAACGATAACACACGTGCGCTTACACAGCTGAATGGCGGGCAAATGGATTTCGCATTACTGTAGGTCACTGAATTCATTTCTGAAATGGCAATTGGTATAATCTCTCCCAGGACTTGTTGTGAGTAGTGGGCCGCATTTACCCAGTTACCCTTCCACCCTGGTGTAGATTAAGAAATACATTTACCCTCTATCAACCCATCTGCACATTTAGATAATAAGGATTGTGTCTTGCTTTTTTTCTGTCTGTAGTTAGTTTTAACTCGGATGCAGCCG
>NC_056519.1:8006762-8026264 GCF_014905685.2 Nematolebias whitei | reverse complement strand
ATTACATATATATCTGGTAAGTAATATGAATATATATGCTTGCTAATACATTTTAAGTAAAATTAGCAACTGAAGATCATACTTACCTTATTTATATTATTAATAGAGCCAGGGAGTAACCTCTGGATCTCTAAACAGCTGACCATTGATGTACAGTTTGTCCACAGCCACCGTTGCTCTTCTGCCCTCGTTTATATTTTTCTTCCTAATCGGGAACAGGACGCGCCTTCTATTCAGAATTTCTGCAGGGAATTGATCGTTCATGCTGAAGTTCGTGTCACGCAGTTCTCTACCTCGGCTTTTAATTTGTTCTTTCTGTTTGTAATGTTCAAACTTAGCTACAATCGGCCGCGGCCGATTGCTTCCAGGCTTCTTACCTCCGAGGCGGTGGACCCGGTGAAAAGTTATGGAATTAACCGCGTCACTCGGCAACTTCAGCTGGTTCTGGAAGAAGTCACGGACGGAGGCCTCAGGGTCTTCGTCCGCTCGCTCCGGTATTCCCGAGAAGACGAGGTTGTCCCGCATGCTCCGGGCTTGGATATCCAGGATCGATTCTTTTATTTTTTTATTATCCCCGGATAGCAGCGTCATCTCCTCGGTGAGTTGTTTTACCGTTCCTCTCAGCTCCTGATTTTCACTAGCAAGTGATGCTACCTGCTGTTGACTGAATTCCAAAGACTCCCTGAGGCCTTGAAACTCTTTATGCAGCATCTCTACTAATGCTAGTCGGGCGTCCAAGCTAGTTAGCTTCTGGTCAATTGACTCCAATATCTCCTTTAAACCTGAATCGTCAGGAGACGGTGCCGTAACGCTGTTTGAGCTGCCCTGTCGATGCCGCTTAGCATTGGGGACGTTAGCTGAATTGCTAGCAGCACCGGATGTTTCTTTAGGCTTACCCATGACTAAGCTGTCGAAACACTCGTCAACAAACAATTCCAGGCTCTCCAAAGTCTCCTCGTCCAGTTTGTTTGATCGAATGAAAAAAGTTTATTAGTAATATTTAGGACTTTCTTAATGATCTTATATTTAATTAAACAGTTTTTATTTAAATAAATACGGACTTACCAAAGTTTTATCATAATACTCACGCACAGTTTCTTCCTAGTTCTCAGCAACAGCTCATTGCACCGCCACGCCCAATCACATTTTTCTGACGCGCTCCTTCTTATCCATGTGATAGACTGTGTTCCCGGATGTGAAGGCGGAACCTAGGCCCAATATCTATATGTAAAGCAACGTGTGATCCGGCCCTTCCGGTCCAAGATCTCGCGTCGAATTGTATTGGAGAGGCCAGCGCTGTAAAACTGTAATCGTCTCCTGCCTTGATTGTTAAAATTCAGTTCTGACACAAGAAACAGACAGAAGGACGACTTTGTTGGAGCGTAAGGCGTAGTGGGTGTTAGTTTTTTGAAGAAAGGTGCCTAAATATGATGGACTGTTAAAACTTAATTCATGTTTCCTTGATTTATTGAGATAGTGTGAGTTACTATTTCTGAGGGAGGTCCAAGTCGGGAGCTGGAGGCGGGCCTGGGGTCCGAGATGAAGCCTGAGGCCCACAGCTAGTAACAGCTAGCTGCAGCTGCAGCTCGGGAGGCTTGCAACAATACACAATATTACTCTGTTTGTGCCGGGGGACTGGATCTTTGGGATGAACCAGTCTTTGCTGTAATGTGCCACTGGGACGTTGTGTTTAGAACAGTTTCTCTGATACTCCCGCAACATACAGAACGAGGGTCCTTTTCACCTGATGGCTAGCTGGAGTCCTGTTTGGGTTACTTCTCTGCTTTAAATAAGTATAAACAGTTTGTACTCTTAATACATGTCTTGTTTAAATGTAGGTAAATGTACAGTAACGGGTGCAGAGAAACATTTTGTTTGTCTGCATACTCATTCCTTTTTCCAAGAACTCTGCAAGTTAAGACAAGTGTGCATGTTTCAGTGTGTGTGTTTGTGCACATCTTTCAAGATGAGTGGTGATCGCCTTTAAATGTATTCTTTGTCTCCTCCTTTATACTTGCACCAGATGACTGTATCATTATGGTTCAGGACAAACACATGTACCGTTACACCTGTAGCAGTTGCTGAAATTTTTATTTAAATCACACGTAGAAATATTACTGATGCAAAACTGAGAATTCAGTTTGACGCAAGCTAAAGTCCAGAGTAAAATGGCTGCTGTTTTCTTTATGTTGCCTCAGAAAAAAAAAAAAAAAATCAGATGCTGTCTTTCATTTTTCCTTTTTTAGTGTTTATATAAACATGAGACAACCCCCTCCTCCTCCACTCCACCTCGCTGTTCTCCAAATAAGAGCAGTGTGACCGATACAAAGATGGCCTTCCTCTGTTCGGAGAGATATATGAGATGGAAGATACAAAGCCAAGGCTCTTAATAAAAATCATCTATTTTTGTCAAAGCTGGCCTGGGGAAAATTTGCTGCAGTACTGGTGAACTACCACCCCCTCCCTCCCTCCTTTCCGTCCTTACTTTCTTATCTTACCATCTCCTTTCTTTCCATCTTCGTCTGCATCTGAGTAACAGCGTATAAAGCACAAGAACACCACCTCAGCTGCCACTGGTATCTCCTCAATCACCGTTTCTGAAGGCTGACCTCTCTGCTGTATATTTTGGGGCCATCAAGAGGTGTTGAAAGTCGCACTTATCATGGAGTAAGAGATGGCTACCAGACTGCCATTTATTTCATGATTCCAGTCCAATGGGAGAACGTAGGTGTGATTGAATTCCTCCCTGCTTCTCTTGAGCATTTAGGCCCACTCTGAGAAGTCGTCCAAAACTGAGCCACGCGCCTCAGTAACATGATTATTTCCTCACATGCTGGATGGAGTTTTGTCATCAACCTGCTCTCCATGAAGAGAAATGTCCCAGCAGCAGCGGAGCTTCCCCCTTATTTCAAATTATGCACCTCTGCTGATGGTTTTGGATTCACTTCCTGTAAATGTAGAGCATTCGGCGACGAGGGATCTGAAGGGTAAATGTGATAAGAGGATGCATAAACACATCCGTCATAGTGGCGGTGTGGGGGTTGCTGATACGCTCCTGTAGGTGGGATTGTCACGCCTCGGGTTGATGGTGCAACTCCTTTCCAGGAGAGCTTGAAATGGGATTACAAGCAAATCAGCAAAACATGCGGACCTCCACCTTTACAGTCCGTCTGGCAGCTGAATGGTGACTGACTTGCTTTAATCTTTTATGTTTTGTCCTTGAGTAAAACATATTTATTCATGCTTATATAAAAAGACTAGATAACATATTATTAGTAAAACAATTTGAAAGAAAAAGCATAAAAAAACTAATTCATGTTGTATAAATATTAACGAGTTGTCGTTTTCTTACTGCATGTGTGGGCCGTGGCAGCACAACATGCAGGGTTCACACAGATAATTCAGATTTTTTTTTAAAGTGGAGCTTTGTGAAAACGTTATAAACAATTAATTTCTTACCTCCTACTTCTGTCAACAGCTCTTTGTTTGGACAAATGAATATTTCTGAAAGGCTTGAATTGCTAAAGGCTGGTCCAAATGTGGCCAAGACCAAAGTGGCAAACACTTTATTATGAATATTAATTTCACCTTTATTAATCTGTTGGAAGTATAATCCTGCAAGCAACACTGGACGTACTAGCTGAAGCTGTTTGCGCTGGCAAAAACCAAACGACAACAACAAAAAATCTATGCAAATAACCATGAAATACAAAACTGACAGCTGTTTAAAGGTTTATTAAATAAACTAAACATGTATCGCTATGATTATTCAAGGATTAGAGTTTTAAGACTTCCACAGTCCATTTTGTTCTTTGTCTTGCTTGGACTGTCCATTATCTGGTCATTCTTTTCTAAATGGCACCATTTCACCAAACTGAGCTCAGTTTCCCAGAATCTGAACATGAACTGTGCATCAACAGTCAGTACCACCTGTATTTTATCTGCCCAGACCCACTAATGACATTTTTTCTGCTGGCTGAACTAAATTGCAACACAGGGCTTGTATTTAAAACTTTTTTTTAATCTGGAGCAGAAACTGAGCATAATAAGAAGCTAATGTTGACTGGACAGCTGTTTTAATCTGCAGTTTTCAGAAACTAGTGTATCTGATTATTTTATTCATTTATTCGTTCATTTAAAATAAACAAAACTAATTCATCAAAAAGAAAAAACAATGAATGAAAAGGGTGCAGAAAGAAGTAAAAAAATTCTTAATCTGCCCCTTATTTAAAAAGAACACAAAATAACTACAAACAACAACTTCTGATTTGAGTTTCCCAATTTATTTCATTAGTTCAAATGAATCTATTAATCATTTATCATATTTATGATGATAAGATAAGAGAACTTTATTGATCCCGCAATAATAACTGTAATAAAAATAAAAAATAAACATACAAAACATGTTAAAGCGGGGCTATTCAACTTGTGGCCCGTGGGCCACTTCTGGTCTGCGGGTGACTTCTGTCCAGCCTGCCAATGAGCTCATAATTTATTTATTTATTTGTGATGGGGATAATCTGGGTTTGGTTTATGTTTTGGGCTCTGTTTATTGCATTTCAATGCAACAAAATAAAATTAAAAGGTAACAGATTATTGTAAAACTTGGATTATTTACATAATGACTTGAATTGCCGGATGTCCGGCCCTTGAGCTGCTGGTTTTCAGTAACTGTGGCCCCCTGAGCAGTTTAGTTGAATAGCCCTGTGTTAGAGCAAGCATAAAACTTGAAAACAGGAATGTAACTGTCTTACAGAAATGTCAAGAAATTTAATTTCTAATATGGGATATTTCCTTTTTTAATACAAATATGCATCTATTGGTAGTATCAATAATACCTTCACAAATACACCAATCCAACCATTGGCACAGATGTGCCTCCGTATCATCTCAGACACCGGGTTTTGCACCTCCATCCATTATCTTTACCCACTTTTTCCTGGGGCTCACTGATACCCATATCCATCTACCACTGTGTGGAAGGCCAGCAACACCCTGGACAGGTCTCCAGTCCATCACAGGGACACATGGAGGCAAATGAGACCTTCACACGCTGATCTGTGGAGAAAACCCATGCACGCACAGAGAGAACATGCAAACTCCACCCACAAAGGTCCCGAGCTGGGATTCAGTCTGGCAACCTTCTTGCTCAGAGCTCAATCAACTGAGCCACCGTGCCGCCCCCAGGAGTTATGCGACTTTCACTAACAAAAGCCCGAATGGACTTTCTTATATCCCACATTTAGAACTCAACTTTCCCCTTAATGAAGCGTGGACTAACAGCTCGTTTCTGTCCATCTGACAAGAGGTTGTTGAAGTGACTTATGCCCACTGAGATTGGCTGTGATTTAAAAACTGGATTAGCTCGTAGAAGGCCAAAGGTCTTTCTAAGTTTGAATTGAGAAATATGCTTATCAACAATAATCTGACACCGATTCAAAGAGATGAACTGTCTTGAAAAGACCAAGTAAGGCTTTAGTAAATGGGCCCATTTCATACAAACAGTGGTTTATTTACTGGTAGTACTTCAATCACATTGACTATCTTTGTGTGTATTTGTTTGTTAGCAAAATATCTCAAGAACCATGGGATGAATTTTAAAGAATTGTTCAAAATGTAATCGTTGGATGCACATTTACAACAGATTGCTGTTTAAAGTTGGGTAACTTCAAAATGATTGCTGCTAATCAACTTGAGCAATCATGACAAATGGCGCTACTTCTTTTTTAAATCTTCAGATAACTGTTCTCTCTCCATCATTTCTCTACGTAGCGTGTTAGTCTAAACTCAGGCGTAGAAGGTGGTGGGCGATGTGCTCTCCAAGAGCTGCAAAGCCTTTGATTTCTGAATGTTTTCAACTTTTGGGTCTCCATTCATTTTAAGTTTGCCACTGGCATTAGATTGTATATTTTTTATTAAAACTATTCATGAAGATGCAAAGTATCCTTTCTAAAAGAAATATTAAATGCACTAAATACTTAAATATTTTGTCTCATTAAAGAAAATTGCAGAACAAAGTTAACAGCAAACAGAGCCTGTTTATGTTTGGGGGTTTATTTATCATGTTTACCACTAATGCACCGTGTTCACTCTGCATATTTTGAGTGATGCCGCGTATTTTCTGGTGAACCCAATAAAACCCATAATTTTGTCATGAGGATGTCATGTGTCATCTTATCACGGCAGGAGAACGTGCGGGGCAATCGTACAGAGCTCGTCACATGTGTGAAAGTGGCTCTTAAGCATGACTGACAGCTTTTCTGCTTGCAGCTCAACCATTTTTATCAGAGCTCCACCAACACCTTCACCGGCTACAGCGGGGGGTTCTGGTGCTGTGAAATGAAATGCCCCCCTTCCCCAGCTCAGAGGACACCGATGGGACCTCAGCTTTCTCCGTGCTCCTCTGACTGGCTGCTACATCTTCTCTTCTGCCACTCAGTTACCCACCGTTTGTCATCCAGCTCCCGTCAAGCCACATGCTCTTGCAGCTGTGGGCAACAAACACCTTGTCACTAGCAAGAGCATGATGCTATGTTTGAGTGAAGCGTGCACGCACACGCACCTAGCTCCACGTAGATACACAAGCGCATTTCCTTCTTTACGCCTGTCGGATCACATATCCATACAGTACCAACTGTGCTGTTCCACACTTTCTACTGTGTCACCGTCTGATCGCTTCTTCCATTCCGAATCGCACAAATTCCAACCCGTGCACGGTTTGCGGTGCGAACGGAAAAGTAGCAGACAACTGCTAATGTGATCTGTCACAGTCTGTTGGAGGGAGGGAAACATGGAGCTCACCTTGATAAACATAAGATCCTTAACCGTTTATACAAGATTTTAAAGATGAATACACACAACAAAAATGCATCTCCACCCACCAGCCACATCTTTTTCAAATCGCAGGGGTTGTGTTTCGGACACCCCGGCATTACGTGAAAATCTGCAATTTATTTTAGTATTTATATATAGATTAAGGCTTTCCAAACCTTTCCCACACTATTGCAATGTTCTAAACTCTTAAACCTACATAATTTTTTACAGTATATGTACTGTACAGTACTGCAAAATTTTATGCGTACTCGCCACCAGCCTTGGTCCAGTTCTGATCGGCTCTCTGAGGCCATTGAGCACCAAGATGCTTTTAGAGAGAGCTGGACCTTCGGCTAGTCGGCACAAAACCACACAATGGTCCAGATCGAGTACAAATAATCAAGAAGGGTCCGGATGAAAAAAGTCTGAGTTCTAGAGGAGACACCGGACCTCCAAGCACCGCCTCCCCGCTCGAGAGGTTTCATGGGCCAGCAAGCAGCACTGGGATTGACCGGTGAGCCTGGAAGTACTTCTGGTCTGGTTCTGGTTGGTTCTGTACAGCTCTCTGCATCACTATGAATAAGGATCAAACTTCTTGGTTGGGTTCGGATCCAGTGTTGCCAGATCTCATGATAGAAACAAGCAACCAGCTTTATGAAAACGAGCCCAAAAAAAGCCCAACTGGCAACCCACCACATTGTGTAAAACAGAGGCCGTTTTAAAACAATATAAACATACATTTATTATGGCATTACACATAAACAACAGCAAAATTATGCTAAACTCTTTGAATAACATACTTTTAAACTCTGATTAAAAAAAAAAACATTTTGCATTATGTAACAAATATGTAAATATCTAGCTTAATTATCTAGCTGTTTTTTCATTATTTCTTTTTTTAATTATCATTTTGTTTTCAATTGTAAAAAACAAACAAAAAAAACTTTAATTTGTGTGAATCATTTGTGAATGTCTTGTCGTTGTTACCCACTGTTGTCATCACTCTATTATAATTCAGGTCTTTCTTGTAAATGAGTTCTCGTGGCTCAATGGGACGAACCTGTTTAAATAAAGGTTGAATTAAAAAAAAAAAGTAAATCATGTTTTTTTCTACATGTTTTAAAAACAAAACATCCTGACATCTGCGTGTGAGTGGAGCCCCCTAGTGGTCGGCCACAGTATGAGTGTTTGTTTGGGTGTGCGCTTGTCGCCTCGCCAACTTGGGAGGCAGCGATAAACGGGAAACGAGGGCGTGAAAAGGACGAACTACCTACTGCCACTCGTCTTTTGCTTTATTGTGCAGAGCTGGGAGATAATCCACTAGATTCACTTGGAAAGAAATTCAAGCCCAAATAAGAAACTTCACGTTCAAAACGAGCCCCAAAAAACACAACCAGCGACTCGCATGATTTGCAAGCAACTTTAGAAAAAAACAAACCCAAAGTCGCTTATAATAAGTGGACTTGGCAACACTGTTCGGATCGGATCAAAACTTTCCCTCCATTTCAACAGAAAGCAGCAGCTGGAAGCAGTGTTGGCTTCTGGGTAGTGTAGTCCTTTTGACCGGTGATACAGTGTAGACTCATTGAAAGAAAATTACAAAATGGCAACGCCTGTCCGAAGTATTTTTTTCCTTAACTTTTGATCTTGTACGCTCCGATCCCGTGAGTACGTAATATTAAACTTGACAATCGCTGGAAAAACGCGAAAGAGCGAGTCTGTGAAAGTTGAACCGCAAAGTATCGAGGGACTACTGTATTCTCCTTTTGTCCCTTCTGCACCCTCTACATTTTTTTTAGTCCGTCTTTAAATTGGTGTCTCCTCATCTCTGCTTCTCATGCAACTTTCATAGAAACTGAAGTGGATGTCATGTTAATTCAAACATGAGACTGCTGTCCCTCATCGGAGGCAGTGAACCGAAAGCAATCGGAACGCTGGAGGCAGAGTAGACACGTTCTGGGAACTAGCCCCAAATGTGTCTCCTGCTGAGCGAAAAGACCAAGAGCGCAAATGATTCAAGTCTCATTAAGGCAGTGTCTAGACGGCAAACTTTACTTTGAAGCTACACTTTTCAATTACATATGAGCATAAAGCTAGACTTCCCCCCCCCCTGGATCCACAGGTCTCGAAGTTCATTATAAAAAACATAATTTATGTATCAGAGAAAATAAAATTTGATCAAAGAGGAGATGAATTTGTCTAGTGAACAAAATGTACACATACATGGGATAAAAAAAAAAACACTCATGATCTGTTGCTGTGACATGAATTCACAGACAACAGTCTTGGTAACTATATCGATGAACATCATTCAATATGTCGCTCCATTGATTCTTCATTATTCCAATTCCCATGGCTATTTAAAAGTGGCGTGGCTGCAAGACGTCCGCAATCAATTCATCTTTTTTTAAACGGAGTCATTAAAACGGGCTACAAAACAACTTATAATTAAAATCGAGCAAAAGCAAGAGATGAACGTCTGATTAAAATCAGTGCCTCGCGCTGCTCTTTGACTAATTTTAACAGCCAGTCATTGTTGGGATGTTTTAATGTGCTGCATGTACGTGTTAAAGTGAGCATTAAAAAAAAAACATGGGGTTTTCATGCATTTCAATAATCAACGTTTAACATTGAAGTAAAAATAAAATGCAACTAATTTTGTGAGTTTTGTCTATCTAATATACTTTATAATGTACCACTGGATTTAGTTTTTAGTTTGAACTTTGCGACTGTGGTTAATTTTTTTTTTGTTTACATCTGGTGGTGATAATTGTACAGTAGTACTCAACACTCAAGCATTTTGTTTTTAAATCTTCGATAAAATAACGTGATTATTTTTAAACTGAACTGCGTTCCAACTCAAGGAACCCAGATTTGTACAAGACCCGGAACAAGACAAGACTCAGGATAGGAAAAGATAAGTTTATTTACAGTGGTATATATTTACAGGTGGTCCTCTGGAGCTCTTGGGGAGGAAGGAGTTGGTCAGGTGGGTCTGGCTGTATAGGTTTCGGGCGTGATAATGATCAGGTATATATTTGTCTTGCAGGTTGGATGAGAAGAGGTGGCACCGAATGGATCCAAGGAGAGTGCCAGGGATGCAAGGCCAGGCTGAGCATGCAGGGCAGGTGAAGCTGGCAACTGGCTGGAAGACGAGGAACCAGGACTGGACAGAACTGGAGGAGGCAGGATAAATAGACAAGAAGGCAAGGTAAGTAGTAATATTTTTTATCAGTAATGCAGGACGGAGGCATAAATGCCATCGAAGGCTAAACGCTCCAGCGAAGAGCAGCAATCAACTGCAGCCTGAAGTATAGCAGGACTCATCAGATAGATGGCCAACAGCTGGTGATGATTAGCAGCCATCTTGGAGAGGAGAGCTGCAACCAGTGGTACTCTTACAAACTGTTGTCTTGACCCAAGCAAGACACGACTTTGACCGTCCCACGGCCAGAGCGCTGTGTAGAAAAAGACCTCTGCACATTATATAGGCTAGTCAACAAAAAATATATATAAATCAACAAAGTCCAACTATTTTTATTTTTTTTTACAGAAAATCTAACACAAATATTAACACACATGGCTATTTTCATAAGTAACTTTGATTTGAATTATTTTTCATGTAACTGATTAGTAAACTTTCTTACTAAATAAATGCAACTTTATGTTGTAACTGCTCAATCCTGGTAATGGTGATGCTGTTGCCATCTTAGTATTTTATAAGTTTTTCTTGTTAATATTCGTGTTCTTGACTCTGTCTGGCACCTTTAGAATCAGAATCAGAATGCCTTTATTGTTGTTATACGCAGTACAATGAAATTAAGACTTTTACACCATATATACCCATGCGTTGTTTGTCAGAATGCAGCCGCAGTGGTGCTTGAAAGTTTGTGAACTCTTGAGAATTTTCTATATGTCTGCATAAATATGATCTAAGACATCAGATTTTCAAACGAGTCCTAAACGTAGATTTAAATAAAAAAAAAACGAGACAAAAAATCTTATACTTGTTCATTTATTTTAGGGAAAATGATCCAATATTACATATTTGTGAGTGGCAAAAGTATGTGAACCATTGCATTAACTGCAACTTAACATTTCCAGTAACTGTTGGTCAGTCCTGCAAACCGGCTTGGAGGAATGTTAGTCCATTCCTCCGTACAGAACAGCTTCAACTCTGGATGTTGGTGGTTTCCTCACATTAACTGCTCACTTCAGGTCCTTCCACAACATCTGGATTGGATTAAGGTCATGACTTTGACTTGGCCATTCCAAAACATGAACTTTATTCTTCTTGAACATTCTTTGGTAGAACCACTTGCACACTGATGGTCATTGTGTCGCTGCGTGACCCACCTTCTCTTGAGATTCAGTTCATGGACAGATGTTCTGACATGCTCCTTTAGAATTAGCTGATATAATTCAGTATTCGTTGTTCCATCAATGATGGCAAGCCGTCCTGGCTCAGATGAAGCAAAATGGACCCAAACCAAGATACTACCACCACCATGTTTCACAGATGGGATAAGGCTCTTATGCAGGAATGCAGAGTTTTCCTTTCTCCAAACATAACACTTTTCATTTACACCAAAAAGTTCTATTTTGGTCTCATCCATCCAGAAAACATTCTTCCAACAGCCTTCTGGCTTGTCCACGTGATTTTTAGCAAACTGCAGTCGAGCAGCAGTGTTCTTTGTGGAGAGCAGTAGCTTCCTCCTTGCAGCCCTGACATGCCCACCATTGTTGTTCAGTGTTCTCCTGATGGTGGACTCATGAACATTAACATTAGTCAATGTGAGAGAGACCTTCGGTTGTTAGAAGTTACCCTGGGCTCCTTTGTGACCTCCCCGACTATTCCACACCTTGCTCTTGGATAGATCTTTGTTGGTCCACCATGCTTGGGGAGGGTAACAATGGTCTTGAATTTCCTTAATTTCTACACAATATGTCTGACTGTGGATTGGTGGAGTCCAAACTCTTTCGAGATGGCTTTGTAACTTTTTATTTTAACACATATTTAACCAAATATACAATTGCAATGTCAACAGTTCTCAAAAAAGACTCGTTTATTGGTGTAATTTCTATTTTTAACCATATTTATATAAGAAATAATCTTGACATCCCTTGTATGTATTTATATTTTTGTTGTTTTCAAAGTGTATTTTTTCAAAGCCATTCAACATAATTTTCTTAGCTCATTCTGTTAGTTTGTAGTGTATTAAATAACTTGGTGTCTTTAGTCACTTAGGTTTCAATCAGAGTTTCTTGACTAAATCAAATTCAAGTCAATCTCAGCTGTAGAAGTGTTTTAGCATTGCATATCTAATGCATACAGTTTTTTATGATGATGCATGTTGTGGTTCTGAGAAAGTTAGCTTGCTTAAAAAAAATCTAAATTGCATCAATGATTAGCTACCTCAACTAGCTTTGCAGTTTTAAGGATATTAACTTGGTAAAATAAAAAAAGCTAACTCCCATCCATGATTAGCCACATTAACTATCTTTGCCACTAACACGTGCAGCACATCAGCACAGCAGGAGTGCTGATGTGCTGCACAAGCCCTTAATTGTTAAAGCACCAATCTTTTGTCAATATTTGCTCGGTGTTCGGTGTCTCACACATAGATCCTTGCCTCGATAATGAGACGATTGATTAGCTTTGCTTCTCAAATGAGCCCCTCAAAAGGAAATTGAAATAACACACAGTCAAACCTTGTGGACATGATTGCTTTAAAGATTGAATTTGGTTGTTTACATAATCAGCAGGCGAGAATTAGCCGTTGCTATCATTGTGTTGCTCATGCTCTGGGGCTCTTCTACAAAAACCTGTCGCTTTGATTAGAAAGCATCGTCTTCAGCTCTCAAAGATGGTAACGAAGTGATTGGAAAAATGATGGATTGTGATTGTGTGTCAGTCATAAACAGTTGATGGTTGGAGGTTTTGGACCATGAGTTTTTGAACAATCGTGATGAGATGCAGTACATCCTGTAGAATCGATGGAAGATGAATTGGCAGTGTGAACTCATCATTTCACATAATTTAACTTCACATTTTGTCTCGTCAATGAGCTATTTAATAAAATAAGAATATTCATGTATTATTTGTTCCTAAGACTTGAAAATGTTTGTTTTATTTTATTGCGTTTTCTACATAATGATGCACATTATTGATTTTAACATTCAGTGTTTTAATTAAAAAGCATACATTGGGGAGTGGTGGTGCAGAGAGGTTAGCAAAGGTAGGCTTGTGATCGGAAGGTCGCTGGTTCAACTCCCCGGACCGACGTCAAAATGTGGGTGAGAAAGGCAAAATATCCACACCTACCTCCACTCTGGGCCCTTGACCACCTTCTCCCTCGATCACCCTAGATGGCAGCTCTCTGCTCCACACAGACGGCTGTGGTAGCTCGGTGGTCAGTGGTTGCATCAGGAAGGGCATCCAGCGTAAAAGCTATCGTCAAATCTTGGTGCGGCTTAGTTCGCTGTGGTGACCCGTGAAGAAGGGAGACATTGTTTTAATAAAAAGCTTATGAAATTATGTATTTATTTGTAATGTGTTTTCTCACTATTGTACCAATCAGATGTAATGAATAATATTTCCGACCTTATTAGGCATTTAGTGTCTCTGCATAGCAACACTGTTGCTGTTACCTTCAAAATACACCATAGCTAATTATTTTTATTATTATTATTGCATTAGAATATTAGGTGTAGAACATGTTAGCCTTTCAAGTGACAAATTACTAAATCTTATAGATGTTTTATAAGTGAAACTACAACTGCAAAAACTACAGGGTTATGGAAGATCCTGAATCTGACAAGTGGTGTTAACGTTTAGGCTTGTGATGCCCGGTCCCCATCCACATGCATCACTGCTTCCAGCAACTTTTAGACTTTAAGCTCTAACTCTTTTCTTGTTTATAAGATAATTCAAAATATCCGCTTATTGCCTGTAACAGTGTCCAGGCAGTGGACAATGCTCTTCTTTTAAGCTCTCTCCCTCTAATAGAGACCTCTCCTCATACCTCACCTTACTTTATAATTTACTCCATCTTTAATGGTTTTTAACTCCACAGTCAGTCGTTCACAATAATTGTGCTGTAATCTGTAACGTGTCCGTGGCTGCTGAGTATGTGTGATACTTCATTATTTAATGATTCTCATGTGTGAGTCATCCTATTCTGTCACTGTGATCTGAATGGTATGTGTTGTAATGCTTTGGAATCATTGTGTGTGGAATGACGGTGCCAGTAGTAGCTGGTAGACACTTATCACTCCCACCCAGAAGAAACCTTTAGAATGTTTTCTGTTGTGTGAGACTGTTCCTTCCAGTAACCGCTTGGGTTCAGTTCTGAAAAGCATTAGGACAAGACGAAGAGTCCCCCCCGTGAGTTTCTATAAAACAAACTTTCATTTCAAGAACACCAAGGCAGAGAAAGCATTGAGTTTCTGTACTTGTAATGCATTGACTTTCCCTATTCTGATTCTGACTGTTCCTCCAAAGCTTTATTATATTTGATGAAGACTACCCCTGATTGTTTGTGAAACCGTTTTTTCTACGACAGCGGTGTAGTAAGGTTTATGAGAACCATATGTTACAAGAGCTGTAGCACCTGAATCACTTTAAATTTCTAACATAACTGAAAATAAAAGGAAGTAATGGTACCGCTCTAAAATGTTTCTGCAACACTCAAAAATACTGATAATTAAATCAATTAAAAGAAACAAAAAGCTGAAACTACTCTTCCTTGCAGCAGTGCATCATACCAGATGTCTGGCATGCCAAATTTTAATAAAACAATCATACATGATCTGTTCGTGCTAGTTGGGATGACTCTCGGCTACAAAACCAAATTTTAGCTAAATACTGTATCTGTAAAACAGCATTTTTCATTTATTCCATTTTATTTATTTAATTTATATTTATTTATTTAAGTTTATTAAATTTTTCCTGTTTGCTCAGGTCAAATTGCTTTCGTGGCCTTTCTGAAACTGATTTCAAAGTTAACTGGTTGTACATATGTGCATAAAATGATTACTTTCTGACTGTTAGCAAAATATGTTGTAAATCACAATGTATTTACAAGTGATGGGCAAATACAAGCCCACACCGACACACAAGCCAATAAATTGTTTAAGCACCAAGCATCGTCAAAATTGGGGGAAAAACCTTGAAAACTGTGAAGGTTTTCCTGGTGAAAATTTAAACTCATCGTTCAGGACTGATAATCTAAATTGTAGACGTTTTGAAAACGTTGGCAAACGTTTGAAATTTTGAAAGTTAATATTCAACTTAAGGTTTTCTTGTAGCATTTTGGAAAGTTTGCTGGATGTTCATCAAAAACTGTCCACCATTACTAGCTATCACTAAAAGTAAATATTTGTTTTATTTTGAACCTAAACATTTGATGAGGTAATCTTTGCAGGTAGAGTTTCATCCAAATGGGGGCTCGATTGAAGGAGGTCACAAACGGTGACCTGGGAACAGTTAGTAAGGTCCTGCCTTTGAATGCTAATGATTGGGAGAGTGCAAAACATGTCAGTCTGTGATGAATTTCCAAAGCAAGACTATTTAAGATTCATAAAGTGAAAAGTGAAACTTTTTAATCAGCCCAGCATCTAACAGGGGAGCCAGCGAGTAGAGGCTAAACCAAACAAAATCTTGGCTTGTCTCTAAATCCAGCTGCAACAAGCCCATGCTGTTATTTGCGTAATGAAGCGTCTAGATGCAAATCAAAAGAATGAATAAATTTAGGCTGTCAGGTGAAAGAAACAACCTTGTTTTTACTTTCTTGAGTTGGAAAAAATTAACAAGTGAACAGCAGTTTTTTGACAAGTATCAAATATTTGGTAAAAAATATTTTCCTTGGTTTTTATTTGTTTGGATTACCTTTCTTAATTGAAGACTGAACCAACTGAACCTAAATAATTTGAGGAAGTACATCATTCTGTACTGTTCAAGATTAGTCACAGAACAAGCTGTAAGCCTAGAAAGACTCATGGGACTAACACTATTTATAGTAGACTACAGTATTTATAGGCTAACACTAGTCGAGATAAAACGTTTAAGTGGAGAAAAGAAGGGGGGCTGAGGACTGATCCTTGTAGACCGCCATATGTCATTGGATCCACTGAAGACACATTTAGGAAACCAATGGTTCTGTTTTAAAGGGATGGGTGATGCCATCCCTCACTAGAGATGATAAAAGATGGTGTTTTCAAGATGGATCAACAATCTGGTCAGGTGCTCAGATGTTGCCCCAGTATAGCAGAATTGAGTAATTTTTATTAGGAAATCTTTTCGGGTGTTTCTGTGATGTGGTGCTGGGCCAGTTGCTTCAGAGCAGTAAAGCCCCCAGATCAAATGTCAGCTGATCTTTCTGTTTCACAAGGTTATGTTCACTTCTGACAATAAGTCTTGCAATTATCTAAATTTTACCCAATGATAAAAGGAACTAGATTTTCAAAATAAGCTTTATTACTTCTCTTATGTGGATTGTTTTCAACACAATATCATAGTTTTGCTTAATTTTTCCTCAGGCAGTGTTAGAACTTCTGTGTATGTGCAAAGTAACTTTCTTTGCTCTGGCTGACTTTAATTGGCAAATACAAGTGTACTGTATGTAGTGAGTCACGTGGGTACGTGTCACTAGTTGTAGTATGACAATATATCCCCGTTTATATGCATACTATATTCACGAGTTCCTCATCTTTCTGACTGTGTAATGCCGTGCATTGAATTTAACAGAAATGCGAACGAGAGACGTTATTACCTTTGACCCATCAAAATGAATGGAGTCATTTATTTTCAGAATCAAAGTTTAACATCAAACATTTACATTAATTTGGCGAAATATGAAAATAATAACAGACAGTTTCACAAATAATGAACTTCAAATCACTCGGCGGTGATTTGAGGACTTTGCTTCAGATATTTCTAAAATATCTGTACTGGTTTATGAGAGAGAGGTGAGTTTAAGATGAAACGGAGATTTATCTTACAGAGGAATATGTGAGGGAATTTAATCTGTTTGACCAGAAATTGCACGCTTCGTCAGATCTCAGCTCGTCCACGGTACACTTGGTCGAAGAAGAACTTTACCTTGTTGAAGTTCATCAGCTCAGTAAGAATCCTTCAGACTTTTCAGCGTCTCCGTTGAGAACTGCTAAAATCCTTGGAGAGTCGTGCGTGGGTCGTTCAAACAGAAATTATAATTCCAAGACGTCTCTGGATCATCTTGAACGCGTTCTGCATCCAAGAATTCTGAACTCCTTTCATTCTTTAACTCTCAGCAACTCTTCATTGTCTAAAACTCTCAGACTCATAACTCTCTGGAAACTCCAACGCTCCAGAACTGTTCACCATTCCAACTCTCTAACAGAACCGAGAAGTTCTCACATTTTAAATGAGTTTACTTCCGAGTTTACTTCAGAGCTTTCTGATTCGTGGATGGACCAGAAAGAGGAGTGGTTTTGACGTAAGGTGTTTATCAAAAGTCGAGGTCAGAGAATGAAATTTGTTTAACAACTGACAGAGAGATTATTGCAGAAAAGCAGACTTCGTGGAGTCTCCACTCTGATATCTTCTCAAATAGTTAAACATGACATTTCTTCTTCAGTAAACATTTAGTTGACCGAAGCTTCAACTTTCACATACTTACGACTTGGCTCATTTCAGACAGAAAATCAAGAAATGCATATTAACCTGATTTCTCCTTTGAATGAGGAATAAAAATCATTACTTACTGTTTATGTAAAATAAAAATGAGTAGTTCTTTTCAACCTGTAAGCATTGAGTGAAGCTAACACAATTTGATTATCAAACATTTGTAAAACAGTAATGATTATAGAGGATTGTCTTTTCTGCTTGATTAATTCAAGAAAGAAAGTCATCAGATGGCTCAGACTTATTCAGATCAATGAAAATAACAGTCTCTGTCCATCTGGTAGATTTGAGGTCAGATAAGGGTCAGACCAGGTTCACTACATGTATTACAAATACCTCCAGACCTTTGTACTTTAAAGTGAGTCTGTAGGAAACTACATAATTAGCTGCAACAAAAAGTCAAAGTAGTGGTTTGTTAGAAAATTCTTGCTTAATAGTAGGTGAAGTAAAAAATAAACTAAAATGCAGACAGTAAACTTCTATTATAAGATCATGTAGTATGTCATACAAGAAAGATCCTGGATGTCCTCTTGTTTTAAAAACCTTAAGATATATATATTAAAAAAACATTGGTAACGCATTTTATGTTCTTGTTTCTATGAACCTTGATGCAAAGATGGAGTACATCTTGTGGTCTAGTTAACTCATGAGCCATGCATTTTGCAGAGACCTACTGTAAATTTGTGCCCTGGGACAACCAAAGTTACCACATGTCCTCTGCTTGTTCCAACACAAAAAGGTCACTGCATGATTTATGCATCTGCTTTGCGAGTGAGATTGGAACTGTTTGTGCTTTGGGGAACCTGACCGATCGAAGGGAGTTGCATGAAAATTAAATTCTGTAGATGAATATATTTACAAGGTTGAGCAGGCGGTGCAGCCGAGAGGAATTATTTGCTCGTGTCCATCTTTTGCTTTTATGTATCTGTTTATTAATACATATCCTGGCAGCTTGTAGCATGCGTTTCGCCCTCTTTAGTCTTGTCATTACAGGACCCAATCACAAGCTTAATTTGCTTGGCTATGCGCTAATTTAATTTCCTCCATTTTGTTGCCGGCATCTGTTTTGGCAAAACATGTATTCTTTATCAGGGCAGCTCATAGGAGGGAGACACAGATGGGCTAGGGCGTCCTTATAATCCAAGATGACCACGGGTGATGGGATTCAGGTTGACAAGCGTCTCTGTATCTGCTGTAATCATAAATATGTGTTATTTTATGTTTATGCATTGGATTTAAATTTTCATGTCTGATTATACAATAATCTAGCTGCAACCCACAACTACAGAGAGGTTGGTATGATTCTCAAATGAGTTTGTCCTTTTTAAGCTTACTGAAGACTTGAACCAAACAATATAAGTACATCTTGAGAACTTCAATAAAATATGAGGAGTGTTTTATTTATCCTCACCCCCCCACACACACCCCTAGTGATCTGTAAAATGTTCAGACTCTTTTAGTGTCTTGTTAGATATATCAAGCACTCGTCATCCAATCCTGAGGGAAGTCTGCTTCTATGTAAATTTTACCGGCTTACAAAATCAGCATGTCGTCTTGCACATTCATTAATTGCTTACAAAAGCTACAACTTTGTATATGAACATGTTGCAGGTTAACAAATTAGAATAAAATACCAAACAACTACAGCACTTAGGAAATCCAGCCGCAGGGGGCACAAACCAGAGTACTCAAAGTCCTGGTCTCAAAGCTGGATGAACAGGGTTGCTTCAGGAAGGGAAAGCATTTTTTTAAACCAAACATGTTGTTCACATAGAATGATAGTCAGTACCTATTGGTTGAGGCTGAGGACAACAACAAACGATACTTCAAAGTTCATGTTATAAGGGATCAGCTGCTAGCCCCTTGTTTGCCTCTGTGATGGACAGGTAACCTGATAAAGATCAGGCTGGTCGTCCCTATTAACTAGACATTAGTCCCTCGTTTATTGCGGAGGATCCGTACCCTGAACACCCGCGAAGTAGGAATAGTTGTACAAGTAGTAATAGTTTATTTTATTATATAT
>NC_056519.1:8006045-8006662 GCF_014905685.2 Nematolebias whitei | reverse complement strand
CTAAACAATGTTTCTAAACTCTAAAGCTCTAAAAAAAAAAAGCACAGAATGTGATGAGTTCAGCTCCCTGCCTCCTCTGATCTTTGTCACCTACAAGCGCTCTTGGCCACTCCAACTTCTCCGCTCTGCAAGCTGAACAGCTGATCAGCTGCAGGAGGAAGCTTTTTCTGCGGCTCTGGGCTGCACAAATGTGCAGCTGGTGCTAAATAATTTAAAATTTATTTAAAATAAAAATGCCATACCGATCATGCGGCTCATCCATCAATCAGCCAATTGTGTGTCATGTCCAATCTTATTTTGAAAAACCGCGATAGAGCGAGTCCGCAATAAACGAACCGTGAATTAGCGTGGGACTACTGTATTAGTAGATGACACCATGCTCTTTAGTGAGAGTAGGGAGCAGGTGGAAGAGAGCCTAGTGAGGTTGAGGTACGCTACAAAAGGATAGCTCCAAGAGTGAAAGGGAAGGTTATAAGTTAAGACCATTTGGAGACCATGCCACTTTAGAAAATGTAACACTGTATGACAATTTTTGTTTAGGTTTACTCCTGTGAGTTATGAGTTGATCCACTAAACAAAAATGCTCATTTGGTTCAGGGAGTTGCAGTAACAGTCAA
>NC_056519.1:7967004-7991045 GCF_014905685.2 Nematolebias whitei | reverse complement strand
AGAAGTATGCGCTAGAGCTGTCATTTCTAACACGAACCCAGAAACGGGTTTAAATGCTTTTTTATGGACATGAAATGACAAACACACCTCCGCTCCAAATCTTCTGCTGCTTTTATTCAGCTGCGCGTCCCTGACCGTTCAAAAAATAATAAAAAATGTCTGTTTTTTTTCCGGGTTTGGACCTGTAATTACTGTTAATTCGTCGGGTGGGGTTCGGAAATTATGACTGCGAGCTGGGGTCGGGTCGGATCAGATTTTTTGGGCCCAAATGCAACTCTAGTATGCACTACGTTAAGTATTTTTCAGTCGTTGTTTTTTTTTAAATAATATGAGAAACTATAAAACATATTGCATTTAAAATATCATCTTGAGGGGCCAGATATGATGGTAGTTTGATGGAGTAGATGGAGATTGACACATGCGCAAATAGTTAAAATGAGACAACTTAAAATGACCAAGAATTGAAATTTTAACTAATTTGATAAAGTAGAGTAATTAATAAGACGATGACTATCTAAACAATAATTAATCAGTTAAGGGTTAATTCTCTTATCTAAGACAATACGGTAGTCCTTCACTACTTGGTGGTTTGTTTCTCACGGACTCGCTCTATTGCGGTTTTTCAAAATAAGATTGGGCATGACACATTATTGGCTGGTTGATGGATGAGCCCCACGATTGGCATGGAATTTTTATTTAAAATAAATTATTTTATTCACCTGCTGCACCTGTGTGCAGCCCACAGCTGCAGAGGAAGCTTTTCTATTCCTAATTCTCAGTTTTTCATTTATCGCGGGGCTTCATGGTACGGATCCCACGCGATAAAAACGTATTTGAGCAGGAATTATTTTGGCTTTTATATGCATACAATTTATGACAAAGTAACCTATTTGATAAATTAGTTACTTTGAATGTGACCAAATTAAGTCATTTGTTTTCACTGCAAGTCAGGAAATTATTTATCAAAGTGTTTCAGCTAAAATGGCAGAACCAGATCCAGTGTTGCATTCATGTCACCAGGTCACAGCTCATTACCAGGTCAGTATTGAGGCCTCGAGTTCACCAGTCTTTCCGGGGTTTTGCTGGCTGATCACACCAGGATACACCATGAGGAGAGGACTATCCAAGCCAGACTCTGCCAATGAGGAACTTTAAAGTAAACAGTTCAGTGTGAATCTAGTAAACAACCAAAGGGTCAAAGGTCATAGTCAGGGGAGAACAGCTTCATGCTACAGATGTAAAGACTGAGACTTTCCATTAACTTTTTAAAAATCACCAAGTGGCTCATTTAAAGCAGTCTGTTCAAACCCTGAGCACACTTTTTAACTCTAATCTGTCTTTCACTGATGTCAGCGTATCAGCGGACCACTTCAGGATTAAACGAGTTCTCAGAAAACGAGAATTAAAAGTCTAAACTGTGAAATCCACTTTGAGAATTAGCAGAACAGTTGTGAGCCTTGGGCCCCTCCTAAATGTGTGAAATGAATATTATATAAAGGCATAAACTATCCTTATTACAGCAATAATAAATCAAATTCCTAATTGAAGCAGTCACAGATTGAAGAGGCACCAGAAAGCCATGATTTCCTCGACACGTGTGACGTGTGCTCGAGCACAAATCAGAAGTAGAAAAGTGATATTTCCTTTCGTACTAAAAGGAAAGTAAGCTCTCCAACAGAAGGAGGCTGGTGCTTAATTTCTAAACCACCACAGGATTTCGACAGGCTTCTCAAACTGTTGGCACATCCTAAATTAAAACCATTGTTCCTTTCTCTTTTCTCCAAAGTAGTACCTCATTAGTTTGTACTGCTCATCCATACGATGAACGCTAAGGATTTATTTCTCATTGGAAAAAAAAAGAGGACCTCATTTGTGTATAACCACAAAAGATAAAGAAAATCCATCGACTTATAATGAATTAAGATGAAATCACATGGATGTGTACTCACAGAATGGCTAAACTTTGCTTTCAGAGAATTAAAAAAATGTATTTTCATTAATTTAATTTGAAGGACAACTGCTTAGATACCTTTTAAACTCTTAAAACTAATTAAAAATTATCCTTTGAATATACAAGGTCACAAATCTGTAAAAACAGATTCTTAGAAAATGGAATTGCACAGATGGAATGGCCTGATTTGGGTTGATTCGGCTTGTTGCAAGAGTCTGACTGCTCCAAGGAACTGCTGCTTATATCCAGACCTAAGGGAGTATCTCACATTACTGACACGGGAACAGCAATGTGCTTGAACTGCCAACTCAATCATCCGTTTGTACTGAAATGATGGTTATTGTGCAATTTGATTTTATGTCCACCACGCTGTCTGGACCCTTAACTTTGTTGTCTTTAACAACATGAAGTCTTCCTATACATCACATCAGATTGGCCGTTTCATTCCTGCGTTGACGGCTGAGCTCTTAATTTATGTCTTTTATGGGCGAGGCTCGTATTGGAGGTAAAAGAATTGACGCTCATCTGGACGGGTCATGGCTGGGTTGTTGTACGTCTTCTGCCAGGACACTTTTAATACTTCCCTTAAAACGGTAAAAAGGACACGCCGACTTCAGCCGCTGACACTTGCACACAGCCACTGCCAGTGTTTCACTCGGCTTCGGCAATATAGTGAAAGTGTGGCGGAGGTGGCTGCTGCAGATTTGACAGTCAGGAGTGACATTTGCAGCACCGGGCGGATGGGCGCACAGTGACGGAGAAGGTGGAGGAGAAAGAAAGAAAGAAAGGAAGTGGCTGTGGGTGAATTCAGCACCACGGACAGCAACCATCAGCTCTCCGGCTGCGCTTGTGTAATCTTTGGGAGACGAGGCTGATTCAAGATATCACTAGAACCTGAGCTGATCCATTTCTTTGTCATCCTTATTTATTCACTCAGCTAATGAGCAAGTGTGAAAAATCACGTTCGACTTCATTCTGCAGCTGAAATGCTTCTTTTTTTTTTCCACCGCTCATGCTCGGTTTGACAACATTCCGTTACTTAAAGCATCAAAGCGTCCTGTCATTGCAGCGGAAGCCCTACAGGGTTGATTAAGAGTTAACAGGGTGGGTGGCGCTGCCTGTTTTCCCCACGTAGTTTTCCATGACCTGAAAAGCTCAGTGTTGTTCCGAGATGTTTCATCACTATTGACAAAACCCTGGGGTTGAGGATGTGGGGCACTTTGTGTTGCACTTCCTCCACTGCAGTGGTGACCTCATTTACTGAGTTAAATTCCTTCACAGCAGCTCAGGTTTAGTGTGGGCTGGTGGTAGACAGAAGAGGCACACAATAGGGTCAAAACTGGAATAAATGGTGACTCGTATGGATTAAATATTCCCCAATTTTCCCGATTGCTTTTAACTTAGCAAGCACTAGTTAAGATATTTATAGCAGCCTGAGCCTGAACCACATAACAAGTGTTGATATTAGCCGTGCTACATTAACACCTGCTTTCTAAATGCAGTGAATCAGAGGCTGTAAACGACGGCGTGTTTAACGAGTGGTTCACTTGATTACACTCGTTGCTGTTGGACCATGAAATGCACAAAGCAGACGAGTCTAAGTTTTGTATTTTGGAGTAAAAAGTGAAATGTTTATTTACAAATGTTTAGCTTTATGTGCAACAAATGAGGTTAATTTATTTTAACAATACACAAAATATTTGTGTAACTAATGACAACCATTGCTCAGTTAATGAATTTATTCACCAAAAGATCTAAGCAGCATAATGAGTCCTGTAAAAACATGTCATAATAGGAATAAATCTCTCACCGCCATGAAAGACAAGTAATGTACCTCTATTTGTTTGTTAGCAAAATATCACATGAACTAGTGGACATCTTTTAGCGAGTCTCCTAATTGAAAACTAGCACCACAGCTAATGAACCTTATCCAACACAAAAATGGCTGCAACTACGTCAGATTAAAAGACATTGAGCTAAACGTTTGTGTGGTAGTAGCTGAGAGGCATCCCTATTACATGCTTTGAGCACTAATCAGTGATGCAAGATATTTATGACATGCATGGCATGGCAACACTCTAAGCATTCCTTCATGAACTAATTTCATATAAACAAACATCTACTCGAGTCTATTTAAAATGTTTGATATTTGTTGAGTGAGAGTCAGTCCAAGCAACAACTTTAGTTTTAAATGATTTGATAATGCACACATTCACATTCACGTTGGCCTACTTTACACTTTATCTACTGACGGATCCAGGCCATACCTGGCCCAAAAGACCATTCTACCCAGCTTGTAAAATGAATGATAAACTACTCGCAGTCCAATGCGGGAGTCAGTAGAGGCCCAGTTCAAAGAGTTGATGACAGCAGTGACAGCCAATCAGAGCAGCTGCTCACACCATGTGATCGACACCAAACACACTGAATCACATTTGGAAAGAGATGAAGCTGAGTGCTTTTCAGTCCTGTTGCTTGAAGGCGACCAGCTATCCTGCATGTTTTGGATGTTTCTCTGATTAACGAGCTTCTGCAGAACTTGACGTGCTGAATAGTTACTTCAGCTGCTGAATCAGGTGTTGAAGCAGGGAAATGGCTAAAACTTGCAGGATGGTGGTTCTCAAAGACCAGAACTGAACACTGTTGGCTTAGATGAGTGGCAGGTTAACTCAGGATGTGAGCGGTGCTAATAGATCAGGGATCCAAGATTAGGATTCCTCAAAATACTTTATTTTTTGTTGACAATCTTTTCTCAATTCAGTTTATTTCTATAGCACCAAGTCACAAAAGAAGTCATCTCAGGGCACTGTACTAAAACAGTCACATAAAAAAGCCAATTAGTAAAAGTTATCTATCTAAGGAAGCCAGCAGAATGTGATGAATCTTCACTTTGTCACAGTCTCTCATCCTGAACAAGCACAAAGGCAACGGTGGAAAGGAAGAACTCCCTTTTAACAGGAAGAAACCTCCAGCAGAATCAGGCTCAGGATGAGCGGCCATCTGCTTCTACCGGCTGGGTTTGAGAGGACAGGAAGGAGAAACAGACTCAGGATGAAGGTGCAGTTACCCCCTACTTGAAGAAAGACAAAAACATGTTGAGGATAAAAATAATTACAGATACAAACAGGTGGAGTAAAGCAAGTAAATACAGCAGCAAAGTGAGGAAATGTGGTCAGTTTGTCCTAGAGTCTAAGCCTATAGCAGCATAAGGGATAGCTCAGGAAACCCAAGCCAACCCTAACTAAAGGATTTATCAAAAAGGAAAGTCTTAAGCCCAGTCTAAAAATGGACAATGTGTCAGTCTCACGAACAGAAACTGGAAGTTGGTTCCACAAGAGAGGAGCCTGATAACTGAAAGATCTTCCTCCCATTCTGCTTTTGGAAACTCAAGAAACCACAAGTAAGCCTGCAGACTGAGAGCGACTACACAGACAGATACCTATAGCTGGGTTTAGATATGTTTTTAAACTTAAGGCCAAAACTGCACTAATTTTACTCTAAAAGCCAATCTTTAAACAGTTTGTCATTTTCATGTCTTTTCAACCTGAAATTTGACTTTATAAAAAAAAACTGACAGGCTGAATCAATCAGGTTCACCTGCACAGGCCCAAAGCTAATGATGTTAGCATCAATAATATGTGCAGTAATTCAGAGATATCAAGCTGATAAAATAACTAAGTTGTTTGGATTTGAAGCAAACTGTTCAGTGATTGTCTAAATGAAGCTTCCATCAAGTGAGAATGAAACAACGTCTGATTTCTAAGGTCATTATTTTCAGGAATCCGCTGCGTTTGGTTGTTTCTGAGTGACGTTCATGTTTACCTCAAAATTCTAATGTTTATCATTTTAATTAGATTTATTTTACACGGTCTAGTTTAGACTTATGCTTTTGCAGTGGTTTACAAGCGTAGTCGGGAACAAAAATAATTTTATCAAAAAGATAAGGTTGAAAGAAGATTCAGCACTTTTGAAAAATGAAAGATCAATGCCAAATGCCTTCTGTTTTTGATTAATTATTGATAAACAAAATACAGCAGCCGTAATTATCCATCTGCCCAATCTAAGGATGCTTCTTGCACTGTCTGCTTGTAATCTTTTTATGACCCCAGGCATATCCTTTTAAAAAGGTCAAGAAGAAGCTCGTTTTGAATTACATTTTAATCAATTTACATGAGTTTCTAAATGTTGAACAAACACAAGTCATGCACCTACTTTATGTGGCAACAAGAAATCTAACCAGTCATTATTCAGAAACTCACTTGTGCTCTTATTATTAAAATATAAGCAAAGATACTGTTTAGTGTCAGCGTGGCACAAAGTAGGTCAGGTCTCCCTTGAGCTAGATCTGCTCAGCAGGTCAGTTTCTAATTATCAAATCATTTGCAGGAGCAGAAAATAACCTTTTGTGTATCCATCTGCATAAAGACACAGACAACAATTTAGCAACACACTCTCTTCGTTTGAGTTTTACTTAAGTATCAGAAAGCTAATTTAAATGCATTTATAGCAACTAAACTGGAAATAAGGTGGAACAAACTGAGAAGCCAGATGAAGTTAGATGACAATCGGTAGGCAGCAGTAAGTTTTTATATCGAGAGAGCGCTCTAAATATGTGATTTTTGTTGTGAGAGTTGAGAAGTCAGGAGTTGCACTGTCTAATCTAGAGAAAGCTGACGATCAGGTGCCAAGGACAGAACAGAACTGTGGAGCAATTTGAGGACATAGCATGAAAGATGTGCATCCGGAATGACAGATGGGTTTGAAGTAGGGGTTGGGAGTACATCATGGATCTGTTCTGAGCCCCTTCTTTTTGCAGTGATGGACAAGCTGAGATGAAGCCAAACAGGAGTTCCTGTGGTTTATGATGCTTAGAGATATCTGTAATGAGAGTAGAAAGCAGGTGGAAGATAGCCCGGGGAGGTGGAGACATGCTCTTGAAAGAAGCGGAATGAAGTGTATAAACAAGAAAGAATCTGTGTGAGATTAAAAGAGACAGATCTGTGGGACACCAGAGGTCAACCATTCAGAGCAGCGGCTAAGTGCGAGAAAAGTGTAGCAGAGAAAGTTTTCAAGATGGTAGACAATGAGACCTGATGTGGTGAATAGATTAGATAATTAAACTAAGAAAAAGACAGGAGGCAGAGCTGAGGTGTTGAAATTGTTTTTATTGGGAGAAATCAACACAAACAACATTGTAAATGTGTACTTGCAAGGAACAGCTCAGGCTGCGCAGTTTAGAGACAGTTGGTGAGGCAAGGCTGGTTTGGATGCATCATAAGGAGGGAATATGGACAAACTGAACAAACGGTACTGAACGGAGCTGCCAGAGAGACCAAAGTTGAGCTTGTTGGTTGCTAACACTTGTAGCCCAGTGAGATACGGCTCTGCAAGTAAAAAGTCCCTGACATACCTCAAACTGCAAGTATTTCCATCCTTTTGTCTGTTCAAGTCAAGAGTTTGTTTGCATAGTGTTTTAAGTAAGGGATGGATTTTTGTGTTTTGAGAGAAAAACAGTCATACGTAAATGTTCAGTTCAATTCAAAAATACTTTATTAATCTCAAAGGGACATTAAGTGTTGTCGTAGCTCATCATCCTGGTTTCATTCAAGAGTTGTTATAGATGCTGATAGCTGTGGGCAAGAAGGCTCTCTTAAAGCAAATCCGAAGAATCTGGCAACAGATACCTATCCGTCCAGCTTGCTGTCAGATCCGGCGGGCCTCTCGGTCCTTTTTGGCAGCAGGACTGCCATATTGCTGGGCAGAATTCCTTCCTGAGCGATGATCACTCCTCCCAGAAGTCTGCCAAGCTCCTCGTTGGACAGACAGTTGAAGGTGCTGGGGGATGATCCCGGTCCTCCCGTTGTCACAAGCTCCAGGATCTCGGCGGTCAGGTACTCGAGCACTGCCTCCTGGTTGACGGGAATTCGTCCACGGTGCCTCCTTTTCAACTCGTTTGAGATTTGGAGCTGTAGTTGAGGTATTTGAGCTGTTGGGATGTTATTCAGCTGTTCCTTGTTGTTAAAATAAACAAACCTTGTTGCCATGGTTACGCATCAAAACAAATGCCCAAAATTAAAAAGGTTTCAGTAAAAATCCTTCCAGCTGCACAGTGAAATATGTGAAATATGCACACATTTATTAATGACTGGTGTTTTTGAGACTATTTCTTACATTCAAACTAGAAGTACTTATAAAGCCAAGTTGATAAAGACAAAGAGTTAACTGAATATAGTTGTCACTCAGATATTTGTATAAGTGTTGTCCTTTTTACCATTTTAAAATCTGTAATTATACAGTACTTCTCTGCTATTGACCCTCAGCGCTGATCAGCTTCTGGTTCAGTCTGCTGCTGTCCTCTGTTCGCATGAGTCCAAAATTTAGTCATGGCTTCCTTTTAAAATAAACCACCGGGTGTTATGTTGCTGCAGCACTGGCGTGGAATCGGTGCCGTTCGTCGTCTCTGCTGCACCCTTTGTTTTGCTCTTGCTCCCCCAACATTTGATCCTTAACACCACTCAGCTTTTAATCAGAGCTTTCAAATTTGACCTTGACTGAAATCCATCAAGCTGACATTTCTGGTGAAAGGGGGTGAAAAATCGAATGATCATCTCTTTTATGTGCTCCGTGGAGGGGATGATTCTCTGAACTGGGAGCATTACAATCACAAGGAAGTTCCATTTTCGCCCTTCCAGCTCCTATAAAAAGAGCCCGTGAAAGCTAAGAGGTAATTACCATGAGTGTGTGTGGAACAGAGCTCCATGCACCGGAGATTATACTTCACTCCCTCCGTCCTCTCTCGTTCCCTTTCTTCTTCTGTTTGTGAATCACTTTTAACCTACAATCCAAACAGCTTTGACAGGGATTATGGAGTTTTGATGGGAGACAGAAAGAGGCTGTGGGAGAGTGAGTTTGGGGTAATGAAGCAGCAATGTCAAGGAATGATTTATGAGCATTCCCTTCCTGTTCATTCTCCCCACACCGAGACACAGTCAGTTCAAATATCGCATTACAGAAAAATTCAATTCTGACCACGCACCAAGTGATCATCGTGCCATTTCAAGAGGTTGTGTAGCATTGTTTGTTTAATATGGTATTCCGAGCCTCCCAATGATATGTCAGCAAAATTTCCACATAATAGCAGAAGAATGTGCATTCAGGTCAATATTGGCAAAGCAAAGCTTGAAAATTAGTTTGTTAAACCCATCTCAAGTTTTCCTTTTTAGGGTGTTGTTTTTTGAGCTGTTTTAAATTCAACCAGAGGAGTTGGCAGCTCACATGGCCTCAGGTTACTGCCTGAGCTAATGACCTGTTTACAGAAAACGGCACATCTCATTGTTAAAAACAAATCAGTGCACCGCATTGTGCTCAAACACCAGCATAAATGACTGCTGTAGTTTTGACGTTACCAGTAAAATGAAAAATTTAAAAATCTCCAAGGTTGGCATGGCAACCGTTTTTTTTCCCCCTTTAAGAGATTATTTCAGGATTGTCCTGTCACTGCATGTTTACCTTGTGGACATTAAGCTGACGTTTTTATCCTGTCTTGCTTATATTGAGAAAGTAAGTAGGGAAAATCCTGGACAGGTCAGTTAAGCGAGAGCAAAGAACAGCTTGTTGTCAAAAAGATACATAGCTTCCATAACATTTATTTCTTTCCATTAAGTGGACAAATAAATGCTGAGGATGTATAGCAGTGTTGGGGGGGGGGGATGCTATACATTAGTCCCTCACAACTTGGCGGTTCGTTTGTCGTGGACTCGCTCTATTGCGGTTTTTCAAAATAAGATTGGACATGACAGACAACTGGCTGATTGATGGGTGAGTCGCACAATCGGAATGGAATTTTTATTTAAAATAAATTGTTTTAAAATATTTAGCACCTGCTGCACCTGTGTGCAGCCCACAGCTGCAGGTGAAGCTTCCTCCTGCAGCGTGTCAGATCTCCGCTCTGCAGTGGAGAATTGGGCGTGGCCGAGAGCGCTGGCAGAGAGCAGCAGGAGTCAGAGAGCTGCAATCATGACATGCTGTGCTCTTTTATAGCGTTTAGTTTAGAAACATTGTTTAGAATATTGCAAGTGTGGGAAGGGTTTAAAATGCCTTTATATATTTATATACATACAGTATATATATATATATATACACATATATATATATATATATATATATATGTTTTCAAATCATATGTTTTTTTTTAATGATTTTCTACTGTTGTACTGATAAATATCTCCTGGAGGGTAAACTATATCTTGGCTGCAAGTATTAAGCTGCGAAATCCTTCGTTTTCTACAACTGATAGTGGTTGGTCATTAATTATGATGAAGTTTAGCAACTTCTCAGTAAACATTCGAGCTCCGTGGTTTCAGCGGTGTCTTCTTCTTGTTCAATCCAAAGCAGGCAGCCTGATTTCGGTCAGCCGCGCTCAGTCTGTCCCTCCTCAGAGACGGGCAGACTGAGCGGGGCAGATTGGACGCGACTGGCCGGGGTCAAGTTGCCTGTTTCGGGTTGCGCCCTGCTGAAGCCACGGAGCTCGAATGTCCATCGTAAAACTAACTTTACCACAGTTTAATGTGGCGCTATGGCTCTGCAGACATTGCACGATGTTGTCTTGTTTTGTGGTGTTTTTAGTGTAAAATACTTCCACACAGCGG
Organism: Nematolebias whitei; assembly: GCF_014905685.2. Classification (NCBI taxonomy): domain Eukaryota; kingdom Metazoa; phylum Chordata; class Actinopteri; order Cyprinodontiformes; family Rivulidae; genus Nematolebias; species Nematolebias whitei. Next base: position 7,980,446 of record NC_056519.1, on the reverse strand, counting down.
ACATGTTTAGATGAAAAGTTGGTTAGCTGTTAGCCACAGAGCTGCTAACTCAGCCCTCATGCCAGTGTTGCCAGGTGAGAAATGTAGGATTATTGTACTAGAGACATAAAATTATTGTATTTTGAGGGAAATTATCATACACCCGTCATAACCAAAATAACACATCTATGGGTCCGCTTCCAGACCGGCTCTGCTGCTTCTTTTCTTTTCCTCACTCATGGGACGGGCGCAGCGGACTATTCAGCCAATCGTGGCCGTTGTTCTGAGGCAAACGCATACACGTCACTCATAGGTAACATTTTTAGAAAAGCACGATTCACTGGAATTTCCAGCCAATTGTGCATCTGTTTGCGGACACCAATGCCTTCGGGGTTCACAAAAAAACTCGGACAAACGGTTGCGACAGGCGGAATGGTCAAATTATCATATATTTGGCCTTTTTGGGATTATTGATCATACAGAGGGCAAAATTGTCGTACAAATACGATAATTATCGTACACCTGGCAACACTGCCTCAAGCTGTAGCTGGCTGCAAACTATGAAATGGATTTCCTGAATGTGAGGCGGGTCTTATTACTCTGGGTTCATGAGACACATCTCCATTCAGGAAATCCATTCCATAGTTTGAAGCCAACATGCATCATGGATCGAATATCTCTGCAGGTTGGATCGGAAAAATCCGATGCGTAAATTATGCTGGTATCGGAGGCCGATACGGATACTGGATCGGCCCCATTCATAAATTAAAACAGGGATACGGGTGGAATCCCCCACTGCCTGCTGACACAACAGCTGGGTCCAGTCCAGTTAAGCTTCAAGTAGGTCGCTGACGGTGATCCATATGGACGTTTTTTTTTACTTCTGTCAAACAGCCGCGCGCGTCTGCTGACGCAATTAAAAGCCCAAAACCGACCCGACCCGCTCATCCAGCACATTATTTTGGCCCGGCCCAAATTTTCGAGCCAGGCGCAGGATCAGGTTAGAAATAACAGCTCTAACCAGGTCCCAGCAACACGATCACGCGACTGCGACTAGTCGACGGGAAATTTAAAAACTCGCAAGATGTCCTAGAATTGAATAATCAATGTCTGTCCGTCCGTCCGTCCGCATACACTAAGATAAACTACTTGTACTACTATCCCTTCTTCACGTTTTTCACTTATTGCGGGGCTTCAGGGTACGGATCCCCAGCGATAAACGAGGGACTACTGTAATTTGTTTCAGTATAATCTACTAAGATCACTGAATGAGATCAGCGGGCATCAAAAGAAAAAAAAAATCTGAGTTTCTAGGTTATTAGAAAATATTCTTACTGACCAAATCCAATCTCTGTGTGCATTAAGCACAGTTGCAGCTGAGTGTGATTAGCTTGCTTACCCCATTTATAGTCCCCAAATGCACCTGCCAGCAGCTCCACATCTCTGTTTAACATTAAAATCTTAATTACTCAAGTGCAAAAGCAACAATAATGTGTGGCTTTAGTGGGGAGATTATCTGAATTAGCTATTTGCGAACTGTTAAAACCCCTAGAATTCATTACGGTTTGTAAATGGGTGGTGGATTTAAATTTGATTAAATAAAATATCCATCCATTTTTATCTTCTCATTCAAGGTTGGGTTGAGGAAGCAATAGGTCCAGGAGGTAAGTGCATTCCTTTCCTCTGCAACACTCTAATGCTTTTTCTGAGATGTTCCAAGACCAGAGAGGATGCACAATCTGTCCAGGGAATTCTTGGTCTGCCATAGTCTGTCAGTGAGATGTACCTGAGGTGTCCGGAGCACAACTGAATCAGTGCCTGAGCCACCAGTTGACTCGTGGAGCAGCAGCTCTAATCCTGAGTTGATATTGAGCGCTACACATTAAAAATGTGATGAAAGTTCCTCGTTTTATTTTCAAAACATGACAAATCAGTTTAGGTCAGTGATTTATTTTGTGGCTTACTAATTGTTAAAAGTGAATACAAAATTGCTGTTCATCATGAAGCATTCGAGAGTTACGTTTAGCATATCATTTAGCATTCGCTTAGCTTATATCTTGGTTTATATCTTATATTCTTATAGGGTTTCTTTTTATACTTTACATTTTTGCTATTTTTGGGTATAATTGGGACCCTGAGTACATAATTTAGTTCCACCTCACGTACCACATATGATGACAAAGAAACTTGAACTTGAACTTACAGCTTTATGACGTTAGTGTCCATTTTTGTGGACATGTTGGACAATGTTTTGACATTTTGAAATATGCATGAACATACACTTTATGTGGAATGGTGGTGCAGAGGTTATAGATGGCAAGCCTGTGATCAGAAGGTCGTTGGTTCAACCCCCGGATCGACAATATCAAAATGTTGGTGGGAAAGATGAAGCACACACACCTGCCTCTACCTTCATTTTCCCCATTCTGGGCTCTTAACCCTCACCATCTGCTCCCCCGGCAGCTCTCTTCTCCACACAGAGAGCTGTGGTAGCTCGGTGGCTTGCTCTTCATGCGACCTAGGTCACTGTGGCGACTCCTGAAGAAGGGAGCAGCCGAAGGGAAAAATAATTCACTCATAAAAATATGTCCAGAATAATCATTTTTGGTGCTATTGTTACAAAAGTTGAACTGGTAATAGGTAAGACATGATGCTACAGACTCATAATTTTCCAGTCCATCCCTCCATATGCATAAACATACATAAACTTTAAGAATGATCTGTTTTTATAGGCGATGGTTGCGTTTTTATTGTTTTATTCATAAAACTGTCATATCAACTCCTACTTTCACTATACAACAGCTGCCAGTAGGGAAATATCTTGTGGAGAGTTTCCTCTCTCATTCACACTGGCGCGCTTGTGCTTTTTCATTCGTCTTCATCACCACCGCATTGGAAGACGAACCCCTTTCCTCATATCGCCCAGAACCATGAACCATAACTGCTAATATATATATACATGTTTGCCATACTGTACAGGTGGTGTTATGCATCTCCTGCAGATCATTGATTTTCCTCATGTCTGCCAATCAAAATGCATCACCTCGTTTGACTGTATTGTGACATCCGAGCAAAAGCGCACAGCTGTACGAGTTTGACGACCACCATCATTTGTCTCCATGAAGCGACTCGTCTTATTTATGAAGGCGTGGAACGAGACTGTATCGTGTTGTGGGAGGGAAACGGCCCAGTTTTTCATTGAGGCCTTGATCATCACAAATGCACATCAACAGACGTTTGTTGTGGAGGCTCTGCTTTGTATGCAGGAGACAACTTCACTGGTAATCAGGAAGAACAAACTTAACCAAGCTTTTAATTGTTGTTTATGTAACTGTCTGATCCCATTTAACTCACTACAAAATCTGTTCCATGCAAGAGTCTACATTTCATAATACAGATTTTTATCATGCATTCAATACCTCAGAATGGAATTAGTGGTTCCTCGAAATGTAAAGTTAATAAAGAAATAATTATTAGACCACAAAAATCTAGGTTTTAAACAGCTTTTTTAAAACAAATGCTCAAACCATTATCCGGTCTTGAGAACTACCTCTGAGGAGCTTTTATTCTACTTAAATAACCTTTTCCCAGCTGCTCCCCAGCGTAGCCATTAATAAAGGAGCATTTTTTTGGATAACATAATAATGGGAGTAATAATGGCAGTCAGTGGAACTCAACTGGTGCAAATTCAATTTTCAGGATATGCTGGTTGCCCTTGTCAAGATTTAATGGCTTATCAATTTGTTTCCCTTTACCCCATTATCAAACTGATGATGGGGCACAAAAGCAATATGCACGAATGTCTGAAATGCAGAATTAAAACGTTCAAACCAATTACCGCAGGCACTGACAACTTGATATACTTTTAACACTTTTGCAAGAAATTTAAATTAAAAAACAAAGAAAAAAATTGCACAGAAGCTCAACTTTAAAATGCAGCTTTCCTGCCTGAGAAAACATCCTAAAATCTGCTGAAGCCCCAAACTCTTTGAGGGTAGCTAAAAAGAAGAGGTGGCATTTCATATAGAAATAGAAATATATTTAAATACACAAAATTGATAATTTAATGAAGCAATATCTCCTTTAAAAAGAGCAGAAATCAAACGTTTGGGAATAGAGCTATTTATACTGATACTCCGGTATCATTCTCTCTTTTGCCTTCGACGAAGACGGTCACGCTTGCCCTCCCTCCCTCCTGCTTTTTTGCTCTTGTCCTGTCGGCCTCAGAGCTTCTCTTTACACATCTTCCAAATTGAAAATTTATATGAATTTGGTCAGCTGGTCCCTCAACACAATTGATTAAAAAAAACTTCTATCAGATGACAGGGTGCTGGAGAGCCCTCATGCCCTGATCAGACTCATGCAGCTGGATATGTCATGGATTCCTGGAATGAGTGGAAGATGATGTGCCTGTCTGTTCTGTCCGTGGAGGATGCAGAAGATGTGTACATTATTGGATTTATGATAGCATGGTTTCTGCTGTTTGGAGTCGGTGGATACCTTGGATATCGACAAATTAGGAAGGCATCAGCAGCAGTTTTGGCCATGGTAAAGCTGCCAGTCTTATGTGAAGGACTAATCTGTGTCTCAAGCTCTCAGACTCGTGCTTACCGAGCTCAACCGTAAGCTGGACGCGATTTCTGAGAATCGTAGACCGCTTGCGGCTCCTGGAACTCAACAGCATGAAGGTTTCAATCTTGGAGAAAGCCAATTCGAGCACGGACCGGGCGAAATGTCCACAAGTCTGGCTGTTTAGATTCGCCCTCGAGTGTAACCAGCAGAACTTGAAGGCAGACAGAAAACAGAGTCTGGCGGCCCAAACAATTGTTGTTTATCTGAATTTGGCCTCCCCGCTGGCCTTGGACAGGCCAACTTATCTCAAATTGCTCCTGGAGGGTATGTAAACTAGAAGCTCTGCCCCCTCAATTTGTGGCCTTATCAGAATAATGCTGATAGACACTTTTGGAACTTTTTGGAGTGTTAATTGATAACTCACCGGCTTTGTTGACCTCTATACATAAATGTATTATGATGTCATTGTATGTCACTGTTTATGTTGCGAGATCTTTTTTTTTTTTTAATCTTTCACACTGTTACCAGTCTAGGAAATGGTGAGATATGATTTTTTTTTTTTTTGGGGGGGGGGGCTCCTCCATCCTCATGGTCTCTTTTTCTCATCTGCCTGTATCTTGTATGTAACAAATCTCTTTTGTAAATGAGTCTTCAAGGCTCAATGGGAACAAACTTGTATAAATAAAGGTATTATAATAATAATAATAATAATTAAGAATGTTTGCCGTTTCTGATGGAAAGCATAGTACAACCCAGTAAGTACATACAGTACATACTGGTTACACATCCTGTAAGTACTGGGCAACAAGTCATGTCATAAGCCTGTTTCATGTAGGTACCCGTCAGTACCAGTTTTGTACTTGCCAGTACCAGGTGACTGTGTCTGTGTTGCTATCTTGTTTTTAGTTCTCTTTATGGCTACATAATAATTTCTTAATGAGCCATTTGGTTTTTCAGCAAAGCTTCAAGTCTTTCGTCTTCACGGGGGAATGGTGGCCAGTCCAGTTAGATTACACAGTCTGTGATTTTTAGCTAAGCTCTCAGTCCAAAGAAAAGCACAGGTATCATACCTCATGCTGCACGTGTAATTGCAGCCATAAAAGATAAAAAATCCATCTTGTTCAAGGGCCAAGCTGTGGTGAGAGAGTGGTATAGTTTGTCTGTGTCAGCTATAACTTGAGCACAGCTAGCAACTGTTACCATTATGTCACCTTCATCTTAGGGCTCGCCCAGTAAAGGCTGCCTCCTCAGCAGGATATAGAGCCCTTCTTGGATGTTTATATTTTATACAAGTGTGACACAGTAGTGAATAGACAAAACATTTTAAAAGACAGCGACAGTAACCATTACCTTGTTTCATCCCTTGTTGAAACACTCAGTGGAATCATTACATGAACAACTAATTATCTTTTGAAGTCTGCCAGATTGAAGGTGGCGATCAAAGCTAACTAACATTAGCAACCACAAGAATTAGAATTGTTGTTTTAATAGATGTGATGCTGAAATGTTGGTGTGGTAGTAGCTGAAAGTCATTTCTAACACATACTCAAAGGTCTAACACGGGGGTCGACAACCCTTCATCACCCTCCTTGTAGTGGCTCCTTCTGGCCTTGACCAAAAAGAAGAAAAAACATGAAAAATAATGTTTTCAGTTTAAATTTGTTTTTGCACAGTCATCTTGAAGTTAAAAATTATATGTTAACATGAAATTTTTAAAAAGTTTTATTAACTTGACAAGTAAAACATGCATCACGTGTCCATCTACAGCCCTCTCCTTTACCTGCAGGCAACTTCTTGGGTGTCCAACCCCCGCCCTCGGTAAGCTAACCATGAATATATGTTTTTTTCATTTACCCTTTATTTATACAGGTAGTCTAGTTTTTTTGGGAGCAGATGGTGGGGGTTAAGGGCCTTGCTTAGGGGACCAGAGTGGGGCAAATGAGGGTGGAGGCAGGTGTGGGTGTTTCACCTTTTCCACCCACATTTTTTATGTAGACTGTACTGGGAGTTGAACCTGTGACTTTCTGATCACAGGCCCATCTTCTCTAACCTCTGCGCCACCACTCCCCAAATAAATCCTAGCAAAGAAAAGACTCGGAAGAGTTTAATTCTGCATGGATAGTTAGTTGCCAGCACCATCAATGCTGCTGGCTTACCCATGAGCTTGATATGTGGCGTAAAATTTACAAACAAAAAGTATAACGTACATTTTCTGAACAGGCAGGAAGCATTTTCTGAAAAGTACCGAACTGAAGATGAGCAAAAGAAAGCGATTTTGGAACAAATACGGAAAGATGAGCAAAGCAAACTTTAGAGACGGAGATTACATCGTTCATAAAGTAACCGAGTGCAACAGGTTTTCTCCAGCATGAAAAATTAATTCATAAAATCCTAAAATCGTTCCGGTCTCTCAAATGACAGCCTGCAGTCCTGTATGAAGACCGAAGTCACGTCAGGAAGCTCTGCAGCAAGCTTCACAAACAGAAGACACATTAAACAGCTGAGAACACCAGCATTCAATCGGCTATTCTTCTGAAAAAAAAACCCCTGGTGTTTTTCTAATAGTTAAAATTTTTGTAATATTTTGTTTATATTTTTATGGTTTATTTAATGTTCAATGTTTAAAGTTCTTGCTCAACAATGCAGGTAAAAAAAATCCAGCAAAGTTCAGTCAGGTCATCTGGATGTTTTCTTTCTTTCTTTTTTTTTTTTTTTGTTGATGTTTCATCCTTCATCCAAAGGACTTCATCAGTACGAGGAGCCACAATAAACTCACTCCCACAGCAGCACACTCACATAGTGCGCCAACCAGTTTGCTAGCAATAAGATGGGTTCTGGGGCCCGCCCTCTGGTTGGCTCTCTGTGAGTGTGCTGCTTGTGGGACTGAGTTTGTCATGGCTCCTCGGACTGATGAAGTCCTTTGGATGAAGGACGAAACAACTACAAAAAATAAACAAAGAAACCGTCCAGATGACTTAACTGTGGTGACTTTTTTAAACTTGGATTATTGAGCATGAACTTTGATGTTTTGAACCACTTTTGCAATGGCTGCCTCAGAGGAGTTGATGGGGGGGGGAGAGGGTGGGCCTCATAAACCATCTTCTCACCACCAAACTGGTTGGTCCATTATGTGGGTTTGCTGCTTGTGGGACTCTGTTTGTTGTGGCTCCTCAGATTGATGAAGTCCTTTGGATGAAGGACAAAACGACAACAAAAAAAATAAACAAACAATCCAGATGACCTGACTTTGTTGGATTTTTTTTTATTACCTGGATTACTGAGCACGAACTTTGATGTTTTGAACCACTTTGACTATGGCTGCCTCAGAGGAGTCGACAGGAGAGACGGCGGGCCCCGTAAACCATCTTATCACCAGCAAACTGGTTGACCCCCTATGTGAGTGCACTTCTTGAGAGACTGAGTTTGTTGTGGCTCCTCAGACTGATGAAGTCCTTTGGATGAAGGATAAAATGTCTTAAAAAATAAACCGTCCAGATGTCCTTACTTTGCTTTGTTGGATTATTTAAAGTAAGTTTTTTTTTTTTTAGACATGTTGCTAAATACTATATAAATGGCCTTATGACCAACGTTTAATGGTGTCTATTTTTGTGTGGAAAAATTATTCAAAATTCCAAAATAACTGGATTTAAATTGTCAGTATATACGCCGTAATTATCCAACATTTTGAAAAGTTTTCCTAAAGTCTCATTTCATTGTACCCTTACAAATCTTTGTATCATCTAGTGTCTTGTTTCATTTTAGAACTTCATGCTCGACTTCAAAATCCTACTTTGGTCTTCCTCTGACACCCTAATGAAAAATACATGTGGCCACTGTTTCATTACCGGATTCTGTCTGCTGCAAAGCCAGACCTCATCTTGAAACCTGCTGACACTCGTGGAAGAAAGCCAGCGCGAGCTGTACGGCGCATGAATTAAAGCTTAAGTTGAAACAATAATGGTTCTGAATTCCTTCTAGGCTTCCAAGTGACAGATCAACGACGACTGTCACCATTTCAGTTAAATGAGATGCAGGCCATTATGTGGAATAAGAGTATTCTGCTTTCATTCCCTCCAGTGGTGTAGTTGAATTGCTATTTTTCCTAAGCTATTAAATAATTTGCTTGAATTCAAACAGGCATCCCTTAACATTGTATTTTACAACACATCTTCATTAGTGAAAGCTTGTCCTAATTTCCCAATAAAATATTATGACACTAAAAGAATCAATCTTAAAGATGGTTTGGATCATTTGCAGTGGAGCAAAGCTGAAAAGGTTTGAAACATTTAACATACTAGTTGTAGACTATTTAGTTAAATTGTACAGATTGGTAAGCTAATGGGTAGTTTGAGTCATAAGAGTCAAAGAGGAGTCTAAAAGTTCTAACCAGTTCATGCAAATGTGATTTTTTTTTTCTGAACCTTTCCGTCAGTATCGTTCTGAGCTGTGGTGACTAGTTGAATGGCATTAACGAGGGAGTTTGCAAAATAGTTTCCAGGTTTTCAATATGCTTGGGACTTGGAGAGCCGTGCATGTTTAAATTTTAAACGTATTTAAAAATGTATTTGTGCAGCTAAAGTTTTCCCTTTCAAATCCATTCTGATCACTTCTCATTTTTGTCACCTTAAATTTTAGGTATAAAAACCACGCAAAAAAAAAAAAAAAAAAAAAAAAACGGATCCAGATCTGATCCTGATCCAAATCTTACTTTTAACCTACAAAGCCCTCAACAACCTAGCTCCATCTTATATTCGAGATCTTATTGTTCCATATTTTCCTAACGGAGCACTTCGCTCTCAGACTGCAGGCTTACTTGTGGTTCCTAGAGTTTCCAAAAGCAGAACGGGAGAAAGATCTTTCAGTTATCAGGCTCCTCTCTTGTGGAACCAACTTCCAGTTTCTGTCCGTGAGGCTGACACATTGTCCAGTTTTAAGATTTTCCTTTTGATAAATCCTATAATTAGGGTTGGCTTGTTACGCTGCTAGAAGCTTAGACCACTGAGAAAAAAATTGACCAAATTTCCTTAAATGAATTGTTAAAATCGAATAGTTTTCATTTGACACTGTTTCTCTCTTAATGTGATTCTCAACCTGCCATTGTGTATCTGTTCCTCTCAAACCCAGCTGGTCAAAGCAGATGGCTGCTTGTCCTGAGCCTGGTTCTGCTAAATGTTTCCTCCTAATCAAGGAGTTTTTCCGTTCCACTGTCGCCTGCATGCTTGCTCAAGATCAGTCTGCGATGAAGTTAAACTCAAAGCAGTCTGCGCCTCAAATAATTAATGTTATTAACTTACTTTTATGTATATGAATGTTTTTGTTCAGTGCTCTGAGACGACTTCTGTTGTGACTTGGCGCTTTATAAATAAATTGAATTGAATCTATCTTCATGTCAAATGGGAGCTCCAATTGGTTAGATCATAAATGCCAAGGCTGCCAAGGTGGGTACAAAGCAGGCCGATGTGAGGACAACAAAATGTGCACGGCCCAGAATAGTTTTGCCCACCATGCACACGTAATAGTGATTTTTCAAAAACTGGCTGTGCAAATTTTGCTGCATGGCATTCGAGTCACTTCAGTGAGTAAAAGAACATTTCTCACCAGCTAGTCTCCCAACTGTCATAGCTCGGTGAAATCCCAACCTTAAGTTTTATGATTTTGCCATATGTTTAGCATGACATGGATATTTACATAGTTTGATAGTTATTTGCAAGCACAGTCAGAAACGACAGCACACCCAGTGCAGACAGTTACTGTAAATATGGCAGCGATGTGAAAGTTTATAAAATAGTGTTTGCATGAACTGCTATGAAATTTGAATGTTTAATTGTTTGCTCTTGCTCAGCTTAAACTGAGCTCATCGGGTAAATTCTTTAAACTGAGATTTAAAAAAAAAAAATTGTTTGTTTTTACCAGGAATTTTGTGGTTACTTGCAAGAGTCAAAAGCAGAAGCAATTTCCACTATGAAAACTTCTGCTGGAGAAGCCTCGCAATGCAAACCTGATGGTGTCGTAAGGGTTCAAAAAATGATTGCAAAAGCTGTATGAAATTTGAGGTTATAGTTTTAGAATGGCAGACATCCACTTTGACCTTGACCCCATTTGGACTAGCGTTTAGCTCAACAGTATGTTCATTATTTGTCGATTTGTAAGGGCATTCATGAAGATATAATGCAGGGGAGTCCAATCCTGGTCCTCGAGGGCCATGTTTTGCTCGTCTCCCTGCTCCAACACACGATTCAATGGTTGAATTACCTAACGTTTCGTTGAAGATCACCTATTGATACAAAGCAGTAAAACATCCAGGATAGTGGCCCTAGAGAACCAGGATTGACACCCCTGCTGTAATGGGTAAGATATTCTTAAACTTTCCACAAAAGCCCATTTAAAAAAGTCCCTCACTATCTCTTCAAAGCCTTTTTGAGAGACTTCCTGAAGGCTGGCATACAAACCCCTCGTACACTCCAAACCCCCTGTCCAGCTCCTCCACATGAAACATGGAACCAAGATGAATTATACACACCTGTTCATTTGACATGCCAGATCTACACGTTATGCTGCGGTCCCAGAGCCTGTGTGGCGGCACACCTGTTCCCCAAACGTGACAAGGTACTGATGACTCATTTAGGTGCTCCCTCTGAATCATTCTGCCTGGATGTATTATTGAAACGTTTGATCTTTTGTGTCGCTCATGACCTCTTATGGTAGGCTTCACAGATGGGTGTATCATGGATTGTACTCTGATTACTTAAAAAAATAGATTGTTTCAGAGTGGACAGGTATTGATTTATATTGGAGCAGGAGGTAATTCTGTGTATTTTACTTTGAAGTCAGCTTGACTCCGATGATCTAAAATATAATTCACAGATTTGACATTTAAGAAATGGCAGGAAAGAACCGCTTTCAACCAAACAAACACCTTGTTTCAAAGTGTTTATGCTAAAGTATTTTAATATCTTCTTGCATGCACACAGGAACTTGAGATAAAATAATTACAATTTGTAGGTATTGGTCTGCAGCAGCCGTGAAGGAAGCTGTACTTTGAAAGCACAGAAGACGGTTCCATTAAAATCTGGATATTGAGTAAAGCCTTTGCTGTCACACGCTGTTGGCCACTATATGAGAAAATACCTTTGTCAATAACTGGTAGAGCAGGACGCGGGCAAAGAAAGCGTTTCAAATGCCACATGTTGACAGGTATATTCAGCCAGAAATTCTTTTATTGCATGGATTTCTGCTTGTTCCCTTTCATCGCTTCGCCCTCCCTCTCTGTAGATAATTTTAAAATACACGCCCGCCATCTGCCTCTGCCTCCCCATACTCATGACGGCCATCACTCTCACAAGTGAGCTTATAGCGCCCCCCTTCCCCCTCCTTACAATAGAGATTGCCAAGCATCACTTTTGAAAGGTCAGGTAGGAGTGGGGGCTAAGTTACAGGGAGGTAGTCAGGATGAGGGAGTGAGACACTGAATCACTGAGCAGAGAAGTGACTCAGGAGGAAACACAGGTGAGGTATAAACAGCCTTTCAGGTCAAGATGGAGCTGGAAATAAGACAAGAGCTGAATTCACGCGTCTGCAGGAAGAAAATGGCCACTGATGCATCCGTCTTCATCTTCTGGTTGCATTTTTTACAAAGGCGATCAAGCATCTGCAATACCTGTTGGGCTAGATCAATTTGGAAATTATTCAAATATATTGGTACATTTGTTTTACAACCTCAAAATAAAATAATTATAATAAAATAAAACCTACTGGGTATAAGAGGCGGAATCTCAGAAGTGAAGATGGGCAGGGGTTCACCAGTTTGTATTGTGTAAAACAGCTAAATGACTTTAGAAGGTTGCTTCACAGAAAATACTTATCATTTACTGTTCAAACTATAAAAAAGATTTCAGTATACTCACTTACAAAAAGGGAGCCGAAATTAAAACCTTTCAAACTAAGGGCCGGTTTTATAAACTACATTAACTCAACTCAACATCTTTTCTTGGTTGCAGGTTCCTCGACAACAGTTTGATTGGTCTCATTTAACGTTCTCTGTTGCACTTTCGACAATAATTAAAGGTTAGTGAAAAAAATTAAAGTGATTAAAGTATTTTACATTTAACATATAATCTTGGGGACCAGATAAGATGTCAAAAAGGGCCATATTTGGCCCCAGGGCCTTGAGTTTGACACACGTGATCTAGACTATTGGCATTTGAAATAAACTATAAATTATAAACTGTATGATAATGCACAGATGGTTAGAATACAGAAACGGTAACGAAAGACTAAAGATCAAAAATCTGTAAGAAAATGCACAAATTTTCATTTGGAATCGCACTGAATTACAGATGCATGATATTGGATTTTTGGCCGATATCTGATATGTTAAAACTTATTTGGCCGATAACCGATACCGATATCCCCCCCAGATCTACTTACAGAGACTACAGAGCTTTCTCTACTGTGGAATTAAAATACTACATTATTCTGCATGGTCTTTGTTAGTTTGGTCTGCTACCAAATGTAAATGTCAAAAAGGGTCTGAAAACGATGTAACACTTCAACTTGGATTATGTTTAACATAAAATTTATTCATGACATTTACTCTCTCCAACACAATGACAACAATCGAACAGTGCAAATTTGTAAATTTTCACAAATCTGAACTCAACCTGTGCACAAGCGACAAGTGGAAAGCACATATAGTAGCCCGTTAACATAAATTACTTGACAGTTTCTTAAATTAAAAATTAACTTAAAACAGAAGCCCAAAACATGGTTATACAATCTTAATGATCAACTCAGATCTCCTTGTCACTGGGTTGTCATACAAAAACAGTGCATATACATACAGTATATAAGAAGTATTAGAAGAATAGAAGTCTGAAGTCATGTTGTTCCCT
>NC_056519.1:7958666-7962004 GCF_014905685.2 Nematolebias whitei | reverse complement strand
CTGCCTCTGGATCAGTAGGTGGTTAGAGGGCTCCTGTGTGAAACAAGTTTTTGAAAAATGTTACGCTCACCACAGAAGTACAGCCCTTCGTCCATGTCAACAGCTTCGATTTGATTCTGTCTGCAGCACAGCTATCTGTCATGGCAGTGAGCACAGGGCTGTGAGACGGTAAAAACTGTTACTCCAGAGTGGAAGATGCACTTGCTGCTAGCCTGTCAAGCTGACTCTGTGATCCAGATCACAAAGTGGACCCATCTCCAGCTGCAGTTGCTGAGGTGGAAGTAGCTTAAAGCAAAAAGAATCAACTGTCCCATGGAACGTGTTGCTGCTTCAGAGCCACAGTGTTCATTATGAGAAGAATACACTTTAAATAAATGATCTTTGATTACAGAAATAAAAGGGTTTAATCCAATTAATGCAGTAAAAATTAACACAAATTAGGTGAACAATGTTGGGCTCACATTTGTTATAATTGTTGGTCACGCTTGGAAAATATAAAGTACATACCGGTAAATATGACACCACTTTGAAATGAACTCCAATAAACTCAAATGTTTCATAGTTATTAGTTTATATTTATCACCCTTGTTTTTTAAGTAAAAAGTGAAACGTTAAATAAAATATTTTTGCTAGCTTGTATTGAAACAGTTTTCCTGTGATTAAGAATATGGCAGCTTCGGCACCAGTGATTTTAAAATGGTCTAAACAACCTCAGCAAAACATCAATCCTAAACCAGACTCAGTTTTCAACAAGGTCTTAGTTTTCTAAACTTGTTTTCTTTATTTTTATAGAAATGCAGCTAAAAACGTAAAAAGTAAAATATTATTGATTTTTTTAACCTTGTTTTAAAAAAAAATTGCCACATTTTTGTTCAAATTAAAATAAACATTTTAACGAGGACTTATTATTTTTTATTTTTTTATTCTTTACAATAAAATATCCAGAAATGCTTAAACTTAATTTGCTATATGAGCTAATTTTGGAAATATTTTAAAAATCTATATTTCTAATAATTTGCCAATTGAATAAGAACGTTTGTGTGCAAAAATTGTGCTAAATTGTTTTATGGGCAAAACATTTGTTTACACACAGAATTTGTGCTCTTAAATTTCATGAACTAGTAAAATAAATTTCATCATTTTTAGCTGAACGATGATGTCACAGACGAGTCGTTGCTCTCGGCCAGACTCGAGTCGTCTTTGTTCTCGTTTTTCTGCCATTGTCGTCTTTTCTGCTCCATTAAATCTTAACTTTCACATATTTAAAGCATTCAATCAAAACAAACAAAAAAACAAACAATTGTTTTGATTCTGTGAGCTGTCGTCGAGAGATTTTATTTTTTTTAATGTTTGTTCAGAAAACTCTCGACTGAATCGGAGGGTTTTATAAAAGTAAACATGAATGCAGCAATTAGAAATCACAGCCCACATGAGTTCATCAGAGGAACACTTATGATGGAGGGTTTGCAAATCTTAAGCTTTCTGAAGGGCACAGCAGCGCACAGATGTTGCGCCCCCCCCACCCACACACACACACACACAACTTATGCTTACAGACACCACAGCTGTTGAGGCTGCTTTGCCAAAATGCCCCCACCCCCACAAAAAAAATTAAATAAAAATCGTCAAAAGCAATTTTAAATTATATTATCTTCTAAGGGCGGCACAGTGGTGAAGCTGGTAGAGCTGTTGTTTCTTAGCGAGAAGCTCGCAGGTTCAAATCCCGGCCGGGGGCCTTTCTGGGTGGAGTTTGCATGTTCTCTCCGTGCACACGTGGGTTTTCTCCGGGTGCTCCAGTTTCCTCCCACAGACTAAAAACATTTGTTAGGCTGATTGGTAACTCTAAATTGTCCCTATAGATGTGTGAGTGAGAGAGTGAATGGTTGTTTGTCTCTGTGTGTCCCTGTGATGGACTGGAGACATGTCCAGGGTGTCCCCCGCCGCTCACACAGTGACAGCTGGATATGGGCACCAGTGACCCCCGCAACCTGAAAAGGAAGAACCGAGTAAACATAATGGACGGATGGATGGATGAACTATCTTCTATTAATTTTTGCTGTCCTTCACGAGATAGTTTTGAGGGCTGGACCTCAAACATTCACACACCTATTATTTTTATAGAATAATGTGGTTAACTGTGAATTCAAATAGTGGGGGCAGCTAGCTGTAGCACTTCTGTGGCCTCCAGTGTTTAGCAAAACTGAAAGCAGTGTAAGAAAGTCTACATGAACATAAATAAATAAAGTAATTAATTAATTAAAAAATATATATATACATGTCTATATTAGATTGGAGGTGTTTTGAGGTGGCAGCAACTGTATTTGAGCTAATTTAGCTCAATTATCCAGTCAGAGTAACTCTTGTTCTCTAAACTGAGGTCCTTCAAAGAACTACAACTGCTAAGATTAAATATTCACGACCTTTTCACAGGACGCCACTTCCCTGGAGCTAATGCTAAATGAAGACAAAACCAGAAACACATTTTCTGTTCAAGCTGAAACAGAATGCCACCTGCTTGTGTAAAATCAAATAATTTATAATGCATAAACACCTATCTGCATCTGTTTAAGCAGTTTCATCACTTTGACATTTTTCTGTGTGTTTTCCATTTATTTGGAAGTTTTTGCGTCTGGCATCTTAATTGTTCCCCAGAATGGCAACTTCCCGTCTGCTGCTGTCTGGAAAAAATAAACTAAAGTAAAATTGCTCCACAAAAGCCCCAGCAGCTCATGAAAAACCACCTCTGCCCAGCTTAATCAATAGCAAAGCCTCTAATTAAATGCTCCTTCAGTTTTCATACGCTCGTACACTTCAACCTGTAATTTTCTGTACGTTTCACGAGCAAGAGCTAATCTTTGTCTGCTTTTTCCTTCTTCAGCAGGTCAGAATTAGATTTCATTACCTTCTTTGTCCACCGTTCCCAACGAAACCACAGGGATGAACAAATGTCAAGCACCACTGTGGATTTTACAGCATATATGAACAGATCACAGATTTAGGGCTAGCAATTACGTCAAAGTGGGTGGAAGGAAGGGAGGGAGGGAGGGAGGGAGGGAGGGAGGGAGGGAGGGAGGGAAGGAAGGATTAGAAGAAAGAAGGTAGGGCTTTAAGGGAGGGATGAAGGAAGGAAGGATTAGAAAACAGAAGGTAGGGCTTTAAGGGAGGGAGGAAGGAAGGAAGGATTAGAAGAAAGAAGGTAAGGCTTGAAGGAGGAAGGAAGGAAGGGAGGAAGGAAGGATCAGGAGAAAATATAAGGATTTTAGGGAGGGAGGAAGGGAGGAAGGAAGGATTAGGAGAAAATATAAGGATTTTAGGGAGGGGGGATGGAAGGATTAGGA
>NC_056519.1:7928348-7958566 GCF_014905685.2 Nematolebias whitei | reverse complement strand
GGAGGGAGGAAGGGAGGAAGGAAGGATTAGGAGAAAATATAAGGATTTTAGGGAGGGAGGAAGGGAGGAAGGAAGGATTAGGAGAAAATATAAGGATTTTAGGGAGGGAGGATGGAAGGATTAGGAGAAAATATGAGGATTTTAGGGAGGGAGGATGGAAGGATTAGGAGAAAATATAAGGATTTTAGGGAGGGAGGAAGGAAGGATTAGGAGAAAATATAATGATTTTAGGGAGGGAGGATAGAAGGATTAGGAGGAAATATAAGGATTTTAGGGAGGGAGGAAGGGAGGAAAGAAGAATTAGAAGAAAATATAAGGATTTTAGGGAGGGAGGAAGGAAGGATTAGGAGAAAATATAAGGATTTTAGGGAGGGAGGATGGGAGGAAGGCAGGATTAGAAGAAAGAAGGTAAGGCTTGAAGGGAGGGAGGGAAGTAGGTAAGGCTTTAAGGGAGGGATGAAGGAAGGAAGGCAGGCAGGAAGGAAGGAAGGAAGGCAGGCAGGAAGGAAGGAAGGCAGGCAGGCAGGCTGGCTGGCTGGCTGGCTGGCTGGCTTAGAAGAAAGAATGTAAGGCTTTGAGCGAGGGAGGGAGGATTGAAGGAAGGAAGGATTGAAGGAATTAAGGTAAGGCTTTGAGCGAGGGAGGGAGGATTGAAGGAAGGAAGGATTGAAGGAATTAAGGTAAGGCTTTGAGGGAGGGAGGGAGGATTGAAGGAAGGAAGGATTGAAGGAAGGATTGAAGGAATTAAGGTAAGGCTTTGAGGGAGGGAGGGAGGATTGAAGGAAGGAAGGATTGAAGGAAGGATTGAAGGAATTAAGGTAAGGCTTTAAGGGAGGGAGGAGGAGGGAGCCACCTACCTCCCTCTCAAATGGCATTAACCCATTTCTTTGCACATAATTTATACACTGTACATTAATTTGACTCAGTATTAAAAAAAAGCCCAGACCGATTTTGAGCCTTTCACACAATGATCTTGAAAAACCAGTGATAAAAGGAGGTTTATATTTTATTTCCAATTGACACCACAACAGGCCATCAGTTGACAAGTTTCACTTGCTCAAGAGGTAAATGGCAGCTGTTCATCACCTTCAAAAGTGATCTGAGGAAGAAAAAAACAAAAACAAATTGGAATAGTGGCGGTATCGCAAAGGTCAACACAGGAAGTGTCTAAAAACTGATAGCAGCTGCCCCGATGCAGTCACGGAGAAGAGATCTGCCACAAACAACATGAAGGCTGTCGTGATGAATTGTGTTGTGAAATAGTCTGGCATTTCTGTAATCCAGACATGGAGGTGGCAGACGTGAAGCAGGATAACCCACGGATGATTGAGTGCACAAAGACAGCAGAGCAGCTGGGATAAACATCGAGCCATAAAATCTGCCTCTGACACACCTGATGTAATCACTCCCCCATGTGTAAAAATGTTTATTTTATTATAGGTGGGGGAAAAAGCAAAGATCATTAGATTATATCTGTTTTCAAAAATACTGTAGAATAAATAACCTTTAGAGTCAGCTGATTAATAAGAGTTTAATCAGCTGTTGGTCGTTCTCAGGTGGGCGTCCACTCATTTGTTGGGCACAAAGGTGTTCGACACTTTCTCTTTACACTTCCTGTCTTCTTTGCAGACCCTATTCTCACTTTCATAGTTTCAGTTTTCATTAACGAGCTCTTTGTAACATCAGCTATCTGATTTGTCTTACAATATGCTGGAAAACACCAGAATTTCTCCATACTTTACTGGCACATATATTTTCCTTCCTTGGTGACCAATCCCTAGCATGACTGGCTTAACTTAGTCGAAATACTATGTAAAGCTACATTAACTGCTTTTTATTTTATTTTTTTGGGTCTTTTAAAGGAAATGTACAACCCCTGTCCAAAAAAAAAAGAATGGAATCATTGTTGTTGGAGGATGTTAATTAAATTGTGTCATTTAAACCAGATATGCAACCAAACTTGTTGTAATTTTTATTGATTTATTTTTAATTAGTAGTTCAGTCCCTTTCTGTTCTTGGTTTTAACTGCACTCGTGAAGTCAAAAATTTTGGGGTAACCTTTGATTCTGATCTTGGTTTTTCTAAACATTTTAAGAACATCACTAAAACAGCTTCTTTTTTTTTTTTCAAATTAAGAATATTGCCAACATCAGAGCATTTATCTCTTTAACTGATGCAGAAACTCTTATTCATGCCTTTTGTCTCTTGTCATCTTGATTATTGTAACTCTTTATTTTCTGGTCTGCCCCAAAGTTCTTTGTATCGCCTTCAACTAGTACAAAACACTGCAGCGAGAGTTCTCACAAGATCCCATAAATATCAGCACATCACTCCAGTTCTGCCCTCATTGCATTGGCTCCCTGTGGTTTTTAGAATTGATTTTAAAAATTGTTTGTTTTTAAATCCCTGAACGGTCTTGCGCCATCATATCTATCTGAGCTTCTTACCCCCTACATCCCTTCTTGCAATCTCAGATCCTTAAATCTGTTACTTTCCACTCCCAGAGCTCGACTGGTGACAGAAGGAGGGAGGGCTTTTATGGTCAGGGCTCCTTATTTGTGGAATGCTCTTCCTTTAAATATTAGACAGGCCTCTTCATTGTCTTCTTTTAAATTATTAGTTAAAACTTACTTGTTTAACGAGGCTTTTAATATTTTAATTTCTTTATTTTTTACGTTATTTTAATTGATTTGGTATACTTTTGTGTTTCTGATGTCATTTATGATGTTTTAATTGATTAATGTGAAGCACTTTGTAACATTTGTTTGAAAGGTGCTATACAAATAAATTCTTCTTATTATTATTATTTACATGAATCCTCCTGCAAGATGTTGGACGTTGTATATCAAGGTGCGTTAAGATTCATAACTAGCTGTAACTACCATACTCATCATTGCATTCTGTATTTATTGGTCAACTGGTCATTAACTTCACGCAGACTCTCTCACTGGTACATTTTCATCTTTAAATCACTTCTTGGTCTGTTGCCTTCATACATCTCCTCCTACATGTCACGTTGTCAGAGCAGCTACAGCGTGCGCTCTCAAGACATGCGGTGTCCCATCAGTGCGGACCCAATTTTGTAAATAGGGCCTTCTCTTACCCCACTCTTTTAACATGGAGCACCTTGCACAAAGATCTGAAGCTCTTGACCTTGACCTCTCTAAGGGATTTTAAACTACGGTTAAGTTTGTTGCAAAAACCAATGCAGACATGTTCCTGTTTTTACGATCTTACTCCGTTTTATAATGTAGCTTTTTTTTTTAATGTCATTTCTTTTATATACATTTCATTTTATGCTTTCCTATTTTGTTGTGTGTACGTCATTTGTAGTTTTTTGTTTAAAATGGGTCTCTTGTAAATGAGTCCTCGTGACTCAATGAAAGGTTGAATGAAAAGGGTAACTAGCTTTTCAAAACTAAGAGGTGGAGATGGTGTCTTTGGAAGGCAAAGACATTACTTTGAAGATATTACTTGCAGCACACTAGCAATGGTGAGTCTAATTAGAAACCATTTATAATTCAGTATACTTTAAGTAGCTTGGAATATTCCCTACATGTACATTAACCCTTAGCCTTTCCCGTTTGCTATTTCCGTCTCCATCTGATGCAACGTTTAACCCGTTGTTTCAGTGTTTGTACCATCTATGCTTCGTGTTCTAGCGCTCCTGCTGTGTGGTAAAACCTTCACTGCTAAATATTTTATTTTAAAGAGAATGTGACCTTTACTGCTCTAAGATAATGATCCAAATTGCCCGTTATCATGACAAAGAGAGTTTTACTATCGAGATCATAATATAATTAACAAATGATCTTAAGATAAGAGCATTAAAGAATGCAAGGTCAGTCTTGCCTCGCATAAAGAAATGTCATAGACTGCCTTTCAGTAGAACATCTAACAGATGTTATATTTGTCCATATTTCGTGGGCTGTCCTTATTTTTTAAATTGAATCAGATCCACGTGCCAACTTTACATCTGCATACTTTCTTTAAATTACTAAAATGGGTCACTCTGCACCAATGCAACATTATTTTTTTGCTTACTTCCCATAATTGTGTGTTTTCCTATAGTTTACTATAATAAATTACAAGTAAAGCTTGACTTTATTCTCTAAATGACTTACCTTTATGAACCTCTTCAGAAAACTTTTAATTTATGAATTGCCACCTCATAGTTTGCAATCATGAGTTTTCTTGTAGCATAGTTGACTTTACCCTTGTGGCCTCTCCTCTGCGTACACATTTAGTTTGCATTTTTAAGCTTTCACTGCACAATCATTATCACAGTAGGTGTTTCTGCACCTCTCCCAGTTAGGAGAATGCTGCTGTTTCAACCTTGGCTACTGCCATAACTCTTTAAAAGTCGGATGCTGCTGTAAGCTGGAAATACCCTCTTCTATGCTCTTTGAATGGCGGCTGTATGATGGTATAGTCTCTGTCTGTCCATACGTGCATCCATAAGTTTGTAAACGTTCTCTTGTCCCATCCATATTTTCTGATTCGCTCTAATGTATACTTGATACATAAGCATCATCACTAGACGGAGTGTTCACCCCCAGCTTAAAGGCCACAAATCAAGGTCAACGATTACATTAGATTCAATTCAAAACAAAAACACTATTAATACCAAAGGGAAATGAAATGTTGTAACTCATTCTCCTGGTTTCATTAGAGTTGTTGTAGATGCTGATGGCTGTGGTCAGGATCTCTAGTCTGCCTTTTACAGTGGATCTTATTAAACTGGTTGCAGAAGTTGATTTGTCTACTTCGACTTGGTGGGTTTCTCTGTCTTTTTGGGCAGCAGGACCACCTGAATGTCGGGCAGAACTTCTCTCTGAGCGATGGTCACTCCTCCCAGCAGCTTGTTGATCTCCTCATCATTGCGGACAACTAGCTACAGGCATTGGGGGATGATCCTTGTCTTGTTGTCATGAGTCACATTTCCAGCCAGCTCCAGGATCTCGGAGGCCAGGCACTCAAGCACCACTGCCAGGTAGACGGGAATGCATCCACGGCGCCTCCTTTTCAATTAATTTGCGATTTAAGGATGTGGCTGAGGTATTATTTGAGGTTTGAGATGTTAATCAGCTGCTCTCGGTTGTAGGTTGCTTGTCCAGGCCATTGCTATAGATTGCTGTATTAATAGTTTGTTGACATGAGTATAATCCGTCATATGCCAAACTCTTTTTGTTCCTCCTTGATTTTCATCTGAAGAGCAAAAGTATCAAACTGTATTGTTGAACTAGCAACAACTGAATCAAATGCTGCCAAAGCCTTTTTTCCCCTTCATTAAATTGAAAATCTAAGAATTTTAAACTTCATTGCTATATACAAGAGTCTGACTCCCTGAAGGAGGCTGTGCAGTGGAGGGATTTGTGGAAAAGCATTTAAGTGGCTGGGAAATGTTTGAAAACCTAACAAGGTAAGACCAAATGTACATTATTTTTAAAAATTGTTTTGAAGTAAAGTCAAGAAGTCAGGTCAGGATCAAGTCCCTAGTTTGTTGCTGTTTTCCCCCTTTAGCTGTATGTGCTCTGCAGGGACACAAGGAGAGCGAACACTGAAAGCTTTGACCTGAAGATAAATCGAGTAACCTTCTTCTGTCATTAGTAATACCTTTTTCACAAGAGCAGTGAGGTGACGGGGGGAAGATGGAGCAGGAGGGGTGTAGAGGAGAGGATGAGAGCCAGGAGTCGGCCGTAATTAGCCATGAAACAAGAGCTCACTTGGCTCAGTTCAGGTTTGAGTTTTAAACCTTCAGCCATCGCTCTGTGGCTCAGACGTGAGAGAGAGCACCGAGGTTCGAGTCTGGAGAGCAGAGAGCTGCAGCCTGCCTCCGTCTTGGATCGATCACGCCGCCTACATGGTTCTGTTTGAGCCCAGCTGACAAGCAGTAAGGTTTTTGTCTGGCTGGGACACATTGTTATGGATCCCACTGGAGTCGTGGAGAAAGGCGACCTCACAGGTCAAAGAGCTAACAAACACCTCGCACTGAATAACAAGACTCGTTTTCAATACAGTCGTATTTGGGGCTTGTTCTCACTCTGTAACATATTTTTGGTGTCATTTGTTTATGGATTTAACAAAACAGATACAAGTGACCTTTTAGAGTTGTGTCCTTTGGCAGTTGGCAGTTCTGTATTTTTAACACATTAAAACACAAAGTTGATTGTGTTGTGAAATTTGACTTCCCTTGAGTTCCTTAAAGAAGTGATAGCACAGATATCTCAAAACCTACAAACATTCACTATTTAAATCCATCAGCAACAAGAGATGAGTGTTTTTCAATTAAAAAAGGTAATGCAAGTAAACGTAAATGTTTTGATGCAAGATATTCAAGAGGGTAGGAGTTACACTGTGTATAAGAAGATACTTTACTTTTTCTTGTTTGAGGCAGCGCAGAGTGACGGATCCTGGCAAACGAAGAGAGAAAGTTTATCCACCACCAGGAGCAGTGGCGGAGCTAGAGGGTGGCCAGTGGAGACCTTGGCCAGCATAAGTTAATCTTCGTCCACCACACCGGCCAGCCCAATCATTTGAGGAAATTAAACTTTTAAGCAATATAAAAACTAGAACGCATAGTTTCCTCAAATGACTGAGGTGGGGGGTATTTACATGATGGTGGCTATATTGGATTTTGATGTGGCAACAATTTCCCCCCCCCCCCCTTTCTTACACCCAAATGCATCCACACACAAAAATAGAAGCCAATACCTGACTTATTATTTGTCACGCTCGCAACATACATGAATGGATGGACGGTTATTTCTGAATTCCCCATTTCGTTTCGCTCTGTGACTGGGGATCAAAAGAGACTCAACGATTGACGGCAGGGAGATTTTGTTTTGTACATTCATCATATGATGATTTAACATAGTTCAGTTTTGTAATTTACGTCTTTTTCAAAGAGCAACAACTACATTAGTTAGTTATCTTTATGGCTGTAATCTGACATACATTATTTACCACAACACTGCACATAGACAATAACACTGTCTTCACAAACAAGCATGTTTTAATAACCCTGGAAGACGTCAACTTCTAGAGGGTCTTTCTGGGACACTGTAAAATAATTGACACTTGAGTTTCATTTGAAGTTTTTATTTGGAATCTTAATTTTAATGATTGCACCAGTTTTAATAATGGAAAAGCTTTTTGACGTTTGTGGCGCTGATGCATCTAAAAAAAAGAGCTGCAGCTACATTATGTGACAGCAGAAGATAATTGTTTAATCTAATTCTTTTTTTTTTTCTTCAGTAGCATGATACAGAGCAGGATTTATGTACTCATGGTTTCTTAAAGAGATCCGGTTCAACTAAGACTTGCAGTCAGGTGTTGTGCTTAGTGACACTACAGTGGTGATTATAAACTCAGTAAGTCAACCCAGGATTTCTGATACTGTATCTTTATTCTAAAGGACAAACATCCTATCTAAAGCCCACCAGTAGAAACTAACTTTAGCAATTATCTTCTGTTTTGTGTATTGTTGGTATTCAGGTCTGACGAGGTGTCTCGTGGATATTCTTTGAAAATCAAACGTAAATGGATCTTTAGGGGAGAGATCCACTTGCTACGCAGCGGTGAATGTTATTGTTTTAATGATGGAGACTGGCTGGGAGGAAGCGGTGTTTGATTTGTAATCCTGTATACAGAAACCTGACCTGAGCAGGTTGGGTTTCTGCATAAAACGCTGCAGTAACAGACCCAGGTACAAGGTGACTCATCTTTGCAATACTGACAATACCAAAGTTTTGTCTTGATAAACTACTAATCCTGTGTTGCAGTACAGAGGGACTGACAATAAAAATAAAACTACAATAGTCCCTTGTTTATGACAGGGGATCCCTACCCTGAAGCCCCGCGATAAGTGAAAAACCTCGAAGTAGGAATATATAAACATATATAGGCGTTTTAAACCCTTCCCACACTCCTGCAATATTCTAAACAATGTTTCTAAACTCTAAAAGCTCTAAAAGAGCACAGCATGTCTTGATCTCAGCTCTCTGCCACGGTTGCACTCTGCGCTCTCGGCCACGCTCACTTCTCCGCTGCAGAGCAGAGATCCACAGAGGAGGGGGGAGGAGCTGCAGGAGGAAGTTTCTCCTGCAGTGTGGGCTGCACACAGGTGCAGCAAGTGCTAAGTAATTTAAATATATATATATATATTTAAAATTAAATTTCATGCCGATCGTGCGGCTCATCCATCAATCAGCCAATTGTGTGTCGTGTCCAATCTTATTCTGAAAAACTGTGATTGAGCGAGTCTGCAAAAAACAAACCGGGATGTACCGAGGGACTACTGTATCACAAACTGATGTTTGGTTTTCTTCTTTCGGCTGCTCTCTTCTTCAGAGGTCGTCACAACGAACTAATTCACACAAATCAACATTTTTCATTCAGGTCATCTGGACAGTTTATTTTTTTGTGCTGAAACGTTTCACCTTCCATCCAGAAGGCTTCATCAGTCAAGGAAACGCACAACACAAAACTGATTATGTTGGTGCTAAGATGGTCTCTTTGGCATGCCCCTCCTCCAGTGCCGGCCCTCTCCCTCGTTGACAGTCATGTCAAACTGGTTCAAAACCAAGAGACCATCTTAGCACCAACATAACTGGTTTGTTCCACTTAGGAGTAAGCTGTTGGGGGAATAATCAGTTTTGTGTTGTGTTTCCTTGACTGATGAAGCCTTCTGGATGGAAGGCGAAACATTTCAGCACAAAAAAAGAACATGTCCAGATGACCTGACGGAAAATTGTTGGATTGTATACCTGGATTAATGAGCATGGATTTTAACTCACACGAAGACTTGAAAATTGTTTTTACGCCGGATGCCCTTCTTGACACAACCACACACCACCGAGCTACCACAGCCCTCTGTGTGGAGCAGAGAGCTGCTGTCTAGGGTGCCTGGGGGAGCAGATGGTGGGGGTTAAGGGCTTTGCTCAAGGGCCCAGAGTGGGGCAAATGAAGGTGTAGACAGGTGTGTATGCTTCACATTTCCCACTCATGTTGATGCTGGCGGTCCAGGGAGTTGAACCCGTGACCTTCTAACCTCTGTGCCACCACTCCCCTATCACAAACTGATGCTAACTCTATTTTATTTTTACAATTAAACTTATGAAATGTATGTCTGAATCAAAACAGTTCCCTCAATGACATCATCGTTAGTGCCTTGTGCAGTCTTTGAAACTGTAAATACGAACAGCAGGACGAGCTATAAATCTTTAGCTAATGATTTAGCTCTACTCCTACAGTCCTTGAGTGTCCTGTTGGTTTACAGTTCCATTCGTACACCAGCCAACGGTGCAGGTGCTGAAAATGCAGCCGAGCTGTTTTTTGGTTTCCTCAAGATTAAATCCAAGTAGGGAGGCTATGCACAAGCATCCCTCCCACTTCTTTGACTGCACGGTTTCCAGGACAGGCCTATGGTGGTGACAGGCCCTTCATTAGAATCTTTGTCCTGGAAGAGCTTAGTACATAATTAATGTCTCCATGATGGATTACACGGGTAGGTTACCAAATGCAAAGAGGTCGGTGGGAAACAGCATTGATGCAAGGCCTTTTTCTTCTTCTTCAAAGAACACGCCCACTGTGTACCTCTTCTCCACTCGCACCAAACAGATAATTAAAAAGTCACAATATTTACACAAAATTTACCACTGGTATCCTTAATACAGGTGCAAGTAAAGATTAACCCCCTGTATATTTATGCCCGTTTCTTTTTGCCTTCATTGTGTTTGTGTGGGAACTGAAGGCAGCTGCGAACCGACAAGCGTTCATCTTTATTGGATTCTCACAGGTGGAGTTTTGGGAGGATGTAAGCCATTAATCAAAGCCATCGTTAATGATGCAGAAAGCACAGTGGAAATTAAAACCCTTCTGTTCCTGAATCCATAATATTGAGGTGATCTGTGTTAGAGCTGGAGTGACTGTAAATGTCAGGAGAGAAGGATGCTTTTGCTTCTTTGTACTCGTTTCAAGAAGAAACTGTGCACCTGACCTGTTTTGGACCTTAATTGTTGGTATTTTTATACAGTGTTTTTTTATATTCTGTTTTTTTTTATTATTATCTTGTGTGATTTCTTGTGTATGTTCCTTCGTATTGAAACTCTGGCACAACAATTTCCTGAACTATCAACAAAGTTCTATCTTATCTTATCGTTTACTATTTTTTCACATCTTTTGACGTGACGTTATAAAGTTCTTTATAAATATTTTATGGAAATGGATTATGAGCTAACTTCGACCATGCAGGATTAAGACCGGCGTGGAATGCTCTCGTAAAACAACTCGTCTAAAAAAAAATAGTAATTATTTTTAAAATATGTTTCTTGCAAACACTAGTTGTTTTTTGGGTCAAATTATTTACATTGAATGTTTTAGTTGTTTTGCAGCAGCACCTAGCTGTGTCACTTCTGGCGCAGCCTCGAGCTCTTCCAACGAGAATATTTGTCGTAAACGTAATTTAAACAAAACACAACAAAGCAACTTCAGCAAACACAAAAAGGTCTCACTGATTCAAACTTAAAGATATCGAACTAAAATTTGATGTGGAAGTAGCTGAGAGCTATCCTCCACATACTCTGAGCTCAAAAACATCTTGTGATATTTTGCAACTTTAGATAAGATTAAAACATTTACTCGGTGTGACCAAAATGGCTACAACTCTGTCACACATGAGAAGCTGATCTTGGTTTAATGTCTTTAAGTTAAGGCTTTATTTTGTTTTAAAATGGCAACTTTAATCTTAAGCTCAGACTGACCACTTTTTTATTCAGAATTTTTCTCCAAAAATGGGCGTTCAAGTTGAAGTTCAGTTCAAGAATCTTTATTATCTCCGAGGAGAAATTACTTTCACAGTCAGTAGACACACTAAAACATCCATACTACACAAGACATTGAGACGTTAAAAAACAGTACAGAAGTCGTCATAGTTCATTGAGAAGCCTGATCGCTACAGGGATGAATGAGTTTTTTCAGTCTGTTCGTTCTACATCTGGGCAGCAGATACCTGCGTCCAGATGGAAGCCTGAGCTCAACATGGAGTGGATGATCAGGATCTGCCAGAATCAGACAGGCCTTGTTTACTGACCTCGCCTTGTGTAGGTCAGTGAGGTTTTGTAGGGCAGTTTTGCTGCACATCCTGACAATCCCTGATAATAACGAGATCTAGTTGCAGAAATGTCTCAACAGTTCATGCAAACACATTTTAAGAAATCTGTAAATGGTTGTCAGTTTTCTATTCTACAGTTATTCTGGCAAAATTATTAAAACGTTCTTGCAGAAAGTGCTACAAGGAAATAGGAAGTGCTTGCAAATCACCATAAAATTGGGTGTAAATGACAAACTCCAAATCACTAGGCTGAAACCACTTGTAAAAAGGTGTTTGCATGTATTTCAATAAAAACTTTGAAATTGAAGTTGTTTCAAAATGACTGTAATTAGAGTGGCATTCGGGGCCAAAAAATCCGACCCCGCCCCAACCCGTAGCCATAATTTCCGAACTCGACCCAACCCGACGAATTAACAGTAATTACTGGTCCGAACCTGAAACCCCCTCCCCTGACATTTTTAATTGAGCTTTGACTGCATTGCACTTCTGTCTGAATTCTGCATTATTCAGACACGGACCCTGCTCTGACATGTCAGATATTTTGTGATCTCACCTGTTTGGGCCGCGCGCATCTGCTGAGTGCAGCGGCTGAATGAACTTCTATTTGGGCTGATGGATCGCTGGCAGTAGTCCATCTGAAGCTTAACTGAACTTCTTACCTCTTTCAAGGCTGATCAGCTCAAGGTGAAATGGCCGCATGCAGCTGGTGATTGTATGGTAAGCCATGTTGCCATATAATTAGATAATCAGTCGCGCGCATCTGCTGACACAATCAAAAGCTCGACACATTAAGCACATTATTATGGCCCAGCTCTGCCCTAATCCAGGTCAGGCGGGGCCGGGCTCTTGGTTCGGGTTAGAAATGAAAGCTCTAGATGTAATACACTTTGAGCTTTGCGTGGCTCAGACTAGCCATTAGCTCCTCAGTCCATCCGACAGTTTTTCTTTCTCTGAACTCGGGCAATTCAAAAAATACAAAATATTTGTTGTTCATGACCTTTCCACAGAACCACCTTTAAAATATCTGAGCCCACACTTTCGTATTGCCCACTTTCTAAAAGTAATATTTGTGGGGAAATGTTGCAAAATACATTTTAACTCCATTAAAATGCCGACCGGCTTTACAACCTTCAGGTTACGTTTTAATTAAAACAAAATAAATCAGAGCTCATTGCAGCACATGCTTTTTACAGAAGTGGGCTCAAGTGGAAAAAGCAACAAATTGAAAGTGAAATCGGTTTTTGATCTTGGCGTTTTCATTTAACAGCATCCCAAGGGTTGCATATGCGACGGTTTCCTTCATTTTTTGTATTTTTAATTTAAGCCTTCAAACCTCAGCTGGTCTAAAGTTTCTGAGGATCCCAAGATGTATATTTTCCGGCAGTCAGCGCTCTGACAGTGGTGACTTCAGTGGAGATGGCTTTGTCTGCATCCTGACAGTGTTCAATGTGCAGCCTGCTGGGCGAAATGGCTCGTTCATTTAGACGTTCACTCAGGTTTGTAATAAAGTGCCGCCACTTTCTGCCAACTCTGAGCATGATTACGTTGGATGTACAAGCTGTTTCCTCAGCCTCCTCTTCCTCCCTTTTCACAGATCAAGACGTTCATATCAAAGAGATGCAACTCCCGGCATTTGAATGCTGTCAAAAGTGCTGCTTTTTCCTATGACGGCGTAAATGTTCTTTTTTCTCTCCGTCTCTCTCTCTCAGTATTCTAATCTTTAGATTAACTGCGTAAGTTTAGGACATTATCAGTCCTTGCTTTGAGCACTCATGTCTGATAATGTTTATGCATTATGTTCTGAAATCTCAAAGCTGTAAAAAATGTAATTTTTTGTGCCAATGTCTAAAAACCTTCAGAACATAAACAATCCCATTTTAACCGTTTAAATACGTCTAGTTTTACCAAGCCGTCCCCATTTCCATGCTCCCCACCAACCAAGATAAGGTGCAAGATCCCTGGAGAGGCTATTTCTGCATGAATGAGTTAGTTTATGATTAGGCGGCTCATGACTACTTCACGTTTGCCACATTAGGAAAACAGCGACGGGATCTTAGCCTACAGATATGGGCTCGCTAATTGGACGTACATGCATGAAAGAGAAGGCTTCATTCGAAACCAATTAGCCGCCTTGATCATGTAGAGTTAACCATATCTAGAGCTGAGCTTTATTATCTCCCATCCCCTGTAACTTTATCCTCACTCACTTTGACATGAGAATTTAGCATCTATAATGTGGTTCTGTGCAGATCTTGAAAGGTAATAGAATTTACACATTTTTTTCTTCTTCTGGTTTCATTATGGCTGGAAAATAACAGCTCCGCCAATTAACACTGCAGAGCTCATAGGTGCAAATTATTGTTCGTCACTTCACTATAATGTGTCTTTATGAAAATTAATACCTTAAAATTTTCCACATGGTGAAAGCTGTTGGCTTAGCGATGAAGCACGGAGACAGAATATCCAATCAATATTCATCCTTAATTTTGATTAAAAACTCGTTAGAAAGAATGCAGTAATTGTTGATTTTATTTTTTTTATTTTTTTTTTTGGGGGGGGGAGGGTGTTAGGCATTAAATTGTTCTTTTTTTTTAAATTTGAGGCAAAATTAAAATCTCTATTAAAAATGTCGAATGCTGCCTGATACCTCTCCAATTACTTTCTTTTATGAAGCCCAGTTGTAATTTTGGGGACTTTTGTAAGAATCTGAGCAGCCAAAATACTGTTTTGATGTTTAAAACGTGTAAAGGAAGCATGATTTTTTTTAATTTTTTTTTTATTTTAAGTGGTAAAACTTCTTCCCTTTTTACAATTCAAGGTGGTGCACTGGCTGCACTGGTTCAAAGACAAGTTGTCCAAGATCAAGACCGATCTGGACCCCGCATGTGATCATTGTAAACAAACTCCAGCGACACTCATACATTCTGAACCCTGAAGGGTTCTGTTAAAAGGTTTTTGATCGTGTGGCAGCCTTTTACATTGTATGTGGAAAACTTGTCAATGCCCGTGTAATTAATTTTAATTTTATGTATACATGACAGATCTGGTGTGGAAGGGTTGTATTTTTTTTTTGTTTGTTTTATGTTCTTTGGATTTTATATGTTCAAAATGAAAAAATAAATAAAAATAAGATTTTGATTAACAAAAAACTTGTTCCATTTGTGCATGTAGGGATATTTTGCATTTCTGTGAATTTAGCCCAGTATAAAGCTATGGGAGAGTGGTGGTACAGAGGTTAGAGAAGGGCCTGTGATCTAAAGGTCAACGGTTCAACTCCCTGGACAGACGAGATCAAAATGTGGGTGGGAGATGTGAAGCACCCACACCTGCTTCCCCCTCATTTACCCCTCTCTGGGCCTTTGAGCAAGGCCTTTAACCACCACCATCTGCTCCCCTGGGCGTCCCACATGGCAGCTCCCTGCTCCACACAGAGGGCTGAGGTAGCTCGGTGGTCTGTGTTTGCGATTTGTTGTAAAAACAATTGTCAAGTCAGGTTAGTTAGTTCGCTGTGGTGACCCTTGAAGAAGGGAACAACTGAAAGAATAAATAAATAAAATAAAGCTACAAACAGCTATAGTACATTATTCCCATTCAAGATGTATTTTTGTGGGTTTCTCCAAAACTGCAACAGTAGAAGCTTAAAAATATGGCGGAAACGCAAAAAGTGGCCAAATATTAACATGTTTACGCATCATCACTGTAATCACAGGACACAGCGTGCACAAACGAAGGTAAACTGCATTCCTCAAATTTATCTTTATTGCTCTGTATATACAATCCGTTGAGGAAATATATGTGCACAAAGGCAGCGCTCCCTCTCACCTCCAGTGTCATCTCTGAGAGTAACCCACGAGTTCTCAACAGGATTCAAGTCATTTGGGTCAATACGAGTGCTTGAGAGCAGTTTCTGTCAGGAACAGGTCTGAGTAGTTCATTCTTAATAATGGCAGCCAGTATCAGTCTGCCTCTTGAGCTTTTAGGTGTTGGACTCCACGAGCCCCTTGAACGTCTTCATCAAAAGTCACTTTTGACTTCCTTTCATTAAATATTTAAGAAATTTGCAGGTACACCTACAGTGTGTTGCAATTAAAGCAGCCTTGTGGTAGAAATGAAAGACTCGTGGTTTCATGGGTTTAAAAGTGCATTCAGATACTGTAATTTGCTCTTTTGTTGATTCAGGGCAGAGGAAACTGTTTTTTTGTGCATCCGATGCCCTCACAGTGGCCTTTTCTTCCTTTTCTCTAGACAACAAAGTTTCTACCAAGACTTTGAAAGAAAACGAGTTGACTGGGCTTTAAGAAAACAACTTTAGTCTCCTTTTCCTGATCTTGCATTTCTGACCCTGTTGATTGCTACAACACAAGATGGACTTTTATTTGTGAAAGATTTTTCACATAGCTGACAGTTTTTTCTCAGTTATTTGTAGTAGCTACACACTTAATTAATTTTACCAAAGCTAAGTTCAGAGATTCAATTCGATCTTCTTAAAGCAAATATTTACAGTCAAACTCCCCGAAATGCTCAGCTCAGGTTTCCTGGCGTTTGGTTTCCACAGAAACTAGACGTATGTTTGTGTTTGAATGTATAAATATTCTTACACACGAGCTGCTGTTTTATTGCATCTGCTGCCTGCATACCTGTGAAACTCGAGTGTGAAGGTGAAAATAAGGTTGCAGCTAACCGCAGATGTAAAGAGGGTTATGTTTAGCCACTAATTAGATGGTAAAGTTGGGCTTAAAATACCGATTGAAACGCACTTTGACAAACTTTTAAAACACAACAGGGCATTCCAGGTACAATGTGTGCGAAGTGAGAAACGTTTAAACTTTATTTGTAATACTTTTTCTTTTATGACCTTCCTTCAGCTACCTCCACCTCATGTTATCCCAGTACCCTGCCTGTTGCAGATTCCTGCTTGAATTACTTCAGTTTGGAGAAATAGTTTGTAATCACACTTTTAAAAAAAAAATCTGTAATTTTTACGAAATAAACCTGGCAGCTGGGTTGCCATAGAAATTCTGTAAAAAATACTGTGAACATGTAGTTTTACAGAGTAAGCCATAAATTCAAGTTTTACTTAATAAAATTTACATATTATTTTGTAAACAAACACATTTTCACTATACTTATTTCAATATACTTACATATTTTACTATACTATGTTTTTTACGTAAAAAATACATTTTACAGATTTATGGATAAGTACATTTAAAACATGTAAATTTAACATTTCATCTACAAATGCCAGTATTTTTACTGTAATTTGAACATTTTTTTATGCTGATTCATCGGTTAAAAATTGTTACATTTACTTGTTTTAAATGTACCTATGATGAGTGGGCGGCTGTGGCTGAGTGGTTAGAGCAGTCGTCCTCCAATGCAAGAGTTGGGGGTTCGACCACCAGCAGTCACATGCCGAAGTGTCCCTGGGCAAGGCACTGAACCCCTTGTTGCCTCCGATGTGTGTCCCATCAGTGTATGAATATGATAAAGCTCTGATTAGTCTCTTTAGAATGATTTGTTCAATTAGCTTTGTAGAGATCTAGTAGAGTGTTGTATGAATGGCTGTTTTAATTTTTTTACAGTATTTTACTGTTGCTATTTGTTTTTAATGTAATTTTTACTGACTTTTTTATTTTTACAGTGCAGGTAAATGAGCTAAAATAAACCAGTTTAACTAATCCAAAGGAGTTTTGAGACCAAAGTGGATTTTCGCTGTCTGAAAGGACCAAACTCAGTTTTATAATTGTTTTTATTTTTATCAGGTTTCTAATTAGATTATTGTTCTTGCAGAAATATTACAATATTCCTGAAAGTGCTTCATGCTGCATCAGATGTGCTACAGCTAGCTGCTGCTGTCAATAGTATGCAAATTGAAAACTTTGGCATTACCTGGAAATGTTTAAATGAAACTCTCAAAGGGATTGTTGTATGTACAAATACAAACTGGCTAATAAACCCTCTACAACTCATTTATTTATATTGATACTGAGGTAAAATTTGATAATACGATACGCAACATACACAAGTTCTTTAACTTTGGTATGAGAGGCAGGTAGCACACTTCATTCAAGAAATGCTAGCTTAAATTTGGTAACATTTTACTCACCTTAACTTTTTTTAAACTGGAGCCATAAAGGAATTAAATCCACCTCAGCAGTTCCTTTCACATGTACATTTTTACAATGACTGACAATCATTCCTGGGGCACTGCCCAGTTTTCCACAAGTACATTTTTAACCCATTTTTCACAGGAAAAGTGGTGCAGCAAATCAGAAATGGCAACAAGGCCAAGACAAACGAGCCTGACAGCACGGAAAGATTAGCAGGTGAAACAATAAGTTGACGCCCGGAGGGAATGTACCTTAAACCAACGTTGTGACTGAGAAGCTGCTGCACTTGGCCAGACTTCAAACAGCAAACCACCTTTCTTTATCTTCTCTTGTTCACACAAGGTGATGCTGATGTGCGAGGCCAACAGGATCAGAGGGGTGCAGTGGTTTGGACTTGAGGGAAAAGGAGCTGGACGTCAGGAGGATGGACTGATGCCACACTGCAACTGGAAGAGGTAGGATCCAGGACAGGGTGCGATAGGGTCTATCCATAGGGTCTAATGAGGAGAGACGTCTCTGCTTTTGCCCCCCCCCCCGACACACAGCAAACAACTAGGCCCACCACTCACACGCACCCTCCATTGTTCCAGCACTTTTGAAACATGTTGCTTCCACTGGGTGTGAGCTCGACCTGATTTCATGCCATATTGCGGTTACGATCCATACATTTCAGCCCTTGGATCACCGTCACCTCATGTTACCATGGTAACCGCAGGTATGGTTTAACAGCAACATGCTTCCCAACCACCTGCAGCTAATCTGTTCAGTTTAAATGCAGGGATTAAAAACTGGCTTTTTACTTTAAGTTGTTAGACTTTAGAGCCCGTTCAGTCAGTTGTTTCACGTTACCAATTAACCTTATTTTTTCCAAACTGGGGATTTAAACCATAGGTACCCAGATAGATAATGGGAAGCACATCAGCACTGGCTGGTTCCCCATAGAGCAGGTTTATCCCCAAAACTTGAGGCGACGCAACAATGTCCTTATCTCTAAATTGGACGAGTATCTCACCAGTCGGCTACTGTTGGTGATTAACTAAATGGCGTTCCTCAGGGAGACATTTTATTTGTGAGGGTTCTCAATGTTCTTGTTTTGTTTCAGATGCTCAGTCTTGTTGGGATTTTGGATGTGTGAAGATAGTTATCGCAATTTAGTTTCTGGAAATTTGCTGGGGTTTTTTGTTTTGTTTTGTTTTTTATCACCAGCACAGCTCTTCTGTGATGCAGCCTCAAATGTCCAGGTGTAAAAACCACACCAATGATAAAAAAAAAAAATCTATATATATATATATATATATATATATATATATATATTAAAGATCCAGTTAAAATCTATTTTCATTTTACATGAACTCCAGCAGATTAAATCATAAATTTAAGCCAACACATCGTGGGTGGAGGTGGGCGACAAAGTTAATATCGTCTTCTCTCGCTGTGTGGCATTCTGTCAGTGCACTCAAAAAATAATCCATGATTTTCTAAAACTATTTAAAATGCAGCTGGTCACTTAGCTGCAAACACTCAGAACTCAGTGAGACAGCAACATAAATTTTATTCAGAATCTGTGTTTCAATTTGTAACTTGGTAAGATGTCACTTTTATTTACCACTGCTAAGGACACCACTGAACAAAATGTTTTTTAACAATTTTTTCTCTCGTTTAAAGAAAGATTTCCATTCAGAGGAGAAGCAGAACTTTTAGCAAATAACGCTGAAACAGCGACTTTCTAACCATAGCTGAATATTCCCCCGTAATACCAACAAAGTTCAGTCAGGTCATCTGGATGGTTTCTTTCTTTGTTGAGACGTTTCATCCTTCATCCAAAGGACTTCATCAGTCCGAGGAGCCACAAACAAACTCAGTCCCACAAGCAGCACACTCCCATAGTGGACCAACCAGTTTGATGGTGATAAGATGTCTTCTGGGGCTCGCCCTCTCCCCCGTCGACAACTGACCAAATGACCTGACTCAACTATGCCAGATTTTTTACCTGGATTATTGAGCATGAACTTTGATGGTCCCCTATAATAGTATTTTTTCTTTACCACTGTTTGTCATTTTCTCAGTCATTTAACTGTTTTCATCAAACAATGAAACTAAATTGTCGGTGAAGCCAGCCAGAGAAATAACCGGCCTTGGGTTCTGGTTTCTCGAAGTCGTTTATCGTGGACATGTGGGACATATGCTGCTTGTTGGCGGCTGTGACTGAGTGGTTAGAGCGGTCGTCCTCCAATACAGGAATTGGGGGTTCGAATCCACTGGCAGTCACATGCTGAAGTGTCCCTGGGCAAGAGACTGACCCCTCGTTGCCTCCGATGTGTGTCCCATCGGTGTATGAATGTGATAAAGCACTGACTAGTCTCTTTAGAATGATTTGTTCAATTAGCTTTGTACAGATCTAGTAGAGTGCTGTATGAATGGGTAAATGAGGACACGGATTGTAGTGTAAAGCACTTTGAGTACCTCTATAAGATAGAAAGGCGCTATATAAGTACAGTCCATTTGTTGCCATTTCTCAGAATCTTGGTCTAGATCACAAAGGTGCTTCAACATTGTTTTAAAACTCTCCCACTCGAAAAAAAAATAAAAAAATCTGTTTAGAAGGGTAAAAAAAAAATTAACACCAAAAAACCCTTTTCACATGTCAATGATCAATGATGCAGCAAAAATTTCCCTTTGT
This sequence comes from Nematolebias whitei, assembly GCF_014905685.2. Lineage (NCBI taxonomy): Eukaryota > Metazoa > Chordata > Actinopteri > Cyprinodontiformes > Rivulidae > Nematolebias > Nematolebias whitei. The sequence goes on along the minus strand of NC_056519.1, from coordinate 7,938,660 downwards.
CAAGGGTCGCCAAATCGAACTAAGTCACACGAAGACTTGGCAATTGTTTTTACGCTGGATGCCCTTCCTGATGCAACCGACCACCGAGCTACCACAGCCCTCTGTGTGGAGCAGAGAGCTGCTATCTAGGGTGCTTGGAGAGTAGATGGTGGGGTTTAAGGGCTCCACACGTCTCCACATTCCCTGCCGGCTGCTCTGCAAGTTGGCTTCAAACTATGGAATGGATTTCCCGAACGGAGGCGCGTTTCATGAAATCCATTTCATAGTTTGCAGCCAGCCAAAACGTGATTAAATACTGAGGACTGAGCAGCAGCACTGTTGCTAACGGCTAACCAACTTTTCATTGAAACATGTTTGCTGTGTGAAAGTATTTTACACTAAACACCGCAAGACAGCAACGTGCAATGTCTGCAAAGCCGCTGTACTAAGAGGAGAAAGCTCCGTCGCGACCTACAGTACATCGAACTTAATAAACATTTGAGAAAGCACCGCATTAAAGAGCATGAGGATTGTTTAGCCAGGTACCGTGGTAAAGTTAGTTTTACGTTGGCTGTTAGAGCTCCATGGTTTCAGCGATGTGTTTCTCTCGTTCAGTCCGAAGCAGGCAGTCTGATTTCAGTCAGCCGCGCTCAGTCTGCCCGTCTCGGAGGAAGACCAGACTGATCCAAATCAGATCGCCTGCTTCTCAGCTTGATTGAATACTTGCAAGATATAGTTTACATTTACCGTCCAGGAGATATTTATTAGTACAACAGTAGACAATCCTAAAAAACATCTGAATTGAAAAATAAAATAAAATTATATTTAAAAAATTGAAACAAAACTGCTACATTATAAAGCGATGTAAAATACTAAAAACAGGAACATGTCTTTCTTGGGTTTTGCCATGAACTTAGCAGATGTTTGAAGCCATTTAATCACTTTAATATCCACTTCAGCGTTTTGTTTATATTGTTTTTATGCTATTAGTGCTTAGAGTATATTTAGTTGTTTTTCTTAACTTATATCTTAGATCTTATTGCTGTTTTTCTTTTACACTTTATTGTTGGATGTAACTGGGACCCTGTATACATAATGTGGTGAGTATGACAAGAAAACTTTCTGACTTTAAAGCTAGGAATAAAAACATGTTTTGTGTTAGCAGGATTTAATTCTAACTTTGAAACTTATCCAACATTAATAAAACTTACCTCAAGTTGCCTTTTTGGACATGCATGCATATATTTGTACAAACTGTACTTGCCTATAGAGAGGAGATCATTACACCCTCATAAAACAAAAAATGATGATTATACCGAAATACTATCGGTATCGGCCGATGTTTTGATTTAGGTATCGGGATCAGATCGGAAGTTTAAAAAAAAGTGGATCGATGCATCCCTAGTTCAAAGCATGTGAAAAAAGTAGTGGCTTATAGTCTGGAAATTACGGTATGTCTAGCCAAATATGTTGACCAAAGAGCGCTGTTTTTATTTTTAGCCTTTATTCATGCAGTTAGACTCATTGAGTCATGAGAACTCATTTTCAAGAGAGATCTGTTATGGGGAGCAAATGGTGGGAGTTAAGGGTCTTGCTCAAGGGCCCAGAGTGGGACAAATGAAGGTGGAGGCAGGTGTGGGTGTTTTACCTTCTCCACCCACATTTTGATGTTGTCGGTCAGGGGAGTTGAACCAGCGACCTTCCGATCACCACTCCCACTACTCTCCCATTGTTGTTTGTGGTTGATTACTTTGTGGCTGGGATCACATAGACCAGTTACAAGAAGTAAACAAGTCTAACGTTTCAAAGCCCATTGCACAAAAGTTGGCAATATCATCGCAACCTTAAAATTTCATCATAAAAAAGGCAGTGTTCACTTTTTTATGAGTTGTACACTGAAGACAATCTACTTAGTAGTCTAGTTCCACATCAGGAGGTTCGTTTCCCCATAACCAACAATGTGTGCTTTAAAAGACACCAAGAAAAAGATTGTATGAGAATTGAATGTATGAAGAAAGAAAAGTTTCAGTGCATTTGAGAGCATGTGTGAGAAACCCTGGGTGTGTAAAGTTGTTGTGTCTGATCCCTTCTTCTCTCTCTGAGTGGCATTCTGTCAGCGGCACCTGAACTCCAAGACCTTTCAGTGTCGCCCTCAGTTGTCACTTCTGACTGCTACAGCCAAGACAATGATGCACTGTAGGGACGAAACGATGTAGAGGCGTGCTCAAGGTTTGCGTGACTCAACGTTGTTTTTTCACTGCTCCATCAAATTGTGTTTGGCACTCGTGGCTTTGATGAAAACAACAAAAAAAAGTTTTTAGTGATGTGCAAGAATTGGAAAAAGAGCTTAACGTTTGATTTCTGCTGTGAAGCTGATGCAAACCTGAGGAAAACGTGCAATACTTGGGAGGTTTCATTTTATGCAAGAATCACCTAGATAGAAAGTAAAAATAATCATCATCATTGGTAATAATATTCCAGTTTCCCAGGCCGATCATGATCTATTTAATTGCCCCTGCCGAATTCAAATAGGCCTAGTTCCTCAGGGAGTGTGTTACTGCACGCATCTTGTCCATAAATCAGGTATATGGAGCTGATGCAAGATGGCAGCAGCAGTTATATAGGAGCCTTGGCTGGATTGCGAGCCTTCTGTGAGGAAATGGATCTGTCCGTGGGCCGTGAAATAGTGGGGCGACTGCATCACTCGCTGCATTCATTATTATACCGCAACAGAATCGATGTCTGTGCATATCTGCGTGCAGTACGCCACACTGGCAACAGGTGCGGCCGAAACAATTGCCAACTTGCATCTTTAAGATTGAAACATGAGCAGATTCACGCACCTGTTAACCTCCAACTGTCACTTAGCCGAGAAAAGTCAAATTCTTTGTCGAAGGATGACCTGGGGAGTATTCAAGGGAAAATAGGCAGCCACTGCCAACAGACAACCCGCTGTCACCATGACATTGAAGTTCTCATCTGTTAAAGCAGCACTGCGGGCTTAAACCTTGTTCTTCTTATTGATTTGAGCCTGCCTGTAACCTCATATCAGGGCTTTTCAAAGTTCTCCGCTGCATTAAGTCTCGGCCCTAATTGAAGCCTCCCAAAGGCTAACTGGCTCGATCGCTCCACCATGTCAAAAAGCATCAGTCAGTTAAATGGGACTGGGAGATGGAGAGCGTTATTGCTGCTGCTCCTGCAGGCTCTGACCTTGCGTTGGGACTGTGCTTGAAAATGTCTCCTCTAAAGTTCCAGGAACATCTGGGTTCTATTCTTGACCAGAGATCTGCCAGCAAGGTTGGGTAGGTGTATTTTTATGCGTTGTATGTCGGTGTGTTTGAACATGCGCATGGATTTTCTAGGCCCAAGGCTACAGAGTAAAATGAATGCCAGTTCTCAGTAGCTGGTGATCCAACCGCAAATCCTAGAAGATTGACCCTGGGAACCTGGAGGAACACAATTAGAGCGAGACCATAAAATATAAGGATGTTTGTAAGGGAAGAGTACAGAATGTTGCCATAGTAACAGAGATGAGGACGATATGTAATAAGCAATTTGTATTTGCTGTGTATATACTAGATACTGCAGGTTAATTTTATATCTGATGCACTGTGTGAACAAAAAACCCTGCTCACATTATGTTTTATTCATGCAAATGCACTCGTGCAAATATTCAAAGAGAGTTTACATTTTTATGCTAAAACTTGGCTGAACTTGGTGAATTTAATAAATGTTTTAAACCAGATTCTGATGTTGAGTAGATGTGTGCATTTAGCACAAACTGCAAGTTTGGGGGATCAAACTTGGGCGTTTTGCTTTTAAGAGCTTCTTGAATCCAACTGTGGAAAAACTGCAATGTGGAAGTTACGGTGCACATATAACACAAGACCACCTAGAGCCACATAAGAAAATATGATTGTAGTCGTATTGTTGAATCTTGCAATGGAACATGTTGCAGTAAACCTACATTTTTATTATATTTAAGGTTCTACTTCATGTTTTACAAAGCCTCAGAGGGATCTTGTTGTTAGCGGACAACCTTAAAGCTTTTGTGTTCTCATGAACCCTAAAACAGAAATTCCATCCATCCATTTTCTTCCACTTATCTGGGGTCGGGTCGTGGGGGTAGCAGCTTAAGTAGGGAAGCCCAGACTTCCCGCTCTGCAGCCACTTGGGCCAGCTCCTCCGGGGGAATACCAAGGCGTTTATACACTCAAATGGACATCATCCTAACAAAGAAGCATGCATTCATCACATTAGTAGACATTGTGACTCGGAGCAAAGTCTTTTTGGAACCTCGTGACATTGATTTAACATAACATTGGTTGTAATTTGTACTAAACATTTTGATACATTTTAGCACAATTGCAGTTTTCGAGGGTCTAAACTAGGTCGGCTAAATGCAAACTAAATGTATCAGGAAATACTTAGAACTACGATTAAATGGATGTTGACAAAACACAGATATGGTATATTTCAGTATGGTGTGGATTTTGTGTGTGCTCCACTTGTCACATTTACTTAATACACTATTAAAGCTACAGTGAGTGGCAGTAAGGTTAATAAATTAATGCATGACCTCCAGAATAAAGCATTGCAGAGATTAAGAGACATACATTGTCTGTTACCTGATATAAAGCTCATTCCTCGCTGCTAAATCAGTGCCCGGTTGACTTTTCTTGACTTCAGTGTTCAGAACAGGCAGCCCAGTCACGTGGCAGAGAAGCAGAACAAACAAACTGGTTTAAAAAGAGGAGGAAAAAAACTGACTGCAACAACCTTAGGGCAGTAGTGCAGAGGGTTCACACTGACCTGAGCTCTGTCCCAAAGAAAACCATTCACCCCTTTCTAGTGAGCTGATGGTGTTGACAGAGGATCACCAGCCTCTGGCTTCTTACCCCCGAGGTACAACATGAAGTGCTTCAGGGATCGGCTTGTACTAACTGGACTGCTCATCTGTTGTGTGAGCAGCATCCCTCCCAACTAGGCTATATGGTGCTGAAGCAGGGCAACCGTAAATAAATCAAGATCCGTGTTTTAAACTTGTTTTCTACTGGATGGAGCATTTCACTGTTAAAAATAGACTCGCTTCACATCTGCAGGTGAAACCAGCTCAGTGGTAAGTAATGGTTGGCTGAAACTTTATTATTTTGTACTTAATCAGCTTTGTCTCGTGAACAATACCCCCAAAAAACAGTATTTTTTTTCATTCTACTTTTTATTTATACAGGTTAGTCACATTGAGCTTTGAGGACTCATTTACAAGAGAGACCTGTTTTAAACAAATGACACAGATGAGGTACAAACAACAACAGACAATCATATAAAAGCATATAAAATGAGAAATAAATAGAAGAAATTAAATAAAAACTAAACAAAAACAGCTACATTATAAAGCGATGTGAAATACTAAAAACAGGAACATGTCTGCATTGGTTTTTGCCATGAACTTAACAGTTGTTTAAATTCCCTAAGGAAGGTCAATGTTGACAACTTCCGATCTTTTTGCAAGGTGTTCCAGGTTACAGGAGCGGAGTAGGAGAAGGCCCTTTTGCCATGTTCAGTCTGCAATGAGGGTACACTGCATGTCCTGTCGTCCTGGGAGTGCACGCTGTAGCTGCACTCACGCAGAGACATGCAGGAGGAGATGTATGAAGGCAACAGACCAAGAAGAGATTTAAAGATGAAAATGTACCAGTGAGAGAGTCTGCGTGAATTTAATGATGTCCAGTTAACCAGTGAAAACAGGGTACAGTGGTGGGTATGGTAGTTACAGCCAGTTATGAATCTTACCATGATAGACAGCATCCAACATCTGCAGGGTGCTTGCAGGAGTGTTCATGTAAATAATGTCACCGTAGTCAATGGAGGGCAGGAAAGTAGCAGTTACAAGGCGTTTCCTAGCATTCAGAGTTAGACAGGATCTGTTTCTGAAAATGAAACTTTCAGTTTCTTTACCAAGTTTTCAACATGAGGCTTAAAAGAGAGATGCGAGTCGCCCAAGATACCCAGGTGTTTGTAAGAATCAACAAACTCAGTAGGAGCATCATTCGTAGATAAAATAGAAGGAGGGACTGCTGGGACCAACTTCCTGTTTGAAAATGACATCCCTTTGGTTTTATCAGCATTTAGTACAAGTTTGAGATGGAACAAATCTGACTAGATGATACACAATGCAGACTAGAATATGGAAAACCTTAGCAACTCCTTTAGCTCAACAATAAACTAGTACTGTGTCATCAGCATAGAAATGTAAGGATGCATCAGGAATGATCTGGCCATCATTACTTATGTAGATTGTAAAGAGTGTGGGTCCTAAGACGGAACCTTGTGGTACACCATTGTTGACAAATGGCTGGAAGAAGTATCATTATGTTGAACACATTGCCTCCAATCTGAGAGATAATTAGAGAACCAACAAATAGAAACCAAAGTCTGAGAAACCAATTTCTGAGAGCTTTTAGCAGAATATGTCCTGGTCCACAGTATCCAAAGTTTTTAGAAAGGTCTAATTTTAAGCAATCTGTAGCGATAATGATAAGCAATTAAAAACAACCATTAGATGGATGCACATGAAAGCAGTTTATTTTACAAAAAAGACTTGCTGGACATTTGTTTTTAGGGCAAAAAGCTCCTTGCAGGTTACGCATTTTCATGACTCCTACTAGAAAATAAAAATAATCTGGAAACACCTAATGATTGTTTTCCAGGCCTGCAGATGGTGCAGGCATTGGAGGAGGAAACAAAGTAAAGGGGTGTCACTGGAGCCAACTTGTTAAAGCAGTTGTTCAGGACATATAGAAAAGTCATGAACAGTTTATATCTGTTGTAAATAGTTCTTTGAAGGACCTCAGTTCGGAGAAACAGTTTGGTTTTGTCCGGATTGACAAGCTATCGGCTAGTCTGAGCATGGCCAAGAGCAACACGGATTGCCGCAGTCTCACAACAGCCTGAGGCATTTCCTGCAGATATATTTTAGCTTAAATGCAAAACTGAAGGTGTTTATAAAAGACTGTTTGAACTGAAGTTGGAGTTGCTTTGAGATGGCAGCTTTGGGCTTGACTGTGTTTGGATTATCTGTTAGCTCGTCAATCCAGTCATTAAAATCTATTTCTCCAAATTGATGATTTTCTATAAGTTTTATATAACAAGTATAAGATTGTTTATACCCTTTTTACAGTTCAAAGTAATCTAAAACATTCCCTTAACTGTAGGGTAAACCTCCCCTGGTGATTATTTTTCACTCTTTGCTCTTTACAAAAGCTGGAGTGACCAAGAAAGAAAACAAAGAACGTCCACGTAGAAACTTCAGCTTTTATAGGAGCTAAAGTCTGAGCTGAAGGTCAGCACAGTCTGTGAATTCATCTTTAAACCCCCCATGTGCTCCATATTAATTTTAGTTGTTTGTTTTATCCTGTATATGCTTATTGTGATGTTCAGCCCATGTGTTCAGATTACAGTGGAAAGTGATGTAAGTGAAGACGTGCCGACTTGAAAAAATAGTTTTTACCACTAAAATCCTGTTTTTTTTACAGTTAGTGTCTAACTCGTGTACACAAATACACAAATACAAGCAAAGCTGAAAACTCTTACTTTATAATCTGAACATACTACACATAAAACCTCCAAGGTTAATTTTTTTTGCAACCTATGAACTCCGATCATGTTTTATTATTCCAGTAAAGGATTAAACGGTTCAGTAAATTCTCTGAAGATTTGTTTGGAGTGGATTATGAACGGGGCACAAACCGCAGCCTCATCAGTCCTAACCTTGTTCACTTGTGATTTATATTTAAGGTTTATTAAAAAAAGAGTTTTTCTTGTTGAAAATTTTGATTGGAATTTGTTAAACAGGAAAACATCATTAAAATCTTGCGAAGCAGCCTTTTCCCAACTGCAACACAGTGTTTGCTGTTTATCAGTGAAGCAGGTGTTGCACTTAACTAATTAAAATAGAGAAAAGTTGAGCCTGTAATAAATTGCTTTGTAATTATTTACAGATAATTTGTCTAATTTTATCTTCCTGTTCTGTTTCTTTTCTAAAACATCAAACAAAATGATTTATAATTTAATAGTTGTATTATTCTCGGTGGGGGGAATAAAATTAATTTTACCATTTCCTGACACGCTGAAATAATTGAAGCCCAAAACAAAAAATCACTTTACAAAATTCAGACTTAATATTCAGCTTTGTGTTTTTCTGAAGGTTTTGTCCTTTTTTGAGGTTAGAAACCATTTTCCTCTTGTACCGATGCAGAAATATGATGACTGAAGCCTTTCGCTGTCACCGATTGTACTGGAGTGGTCGGTAGAGATGCACGGAGGGCCTTTGCTTACACAGCGCTGTTTGCCTGGGACCGACTATCGACATGGGCCATAAATCACCCTCTAATATTTTTATGCATCCAGTCAATCCAGCTGCTGTTAATGTTTCCTCTCCCTCCTTTCTTTGCAAGTCATTTGAGCTGAGCGGCGACGCATGACAATGTATGTGTTATGGGGTTTGCTTGGATTGGTTTGGCAGAGAGACAAGCTGGGCTTAGAATTGGCCTGAAAGTGCAACTCCCTTAACCCTGCAGCAATGTTTAACGTCAAGACTTAGAGAAAACTGAACTTGAAAATAAGTCTTGATGGAGGCTTGATTTACAGCAACTTCTGAGTTCCAACTAAATGCATTATTTGTATTTTTCTTTATTTCATGGGTGTCCAAAGTGCAGCCCGAGGGCAATTTGCGGCCCTTGTAGTGATTCTGTGCGGCCCACAACTGCAGTTTAAGAATGGTTTCATTTTGGGCAGCAGGCTTAAGAGGTCGATGCAGACTTTCTACAAATTAGTTGGTAATCTTTGCATATAATGTTTAGATTTAACAGCAAAACGGATGAAAACAATCTTCTCAAAATGATCAACATTAAGCAAAATACAAACCTTTGGCTATCATTTTTTATTTTCACTTCATGGTAAAAAGCATCAAAAACCTTGAGTGATTTCTACCAGAAAGGAGACTTTTGTGTAATGATTCATAAAACTTGTCTAAATATTGCAGTTGATAAAATAATCAAGAGGGAAAATTAACATTATTAAATGAATATAATGTGGTATCATCTGCATACGAGTTGATCAACTTTATCAAACCTTGTAGCAACAGACAGCTGGACGATTTTTCAGAACTTCGATCAGCCTTTTGGGTCGTCTATGGTCCAAAAGGCTGATCGACCCCCTTTTAAAAGGACACTTACTCAAATTACGCTTTTATTGCTGAGAACTGACTAAAATTAACTTTATAAACCCAAGAAAACAACAAACAAATAAACTAAATCTGTTTTAATAAAACATATAAGCTTAGTGTTTGTGACTATTGTTTTGGATCTGCAACAATTTAAAACGTTCTCCACCAAAATTAGTAAATTTGTCCTTTCTCGAAAACATTGCTCACGTTGAGCATTAAATTCACATTTTTGTGGCCCACAAGTCCTTCCATCTGGATAGTTTTGGCCCACATATGAAAACATTTGGACTGCCCCATTTTAAACCTTATTTTTTCTTTGCTGCTGCAGCGACTGAGGCTGTTTATGCCCTCCCTGCTATCTTGACTTGACCTTTGGTGTTGGTCATTCTTATCATATGCTATCTGCTGGCACTATCATGCTTCAAGGAAACTAATAATCTGAGATCTATGTCTGGTAAACCCATCTGTTTAGCCCTCCACTTCAATTTATGCTGCTTTTCAATGTGATGTCTACATGAAAAAGCATACACAAAAAGAAAATTGGAGTAAATGGACGCACCTTTCTATCTAATCAAGACACTCAAAGTGCTTTACATCACAATCTGTGCCCTCATTTACCCATTCATATGGCACTCTACTAGATCTATACAAAGCTAATTGAACAAATCATTCTAATGAGACTAATCAGTGCTTTTAGATCACATTCATATACCGATGGGACACACATCTGAGACAATGAGGGGTTCATTGTCTTGCCCAGGGACACTTTGACATGTGACTGCTGGTGGATTCAAACCCCCATCTCTTGCATTGGAGGACGACTGCTCTAACCACTCAGCCTCAGCCACCTCACATTCACAGAGTGAATTATAAACATTTTGGCTCTAAACCAAGATGGCTAACTCAGTAATGGCCTACCATTCTTTGATGCAGACCACATAAATCTGAGTATCCTGGATCTGTGGAACATATGTGAGCAATGATGAAGATATGTTTTAAACTTAACCTCTGTGTCAACCGGAGCATTGAAGACAACCATAGAGACCATAGATACAGGCAGGTGTAAAGACAAATCAATAAGGCACATAGATCTGCACTTGGGTCTCA
>NC_056519.1:7914353-7923348 GCF_014905685.2 Nematolebias whitei | reverse complement strand
AAATGTTTTTTGGAGAATTTATGAAAATATGTCAGATGTATTCGTTGTTGTTGTTTCCTTCATGAGCATGTTTTATTATATTTACTTCAAAGGCTTTTTTACAACAATCAAATGAGCAGTTGGCACAGTTTGAAAAAGAGGCAGATGCAGGTGCAACCATGCAGGTGTATCAGCCTAATTTGATCAGTGAAGCACTACTTGTTGTCACGGGGTAATTGCACATGCCAAAAACTGACTCTGTGACGCATGTATCTAACGGAGTGTAGCTCAGTATCAATTAAATGTCTGTAACAAGAAGAGGAAAGCGCTTGTTAGTTGGTGAGCCATGATTAAATGAAGAAAGCTCTACTTTCTCTTTTAGACCTCTATCAGCAGGCTTTATCCGTGTTTTGGGATTTATTGTTTTACCTGTTTTATCAAGGGGAGGAAAAGTTTCAACATTTCAAAATCTTTGTTTTTGCAAGGCGGACAAAATAAGCTGAAATCCTTTAGGAATATACCTACTGTGGTAAACACAGCACACTGCTCAAGGCAATGAACAACAAGCCTACGCTCAACTCCTCACAAGAAACATCAGTCTTTTTAAAACAAACATATGGTTTAAAAAAAACCTTTTCTTTATATAAATGAGGTTTAGAAACAACATTGATGGAGAAGCTTGTTGTTGAAGTTTGGTTTACAATGTGGGTTTAACAATAGGTCTCTTTTATGGAACAGTTACGCAATATGGCAACAAAAACTGAGCCAACTGAGCTGACCATGTACTGCAGCAATATGAGTAGGCCTGTCATGATAACGCATTTTGCTGGGCAATTAATTGTCTCAGAAATTATTGCGATAAATGATAATATTGTTTGAAATTTGACTAAAATTAGTAATTATTGTCAAATTTAAGAAGAAATGTTTAATTTGTTTTGCATGTAGTACGTTTTGTTTGACCATCAGATGGCAGTGTAAGACTGTTTGAACCGAAAGATGGATAGTGAGGGGAAGGATGGATAGTGAGGGAGCGAGCAGCGTGTCTCTCCAAGAAAATGGGAGGGAGGCCCCTTGACGTGACATGAGCTCTCTCCGTCCTTTTTTTCGGTTCTCAAAATGGCGGACGCTCGGTGTGGTTTGAGCTCTTTAGCATAGCATCCTGATGCATGCTCAATAATCCTCGTAGAAAAATCTAAAAAAGTTAAATCTGGTCCTCTGGACATTCAAAAAACAAAACAAAGCAAAACAAACAACAACAAAAAAAATTTAGAAACGAAATGAAAGACGAAATGTTTCTACATTTTTTTTCTTGTTGTTTTGCTTTGTTTTGTTTTTTGAATGTCCAGAGGACCAGATTTAACTTTTTTAGATCTTTAGCATAGCATTTGTCACACAAAGCTTTTATTAACAAAAATAATCATCAGTAAACAAGTTCTCAGCTGCTTTTTGTAGAGAAAAACATTTTTTTACATGAAGGCACAGGTTTCAACCGTGAATTTTGGAGGTTTGACAAGACAGTTTTTTTTCCTGAGGTTGTCCTGTTAGCTTAGCTCGTAGCTTAGCTTCTCAGCTTAGCTCCTTTCAACGATCCAAAAACGAGATTTTTGGACGGTTAAAACAGATTTTAAAGAGAAAGGGAGGGGTCACTGAAGAGCACCAGAGTTGAGCCTTTTGTCATCCAGTGTCTTCAGTAGAAAGAGAGAGACACGATAAAGCCAATAAATGAAAATGAGGTTGATAATTTTCATTTATCATGCGATTAATTGATTTATTGTTTATCACGACAGGCCTAAATATGAGGTTATATGAATGAAGCCGGTATCAAAGTAATAAAGAAGGGGCGGCGATTGACGCAGCAGCGTTAACATGAGCGTTTATGCATAAAATGAACAACAGCTATTGATTATTGAAACAAACCTGCAGAAGTCTATTTTGTCTGTTAAAAGACAGATGTGCAGGTGAAAAAAGACAGAAGTGATGCTTGACGCCTTTCATTTTGCAGTTACTCAGCATTACAAGTGTGTGGCCTTTCAAGGTCTGAACTTGATGCACCAGCTTAACTGATGCAAACTCAAAAATGCGACGTAGCAGGCAACATCGGCTTCTTGGAATGCGTAGCATTTTGTACACAGCACAGTACGAAGCACGCCTCCCCACCCTCCTAACGCTCTACAAACCTGATGTGCTGAAAAGGGCTTTCTGGGAAAGAGCCCTTGGGTAAATTGCTTGTGACATTCGACGAGCTAATAAAATATCCTAATGGACAGTAGATGAAAAAGCTTTCCCCTTGTGTTCCCTATATTCTGTTTAGCTTAATTGAGACCACTGGGGTCTGTAAATGTTTGAGCCATTGTTGCTCCGAGGCCCGCAGGTGAGGACCAAAGATGAAAGGCTTCAGACAAAGAAAAGAAAGACACGTTTCTCCTGAGGTGCACGCGTTGTGCAGCAGGGTTTACGTATGGAGGCAGGATGATGAAGGAAGTCCGCTGAGGCAGAAAGAGAACTAAACATGGAAAAAAAGGGGGACATGTGGACATGAAAGGGAAGGCTTTGTGGGGAAAGCAGACAGAGCTTTTAAAGCTCCAGGAAAGAACAGATATGAAGGGAGATGGAAAGGGACTTCCTTTCAGCCTCGGCTTATTTGTCTTGTGGCTGCAGAACCTGAGGACAGAGATGCTCAAATGAGCACGTCTTTTTTATCATGGCTCTGTGTGTTGATGCTGCACGGACTGCAAGCAGTGGAGGAATAGACTTTCATTAATCTCATAGCATGTCATATATATTTATATATATTTATATATATACCGGTATGTGCCACACGGATGCATTGCAGCTCTCTGGTGAAGCCGGTTACCTGCAGTAACAGCACGCTTTAACTGAGAAGCAGTTTTCCACCATTTCCACTGAATATGTGTCGTACATATTAATCGTAACCTGATGTGAACAGACATTTCAACTTGGAGGATTATGATGTAAAACCGAACGAGACTAATTTCAACACACGTGGAGAGAAACGCGAGTGGAGAGAACGACAGAACAATTTCTTTACAGCTGAAATTGAGCTGAAAATCGGGCAAAAGGTGGCTTATGGCTGAGCTCCACGAACATCCTCGTCTTTTTTTTTTTTTCACGCAAAGTGTGGAGAATTTTAATATAGGGAAGAAGTTGCATATAAATCCCTCATTATTCCTGTTCTTTGAGGTGAGATGTGTGGATAAAAGTGGGTGGAGAATGTTTCCTGTCAGGCGCACGTGTTTTCAAAGAGCCTCTGCAACCAGTCTGATGAGCTCTGATTGGCTGGATTTAATTATCAGATGCTGCTGAGAGCCTCCTGGTGCGCTACGTGTGTGTGTGTGTATCTCTGTTTGCCTACATACAAAGCAAAATCTTTATATTAATACATAAATCAGGCGTTTGTCTCAGTGTTTTTTCAATAAAAGAACACAGAATGTTGTCAGATGTCAATAAAACCCAGAGTCAGAGTGTGTGTGTGTGTGTTTGCATATGTGCCCGCTCTAATGCTGGCGACGATGCCCTTGTAGATTACACGCGGCGCTCAATCTGTGTTCGGCGCACTCGCCCTCAGAGGGTGGATTATGGGATAAACAGAGTGGCGGGCTGGTGACGCCGTACACCCATGCGCGCGCTCTGCAGGTAGTCCTTCTGGGTACCGTAGGCCTACTTACCCATCAGCTGAACAAGGGAACGCTCGTCCTCGTTTATCTGCAGCTGCACATGTGCCGACCGCCTGATTGTTTAGCTGCTTCAAGCGTTTACCACCTGCAGGCTTCGTGTGGTGTTGGGTGCAGGAGCAAAGCACCAGGAAGTATTTCAATATTTGCAGTTTGTTCACAGTTAAACTCTTCTTGTGCAAACGATAATTGTTCACCTTGTTTCTGCTCGTAGTGAGATTAGGCTTTAAATTAGAGATTTGTTGTAGTTTTCCACTCAGGTTTTGGTTTAAGGCGTTTAAAGATGTGTTAATAAGTAGGTAGCATATGTGAATATAATTGAATGATTTATGATAAGTGTCAAGTAAATCATGCTAACACCCACGGCGTTCCGACATCGATTCGAAATAAACTCGCACAATGTCCCTCGCCGTTATCCACATGAACTCAGTTTGCTCTGAAAACACACCCCTCTCTTTCGCTGCTGATCTCAAGGACATTCAGTCAACATTTACTGGAGCTTTGATGGCTTTACAGCCTCTGTTATTGCTGCCTCCCTTCCTCCTCCCCCGCCTGTCCGTGTCATCAGCAGGTCTCTACCTTTTGGTCGTGTAATTAACCACACAACAGGGAGCGGCCCAGCATCCAGCTTCCAGCACTGATTGGGAAAAAGGCGATCCTCGAGTGTCGAGCTAAAACCATCTGGTCATTTATTAACATGAAATAATGTTTTAGACATTAGGCTGTAAAATAAAAGCCTTTGCTTTGTTTTTACATAATATTTTAGCTGATTCAGCTAAAAAATGGTTATTAAATGTGAAAGGAAAATTGCATTCTGGCCTGACGAATACTGTAGTATACTAAAATCAGAGTTGTTTTGCCGTTTTCATTGATCTGAAATTTTAATAAATCGTGTTAATTAGAAATGCAAAGGTTAACTCATTCCCACAGAGTCCCACATGGCAGCAGCAGCTCTGCGCCGAAGCAGTTCTGAGATTAAATCTAGATGCATCTGTTTATTAAGTCTTTGTGCAGATGAAATCAGATCTGTGTAATAATAGAAGGTCTGCAGGCAGGTTTGTTTCTACACACAAGCATTCACTACAACTTAACGTATGAAGTCCAGATTCACTCTTCATTCCTTACAGCTCTTCTTCTAGTGGCACTTCCTGCTGTTAGTCTATTTTTTCTTTAGCGACACCTACAGTTCTTGAGAGCAGCAGCACCAAAGTGAACAGCAGCAAACACTGAAAATGTGCTTAAACCGATGTGAATTTATATTTTAAGGCAAAACGTGTATTCTTCAAAATTTAGAAAATACATTTTCTGCTCACTGCTAAAGGAGTATTAAATAAATCTGCAGATTGCAGGTTCATTTATTAAGCGTTTGTGTATTTGTGAGTCAGTTTATGAAAGTTATTTGCAATTTTAAACCAATATGTTTATGAGGAGCCATTTTTTAATTAAGCAATAAACAATTAGTCTCAATAATAGCACAGTTTTGCTTTGTTGTAATATTTTGAATTGAATGTGTTGATTCAAAGTCATCAAAGGCTGAATTGAGTTGCATCATATCACTTTTTGATGCCCATATGTCTTTAATAAATATCAGCCACAGACCAGAGATGAGCTACGCTATCCTCAACAATTGTGTGTTGCTAAGACTTCACGGGTCATTTTATTTCAGAATTATTTTGCTTCTAGGACCTATATTTCACTTATTTTCACTCACTTATTTCAACATTGGCAGCTCTTTGGTGGGAGGTACCGCAGGGATCCATCCTCGGTCTTCTTCTCTTTTCTTTATGCCTGCTGCCACTAGGTGCTATTTTTCGTAAACATGGCATACCTTTTCATTTTTACGCCTATGACTGTCAATTTTACTTCCCTCTGAAGCACACTGGTGCACGTTCTCTCCAACCTCTTCTTGACTGACTGGTTGGCATCAGGGATTGGATGGCTTTAATATTATTATTATTATTTTATTTATTTTTTGCTGTACAGCACTTTGGTTGGCCTTGGCGCTGTTTTTAAGTGCTTTATAAATAAAATGGTATGGTATATAATTGTGAGAAGAGTTGCATATAAAATGCCAAAGTGGCATCTTTTCATGAATGTATTTGATCTCGATCTTTAACATTATTATAATTGTGTAATTCCAATTTCCAGTTGTTCATGTCCTGTCCTGTTCTAGTACCGGAGTATCCATGAGTAGATGTTGAGCTAATATCTCACTGGACTGCAATTTCTGAGAACAAATTTGGAACAATATCAGTGAAGGAGTTTCCAAGATGTCTTGTTGTTAAAAGGGGGTTCTCGCAGGGACTCACTGTCATGTCGCGGGAATTTTAAACATTTACAAGAAACATATTTACTCTAAATTGCCAAAGATCCATCACAAACATTTGGAACATCTCCAAAGGCCCCCTAGTTACTGCAATTTTTGATTGCTACAACTTTTGTATTTTTTTTATTTACCTATATGTGTGCGAGCAGCCAAGGTGTTTTGACCAATATGTCACCAGGAGTTTATGCAAACGTTTAATTTTAAGTCAAATTTGCGTATTTTCTCACAACGTTGCCTCCAGTTAGTTGATGCTCAATGGAAATCTGCCTTTTGAAAAGTGACGTTGAACCCACAGGTTGCTAGTTACATTCCCTGACAGAGATATCGAAATCGACTGGTGAATAAAGCATCGTCCAGCGTTTTCTGAATAGCGCTGCTCGGGGTGGCTGCATGTTTGAGCAACTCTGTTACTTTCATTCTGTTATTTTGCTTTTGGAAACTTTAATGTCTCTTTTTCTGGATGTAAATCACATTTTTTGAATGATTGTTTCCTCTGGTATCAGATGCTGTGCGGCTGGAAGGATTTTACTGAAACTTTTTTTTTGTTTTGGACATTTGTTATGATGCGTAACCATGGCAACAAGGCAGTTTACTACAAACAACAGCAGCTGATTGACATCTCAAAAGCTCAAATAATATCTAAACTACAGCCCCAAATCTCAAATGAGCTGAAAAGGAGGCGCCGTAGATGCATTCTCATCTACCTGCCAGCTGTGCTCGAGTGCCTGACCACTGAGATCCTGGAACTAGCAGAAAATACAGCTCATGACAGCAGAAGGACAGGATCGTCCTTCAGCACCTACAGTTGGCTGTCCACAGCGATGAGGAGCTCGGCAGACTACTGGGAGGAGTGGCCATTGCTCTGAGGAGTTCTGCCCGGCATTCAGGCGGTCCTACAGCCCGGGGGAGCCGAGAGGCCAGCCGAGTCTGGGTGGACGGATCGGACGGCATCTGCAGCCAGTTTCTTAAGCTCCACTGTGGGACGAACCTTTACAAGAGATCCTTCCTGCCTACAGCCATCAGTATCTATAACATCTCTTAATGAAACGAGGATAACGAGTTACAACAACAAATAATTTCCCTTTGGGTTTAATAAAGTATTTTTGAATTGATTTTTTTGAATTCTAACTTACAACACATGTACCCATAAGTAAGGCAACAAATCCCTACAACTTCTCAACTTGTTTTAACTACAGTTGCCCGAGGAATGAAGATGATACCCTTCCATACACAGCCTAAAGCCTGTGTGCTTAACTGCTCGATGTAATTAAGCACACAGCCGAAATACACTTATTGGATGAGTAAGAACAAAAAGACTGCATAAACCAGAACATATATTGAATAACAAGTGGGAATGAATGTGGGCCTTTTCCTGTTTGCTTGTGTGGTTTGCACAGTTTAAGTAGCTTGAAGACGTTTATTTGCGTAAAGAAAAAATGTATGAATTATTCTTTTTAAAACCAACCAGGAAGAGAAAAAAAAAAGTCTTCCAATGCATTTTGATTATAAATAAAGGAGCAGGAAGCTGCTGTGGTCTCATTCCAGTTTGTTTTTAAGATGAATTTTCTTCAGGGAAATCTTGGAGAATGTTTGCTTTGAAGTAAAATCATTAGTCCAGGTTGTATCTGAGCAACTAAAAAATGTCTTAGATGATTGACAAGTTCTGAAATGGCCACTGCCCTGTTTGTGGCAACAGTTTTAGTTTTATTAAAAAGGTAAAAACGATTGACCTGCAGCATTAATTAGAATTAACTGAAGGACTTTTTAATGAATTTTGTGTTAACTTTATAAAATGTTAGTGCAATAATTGTATGATTTACTGAAGCAGATTTAGGAAAGATTTTGTGTGTTTGGATTCTGACACAATTTTTTACTTAAAATTATACTGTATAAAATGTTGTTTTTTATTTTTCTGGCAAAATATGGGTCAAAATGTGTTGAGTGTTTAAATTCAAATTGCCAATAAAATGCAGCTCTGGTGCTTTAGACATCTAATTTATTACCATTGATCGTTCTTATGCACTCAGCTGAAATAATGTTAAGATACTGATGGAAAATAATCACTTTAAAGTCATAGTTCAGATCTTATGGCGTTCATCTCTTGTTGTAGAAAATTTGTAAAAACTGATTCAGTGTAGAGAAAGTTTTATTCTGCTTGCATAGCTGAGATAAACAAGGCAACGCCTTAAAACAAATTAAAATTAAGATATTCTCCTTGGATTTCAGGTTTCAGAAACAGAACCTTCTTTTATTTGTTTATGCCCCTGCTCCCCACCCCCTGCATTAAAGTCTACCTCCACCACTGTATGAACATTTAAACTACCATTAATTTTGGTCTGCGTGGTTACAGTACATTGAATTTTATTATTTTCCAAGCACAAATTTAGCATAAGCTGCTAGCTGTAGCATTTCCAGTCCACCCTGAGGTATCTCAAGCAATAATATATTTCAGTCTGATTGACGTCTTAATATAAAAAGTGACCAGAACATCAAATATTATAAAATTATGTTTGCATTAACTGCTAAGAAATCTTAACGGCTGGCATTGTTTGGGTTTGCTCCTGTTTAGGTTTATAATTGTCATATGCAGATCAGCACAAGGTCAACAATGCAACAAAATGCTCAGGATGAGAAGAACTGTCTCGACTCGTCAAAAAAAAATAAAGAAAGAAAGAAAGCCAAAGCATGCAACAAAACTACGAAAACAAGAATGGTTCTCTTTTGCCAAAAGAGAAAAATATATCTACAGCAGCATGGTCCTACTAGCAGAGCTGTTCTGTTGGCAGTGAGGTTCTTAGCGACATGGTCCTGTTAGAACCATGGTTCTTTTAGCAGAGTGGTTCTTTTAGCAATGTGGTTCTGTTAGCAGCATGATACTGTTAGCAGTGTGGTTCTGTTGGTAGCATGATACTGTTAGTGTGGTTCTATTAGCAGCATGATACTGTTAGTGTGGTTCTGTTAGCAGCATGATACTGTTAGCAGTGTGGTACTGTTAGCA
>NC_056519.1:7891671-7914343 GCF_014905685.2 Nematolebias whitei | reverse complement strand
AGAATCGAACTGTTCTGTAGAGTTCAGTCCATGCAGGCTGATGGAGGATCATGGCAATGGCCGCCATGACAGGTCAGAGCCTGAGCCCGAGGCTAGAAGGGGGCTGGGAACTGAACCACGATAGCAGGATGGCATGGCAGGGACACAGAAAACTCTAAAAGTGTATCGCGGTCATACCAGTAGCGTGGGTATACAGTGTAGGTGCGTAAAGAAGTTAAAACAGGAACAAAAAGAGAGTTAGTCGAAGCAGAGCTCCCATCAGTGCCATACTGTGGAGCACGTGACGTCACTCCAGTTCAGTGAACGCTTGGACTACATTTTGCGCATTAATCTGATCAGAGGTATATTAATGTTTCATAACCTTTCTACAAAACTCCACTTCAAGAGATCAAAAGAACTATTCCCTTAAACACACATCGAGACAACAATATACTTATTTATTGTAAAAATGTGTATTTTACTTGTATTAAAAGCAGAACATTCATATCAACACACGGATGTGGCTTTAAGATCTATAAAATCTTGTTTGTTGGCAGTAATCCTGATTTATCTAAGCAGGCGTTGGCATTTACCACTTCCTGTCACACACGTCTGGTCGTACAGTCCCAGTCAAATAATCGACCACACTGCACTCGGGAGACCCCGAACCAGCCCCCGTCTTATTGGTGGCAAAGGCAGAAAGGAAGAAGGGTGACAATTTGTTTAATCCCTTCCTGAATGCTCGTCTCTCTCTCGGGGTGATATTGAAAAGATGCTCCAGGCTTTCCTCCAGCAAAGCGCCAAGCTGAGAGCCCCCTGGGAAATATTTTATTCAGTCAACGCCAAATTTTCTCCTCGGCTCACACACAGACACACACAAACTTGCGTCTTTGTCCTATATTTCAGCTTCTGTGTGCATTTTCATATTCAGTGGGATGATATTGTTCTAGAGAACTTTGAAAAGGAAAGCTGAAGGTTAGCGTATCCTATTGAGCCCTTAATGTTCCCATTGTTGAACTTCCTTTCAAGTGTCTGTGAAGGTGGATAACACACTCGGCAACATCACTCGTTTCATCTTCTTCTACGATTTATCGCATTATCTGGTGGAAGACACGACGAACTTTAAACACACGTGAACACTAAACATGCTGCTTCTTACCCATCACTCCGACTGCCTCGGCCTCACATTTAAGGACCTGTGTTTAAGTTACAAGCAAATACAAAGCTCACACTTTGTGTCATCTCACCTCATTAGTTGTGCACGTGTGTCGCGCACGGCCTCTCCCTGCCACCCACACAAACAGAGGTGTTCACTAAGGTTAATGAAGTGAAAGCCTCCTACTAATTTGTGGCTTCTGAGCAGGTTTGCTCAGATTTTATGCACCTCAGGTTCTCACCGAGCTGAGCGGCTGCAACCTCCTGCATCGTTTGTTTATCTCGTGTGAATGTAAGAGTGGATGTGCTAATTCATTACACAACAATTATTTTCATTTAAGAACCAAAGTGATCCAAACGATTCTTTTTTTTTTTCAAGAGCAAAGCATATGGAAATGTGTACAGGTGGCCAGAAATACTAATTTATCGGTAATCTGTGAAGAAATTTCTCTTAATGACTTCGGATTGTGCCCGTCAGCAGGACATTTACTTGTGCTGCATTCAGCTGTTTTTATTTCTTCTTTTCCCTTTTTTTCTTCCTTTTTTTTCCTTTCTTTTTCCCCCTTTTTTAATTTTTTTCCCTTTTTTTCTTTTTTCCTTCTTTTTTTTCCCTGTTGTTTTTTTTCTTACTGCATATATGTAACTTGACTTACTGGCAGTGATTCTGCAGAAGGAAAAAATATGATTTGTGTTGCCAGAGATGCATTTTTGTTGAATATCTTCAAGTTAGTTCCTAAAAAGAGTTGAACGTAGTATCTTACTGTGTCTGATGGATGCTACTAGTACGTGAATGAATCTGACCTTTAGGGATGCTTAGCCCCCAGTGTTGACAATGACTCTTGGTGGCCATTGGTGTCAGAAGCATTCATAATAGTGTGGGGGGGGGAACACAATGGTTGGGAAGTCTGGGGTATGAGCTATAACTTGAGCCACTCAAAATAAAGTTTTATAATTCTGTTACAATTTAAACAAATTAGTTTGTGTTTCTGCTAGAGTTGCATTCAGGCCCAAAAAATCCGATCCGACCCAGCCCCAGCCCGTAGCCATCATTTCCGAACCCCACCCGATCCATCGAATTAACAGTAATTACAGGTCCAAACACAAATTTTCATTTCAGAAGTGTACTCAAGTAAATAAGACATTAAATGAAAGAAGCAGGCTGAGGTGGGTGCAGTTTAAACTAAAGTGGGCAATATTTGCACAGATTAGAACATAGTTTTGCAAGCTGTAGAAAAAAAATTGCACAATTTGTATCTTCACAAAACGTTCAATACAAAAACTGGACTTTATTTGTAACAGAAGACGTTTCGCTCCTCATCTGAGGAGCTCTCTCAATTCAATTCAAATAAAGTCCAGTTGTTTTTGTATTGAACGTTTTTTGAATTTATCATGTCCTGGATGACTGAGAATCTTCACCAGCATACAGTTTGTATCCTAAAATTGGTATTTTAAGATATGACCCCTTATTTTTTGATGGCCAGTGTATTTTCATACTTTAACTGTCTCCTCAGCAACAGTACTCGGCTCCTCCTAGGGGATCCCAAGGCATTCCCAGACCAAAGAGGATATTTCAACCCTTCAGCTAGTTCTGTGTCTGCCCTGAGATATCCTTTCAGTGGGTCGTAACCAGAAAACCTCCAGAAGGAGGCGCCCCAAGAGGCGTCCTAACTTCATGACATTCATAAGGAATGGAACGTAGCAGGACCAATATATCAATTGCTTTGGCTTTTGGCGCCACTCTTTCTTCACCACAACAAACCAGAGCAACACTCTTGTTACTGCAGATCAGTCACTTTATCCAACCATCACATGTGAACAAGAATCAACAATACCCGAGGCAAAATCTCACTCCCAATCCAAGAAAACCGTTTTTTTTTTTTTGTTTGTTTGTTTGTTTTGTTTTCTAAGATTTTTAACGGGACTCTTTGTAGAGTTAATGTTGCATTCTTGTTGCATCACAAGATGTTCATCTTCATGATGAAGCACACAACTAACACATTTAAGTGAAACTTTTCTAGAGCTATCATTCCATTTTTACTTGAACCACAACGCTGCAGCTGCAGGTATACTGTGCAGAAAAGGATGATTGTATTAATTAGGCCTGTTTGCATCAACAGGAAGTCAAAGATGGACAGAATCCTGCTATTCTCTTTTAAATGCTCCTGCTGTTTTGGAGGGGAGACACCAGGCAATCTGACACATTCACTGTTAAGAAACGTGAGTGATTTCCCGTGGGGGTTAAATTGTCCCATCTACTCCTATTTGTAAATGATGATCAGAGGAGAAAGCCAGCCAACAACAGAAAACACGAGCCAAAACGCATCTCTCCTGGTGGAAACAACAAGGGATGAAAACACGATGGAGAAATGGGTACACCACTGAAGTTTGGCAATAAGAGCCGTTTTGGTGTCTGTCCAGACGTTTTTACTCAAAAACATCCCTCAGGTTCTGAACTTATTACAGAGCACAGAACTGCCTAATGTGCTTATTTCTGTTAACGCAGCAGACATGAAGATGGGCTACAGCTCTCCAGGGGAAAGAGTACAGTATAAGACCTGTAGGCACACCTTATGTAATTAGATGCTAAGGCTGGAATTAAGGTCCCACATGAGTGTTAAAAAATCTCCTACATGCATTGGACCAAGGAGGTAAAAACTTAAATAGTGGTGGTTTATCCTGAATACTTGTAATGATGAGACGCAATGATCACAAATAAACTTCAGTTCTTCCTCGTCCGTCTCCTCCGCTCGCCTCTTCATTCTGTCGCCCTTTGAACTCTTTGCCTGGAAGTCTTATTAACAGTGAATAATAACCCGAGCATAATTTTAACACCCATGCTGCATTTAGCCAGTGACCGCTCATCCGCTCGCCATTTGAGACAAAAGATGGTGCGGTGTAAATTTGCATGTGGAGGCAGGGGAGCGAAGGGAGGAGGAGGAGGAGCGGAAACAAAGTGGGAACCCAGGAAAAAAATGGAGAACGAGGCAGAATGAGCAATAACAGAAGAGACGTGACAGCATGATGAAAACAAAGAAAGAAAGCCAGAGGAGCAAATGGAGAAGACTGAGAAAGGAAAATAAGAGTGAATGTCAAAAAATAAAAAGATAAAGAAGAGGGAGTCAGGGTGGAAAGTAGTGTGGGGGTGTGATTTATGCCTGGGGAGCTCAGTGTGTCCCTGTGAGGCTGCCTGCTGAGCCCTTAACCTGAGAGGCAAAATGGAAGGAGGATTATAATCCCCTCTGCTGTACTCTACCTCTATGGGGTTAGGCATAAAAAAGTGATAAAAGTAGATTAAAACAAGTAGAAATATATTATTATTTCTCTAGTTTCAAACTAACATCAGGTCTTCTAAAAGATGAAAAGTGTAAAAATCCCTTAAATTATTTTTTTATGGATTATTTACACATTTAAAATGCATTTTTTATGAAAAAAATGTTTTTTTCAGCAGTGAAACCCCCGTATCATCCTCTCAGCTGATGTATTGTTAATTCTGTTGGATCAAACAGAACTGAATGTGCTGATTTGTCTAGAAAAATGTAAATCCAAGAAGCAACAGTCTTCTATTAATTTGCTTTTATTACCCTTGTACTCATCATTACCTCCTGTAGTTTATAGCTCTTGAGCCGCTGACTGTATCACGAGATTTCCTCTTTTATTTAATGTTCCAAAGCAACCACTTAAAGCAATGATTGAACATTTTAAGAATTTTATTTGTCCGTTTTACCTGTAGAGGCTAAAAGCCTTTCGTCCATCCATTTTCTTTACCTTTTATCTTTCCGTTTTGCTTTGGAGCTGGGGCTGGACTTCAGCAGTCCCTGTGTGAGAGGCGGGGAACACCGTGGACCGGTCGCAAACTATCACAGAGGAACAGGGAAAAACAACTGTTCACACTCGCAATTTAGAGTTCCCAATCAGCCTAACATGCATGTTTGTGGGAGGAAATTGGAGAACCTGGAGCAAACCCACACAAGCACAGAGGGAGGGGGTTAGAAGCCTCTAGCTAAATTAACTACAGATTTCAAAACATCAAGCTTATCAAAGCTAGAAGGTCCTAGAGATTTCTCACCAACACTCAACAGCAACAATCAGCCATTTTGCTTCTTTTCTCGTTCTTTTCTTTTTTGTCTCTCGTCAAAGGGGAATACTGTCATTCCATCTTGTGACCACAACCTAAAAAATAAGTGAAGTACGAACTAAAATGTTAGTGTGTGGCTTCATCTAAGTGTAAGAAAGGTCACCATCAGAGATTAATTTGTAAACCGATCGATGCCAGAACTCAAATAGTGGGCGGGCTGGAGTTGGGGGGGGGTCTGGGTGTCCTCCCACAGAAAATTTTAAATAAAGTAAATCCTGCATTTTGATGTAATTTAATGAGTTATTAAACATCTACGTTTACCTACATTTATAAACCCTGTACTTCTGTCAAGCATCCTACCCCCCTTGACGGTTTCGAGCCTGACACTGTCCCTGCTTGTTGTTGTCCAACTCCACATGTGAAACCTCCAGGTGCCTCCTCCATCTGTTCATGGCGGCTGCCTGTGTACGACTGACTCTTTAGCTCATCACTCACCCCCACCTCTCTTTTAGGGGCTGAGATTTTTTTAAGGGTTCTACTTGAAGGGGCAGCTCATATGTTTTCATTCATTCAAGCTTTATTTATGCAGGTTAATCCCATGTGATATTAAGAAGTCGTAAGTGACTGTTGTGTTTAAAATTAGTGTTTATAATTAATGTCTGTGGATCTGTCAGAGTTGAGCCGGCTGATAGATACTGCACCATCTTATCAGGACTATGGAACTTTCTGGCAGTTTGCCTCCTCATGCATGAATGTATTATGATGTCATTATGTCTGCTGTTTATCTGAAACATATTATTTATGCTGTCTTTTTTTTTTTCAACTCTAACACTGTGACCCAGCCAGGACATAGTGCAAGATATGATTATTTTTTTTACCCCCCCCCCCCCCCTTTGTGTTTTCTCTTTTCCTTACTTTTTTCATTTCATTTTTCTAAAACAGATCTCACTTGTAAATGAGTCGCCGTGGCTCAATGTGATGATCTGTATAAATAAAAGTTGAATGAATGAAGGACTTGTGTAATTATTTTCAGTTTATATATCCAATACAAGTTTTATTCGTTCAAGGGAGTCATATTTGTTCATAACTTTTTTATTTTTCATTCAACCTTTATTTGTACAGGTTAATCCCATTGAGCCTTGGGGGCTCATTTACAAGAGACACCTGATTTCACCTGAGTGATGGAACCAGTGAGTAACAACAACAATAGACAGTCACAAAAGAGGCATACAATTTTTTTTTTTTTAACAAATCAAAACAAAATAGCAACCAAAAGGACATTCAAAAGGAAAAGTAGTGAAAAGAAAAAAAACTGCTAGATTATAAGGCGAATGCAGAAAACTAAAAACAGTAACATGTCGGCATTGATTCTTGCCAGGAACTTAACAGATGTTTAAAGCCACTTAGAGATGTCAAGGTCGAGCGTCAGATCTTTTTGCAAGATATTACAGGAAACGGGAGCGGCGAAGGAGAAGGCCGTTTTGCTTAGTTCAGTCCTCACTGAGGGAACACTGCAGGTAATAATGTCCTGAGAGCGCACGCTGTAGCTGCACTCACGCAGAGACATGTAGGAGGAGATGTGTGAAGGCCACAGGCCAAGAAGTGATTTAAAGATGAAAATGTACCAATGAGTGTGTCTGCATGAAGTCAGTGATGTCCAGTTAACCAGTGAATACAGGGTGCAGTGGTGAGTACGGTAGTTACAGCCAGTTATGAATCTTAGCTCACCGTGATAGACAGCATCCAACATCTGCAGGGTGCTTGTAGGAGCGTTCATATAGATAATGTTACCGTAATCAATGGAGGGAAGCAAAGTCGCAGTTACAAGGCGTTTCCTAGCATTCAGAGTTAAACAGGATCTATTTCTGAAAAAGAAACCCAGTTTAACTTCCAGTTTCTTTACTAGGTTTTCCACTCAAAGCTTAAAGGAGAAGTGCGAGTTGACCGAGATACCCAAATATTTATAGGAATCGACAAACTCAATCGGGACACCATTTGAGGATGAAATGAGAGGAAGAACTGCTGGGACTGACTTCCTGTTTGAAAAAAAACATCCCTTTGGTTTTGTCGGCATTTAGGACAAGTTTGAGACGGAACAAATCTGACTGGATGATGTCAAAAGCGGATTACAAAAGCTGGAAAGCCTTAGCAACCGTTTTAGCTCGACAACAAACAACTGTCATCAGCATAGAAATGTAAGGATGCATCAGGGATGCTCTGGCCAACATTACCTATGTAGATTGTAAAGAGGGTGGGTCTTAAGGCTGAGCCTTGTGGTGCACCATTGCCTATTAGCAAGTCTGAGCTGCTGGATCCAAGCAAACAGTTACCAAAATGCACCCTGTCAAAATAAGAGAGTTCCCGGATCCTGTTCCGTCAGGATCCGGCTCAAATTAAGCCCTGGCCACCATTAAAAAGTGGGTTGTCACATCAAAATCGAAGATGACCACCACCATATGTTATAAACTTATCACCCCTATAATTTGAGGAAGCTATTCATTCTTGTTTTTATATTGCTTAAAAGGATAGCTTCCTCAAATGATTGGGTTGGCCAAAGAAAAATTTGTCCACCCACTGGCTCCTCCATTGCACCTTCTGGTGGATGACTTGCTCCCTCCACTCTCCAGGATCCATCACTCTGCACCACCTCAGACAAGCAAAACAAAAACCTTCCTCTGTCCTCATACACAGTGCACAAAATCTTGCAGCGTTAATAGAATATCTTTTAAATCTTGCTGTGAAATGAGCCCTCGCTGCTGCTGAATCTTGTTGCCACAGGCTCCAGCTTCGATGCTGAACTTAACTGCATCTTCTTCAGTCAACATTTGCGTTTTCACCAAACATCCCATGATGCATTCTAATAGCTTTCTTGACATAGCTTGATTTTATGCTCCGCCACACGCTCACGTTTGCTCTATATTGAACAAAAGCTGTGTTATCCAGCGCAGGCTGGAGTCAGACAGGAAGTCAGACACAGTAACAGAAAGAAATCTGATCAGCTGCAGGAAATTACTGACTGAAAATACACGGTGACATAAAGATGTCTGTGTCCATTTGTGTCAGGGCTGGAGGATGTAGCCTGGAGTTGTTGTTTTTTTTAACATTACTGTAACACAACATGGTTTTAATATTTGGTTTGAACTGTTAGCTGTGTTTTTCTGAGGGCTACTCAAACTTCTATTTTATTATTCTATAACTAAATACATATAAGCAGTACCTCTTTGGGTGTTTTCAAACTGTTGACATGTAGGCGTTTGCACAATTTTGTACACGTATGTTTAGTGGGCGATGTCATAACAAAAGTCCAAGTGTTAGAGGTGCTGTACCAATGCTAGACTCACTTTTCTAGAGATGTGTGCACAACTTTCTTTCCTTTAATGAAACAAAGAGATTAGCTTATTCAGCTAACAATCAGTGTCACGCGATCTTTCTTTAAAACACAATATAATTATAGCTAAACATATTAATCAAAAATATGTATGTTTCAACATACAGCAGCAAGGTAAGAAATATGCGAACTAACAAGAGTTTCCATTTGAATTTTTATATTTTAATCTGGGAGCAATGTCACATTTGTTTACATAAATTACGTGTAGAACCACAACACTGAGGAACAGCTTCTACCCTGAAGCTGTAAGCCTCATAAGCAAGATAATCACCGTAAGAAAAAAAAAGATAAATCACTATAACCCCACATTATTTGGTGATATGTGACTTATCTGTGCTGCTGATTATCTCATGCTGCTGATTATATTATGCTGCTGTATTTATTCATACCCATCTACTAACTACAGACTCATGTCCAGGCTTCTGTTTAATTTACCGTATTGTTTTACATTATTATTATTTTTTTTTTTACCCTTTATTTATCCAGGTAGTCTCATTGAGCCACGAGAACTCGTTTTCAAGAGAGACCTGTTTAGGGAGCAGATGGTGGGGGTTAAGGGCCTTGCACAGGGGCCCAGAGTGGGGTGAATGAGGGTGGAGGGAGGTGTGGGTGTTTCACCTTTTCCACCCACATTTTGATGATGATGGTACTGGGAGGTGAACCTGCAACTTTCCGATCACAAGCCCATCTTCAAGCCTCTGCGCCACCACTCCCTCGCATTATTAGTGTTAGCATGTAGCTTGGATCTTTTAGCATATTGTTTACCGTATATCTTAGTGTATAGCTTAGATCCTTACTGTTTATTTTTATACTTTTTTTTTTTTTGCTAATTGGGTGTAACTGGGACCTTGAGTACACAACTCCATTCCACATCATGTACCACATGTGATGTGAAGGACAATAAAGAAACTTAAACTTGATCATTTGGGGCTGAGATGGTGTAGAGGTAGGACCAGAAAGCTGCAAGTTCAACTCCCTGCCATGCCCACATTCTAATCCCTAATTGCTCCCCGGGTGCTTACATAACTGCCCACTGCTCCACCTTTGTGTATTTCACATGTGATGGGTTAAATGTAGAGAACTAACTTTGTCATTGTATGGGAACATAAAATGATAACACCAAAAAAATAAAAAAATAAAATGGTGCAAACACACACACAGTGAGGCTGGTCCAGTTCTAGCTTCAACTTCCTGTATGAAGTCCAGATTTCATTTGTCAGTCCATTAAACACAACGCAAAGTACAAAAAACAAACATTACAAGAATGTATGAAGTCTTCTAATTCATCTGTTTGTTCTTCTTAGATGCTGTTCGCTATTTTCTCTGTCATTAACTTTAGCAACACCAAATTAAAGTTTAATGGCAATATAACGGATTAAGTGAAGCAATCATTAAAGTGGTGTTACTTTTGCATAAAGGAATAATAAGAATCTTTTTCATTTGCCTGATAAGTTTGAACTCTGATCAGGGAATGGTGTCACATTAACTGTTGGATAAAATATCCTCTGTTCATCTTACTTACTCAAAGAAGCTACACTCGAGGACACAAGAAGATTTTTAATCGGTTTTACTTTTTCTTCAATTAGGCAGACTTTCACAACAGGTTACACAGATGTACAGAAGTTTTACATGCAGGGAGCCGAGTCACAAGAATCTGTAACGAGCAGTGTGCGAGATTTGATTTTATACGCTTATCAGCTCCCGGCACAGACTGACACTGATGACCTCGGCCACACAGCTGTACATGCAGGATCAAATCAGCTGTCAATCAGCCCTCTCTGAGAGAGAAAATAACTCTCTGGTAATGCAAATTTATGGCTCATGGGCAATTAACATTCTCAGCCATAGTAGTTAAAAAAAAAAAATTTTTAATCCAAAAAAATAAATAAATAAATAAAAATTCCAAAATGCCCTGAAATTAACTTTAATGTAACCGATTAATGCTTTCAAACATTTTATCAACATTCATTCAACCTTTATTTAAACAGGTTAGTTCCCATTGAGCCTCAACAACTCATTTACAAGAGAGGCCAGTTGCAGACAAAAGAAGATAAGGTAAAGACAAAACCCGAGGGGAGGGGAGTTAAAAAATTTTTTTTGGGAATTTTGCACTATGTCCTGGCTGGGGCACAGTGTGAAAGTTGCAAAAAAAGACCTTGCACATAAACAGCAACATACTAATGACATGATAACACACTTATGCATGGGGAGGCTGACGAGGGCAGTGAATTCTCCGTCGAGACTGCCAGAAAGTTCCATAGTCCTGATAAAGATAGTACATTGCCTATCAGCCGGCTCAACTCTGACTCAGATCCACAGATGTCCTCGGGAGGGGAGCGATAGGGGAAGAGGTGGTGGCAGAGATTCTCGTTCACATAAACAAGCAGGAGAAGTTTGAGATAGCTGGCCAATTCAAGGTCGAGTAGGGAAGCCAAATTCAGATAACACAATTATTTTGGGTCAGACAGCCTCTGCTTGAATTTCCATGTCTGCCTTCATAGTTCTGCTGGTACGACTCACTGGCAGTTCCAAACAGCCTTACGATTGCCAGAACCACTGCCGCTGTCTTCTGAAATTGTCGATATGCCAGATACCCGCCAACAACAAAAAGCAGAAATCCAATTATGATAAATCCAATTATGATAAATCCAGTTATGTGCGTGTCTTCTACATCCTCAACGGACAATACAGACAGACACACCATCTTCCACTGGCTCCAGGAATCCTTTGTGTATCCAGCTGCAAGTGTCCCTTCAGGGCATCAGGGCTGTCCTTCGCCCTGTCTTTTCATCAAGAAAATGTTGTCAACTGTGTAGAGAGACCAGCTGACCAGATCCATAATTTACAGTTCGGAGGATATGTAGGGAGAGGCTCTGATAGGAATCACAAGGCAAAGAGCAAACCAGGAGAAAGGCAGAGCAGGAGGGAAAAGCGTCCGTCCTCGTTGAGCGCAATCAACATGCTCGCTAGAAGAGTTTATACAGAATGTTTACTTAATTTATAAACTGACAGAAGTACAAATACTTCTTTTTCTGTGAGACAGTTTTATGAATATTGAGACCAGAACTGGTGTGAAACCTCCAACTTCCCAAGGTTAACTGTGCCTCTGGCACCATATCAAACTGATTTTTATTTTTCCATTCATCCACATTCTTTATTTGCTCGATCTTCTGTGGTGAGCTGGTGCTTATTTCTACTATCTGACTGAGAAATGGGGTTCACTCAAACAAGTTACTAGTCCATCACAACCAGATGTTTTTTTTTACAATTCAGAAAACAGACAGGAACATACCATCAGTAAGTTGCTATGCCAATATTTTTCACTGTCTTCATTTGACATGTATAATACCCCCTACGGAAAAGCACACACATTTTTTTTTTCTCCAAAAATGTGTGGAATAAAATGTTTAAACCAAAGTGTTTGTTTAGTAAAATACCTGCATTAACGTGGACAGGTACTCAGTCTTCTTATTTAAAATCAATCTGTGACAGAGTGTATTGTTTGTGTGTGAGGATCATCAAAGAAAATAGCAGCTGAATGGTTTTCTTGCACACACACTCCTGTACACACGAGCCAACTTGTTTTTATTGGTGAAAATCCTCGATTATTGCCGCCGTTATAATTTCTCCTGTCGCAGACGGAGATCTGCTTACCTTGTTAAAATAAAAAATGGCACCGGCGATCCATTTACAGCAGAGCAAAGAAACCATCTAAAAAACCATTTTTGTTCTATAATTGTGTTCCCTGTGAATTTGTTGCTGCATAAATGCAATGGATCACGTTAAATTGCTTTGGGTAAAAACACACATACTCCGAGAAAGTGTTTATTTAATGCAGAGCCTTGGTACACAACTGCAGCTCGGTAAAGGTTTACATGTTTCTAACCCACGCCCATCAGTGTTTCTAAAGTTTCTCTTTCACGTAGATACATTTACACTAAAATGGGCTAAGGTGGGGGTCCCCGACTGCGGTCCAAATATGGACCCAAATGAAGCCTCACCTGGATCTATATTGGTTGCT
The DNA here is from genome assembly GCF_014905685.2 of Nematolebias whitei. Classification (NCBI taxonomy): domain Eukaryota; kingdom Metazoa; phylum Chordata; class Actinopteri; order Cyprinodontiformes; family Rivulidae; genus Nematolebias; species Nematolebias whitei. Next base: position 7,901,725 of record NC_056519.1, on the reverse strand, counting down.
AAATTTCAGATTAATTAAATAAGATTTAAATTATATATTCAGTGTTTCCTAGTTCAGAGATCTGCAACCTGCGGCTCTGAGGCCCACGTAGCTCTTTGTCCCTTTTTGTCTCCAACTCGTTGAAGCTTTGAGCAAACACAATGCCAAATGTGAACTCATTGGTTTTTATACCCACAGTAAAGAGAAATGGCAAGTTTTAGCAGTTTCTCTGCAAATGTTTAAATGAAATTAGAGAAAGAGAAAATAATGTGGATTAGCTTTAGCGACGTCATTTATCCAACTTCCTGTCTTACAGTAGGATCTTTCTCTCAAATCCCCCAGAAATTATTTGAAGAAATGTGAATAATTAGGGATTAGACGTCTTGCTGAAGGACACCACAGCATGAGGGAATGGTGGAGAGTTGAGCCGCAACTTTCTGGCCCCAGGTCAGCTGTCCTACCTCTACACCATCTTAGCGTCCCATAGGTATGTAGGTAGGTAAAAATTTTAATGTCACATTTACATATCCAACAAAATAACCTAATATTTAGAAATACTTTAAATGTATGCTTTATTACTTAAATGTGGGATAAATGTTTATTTTTTCTCAAACTAAAAGGAAGACTCACCTAAACCAGCAGAGTTCAGGGTAAATAAATTTGGGTAAAATTGGTATGAAATATATATTTCCCCTTGTTTACATAAATGTGGTCTTTGCTTTAGCCCTAAAATGTAAAAATATTCATAAATGTTAAAATTCATTAAATAAGTTTTGTTTCATAAAGTCACCCCTACTGGCTGGAAAAAACAATTCTCTTCACAAATTTGATGTGGCCCATGAGCCACCTGTTGATATTCACCGTTGTAGCAGGTTTTGCGGCTCTAGACTCATTTTGTTCAGTACGTGAAGGGTAGAAATGGCTCTTTTGATCTAAAAGCTTGCAGACCCCTGCCCTGGTTTATTTGTCTTGGCAGGGTGCTCATATCTTCGGTGTTTTTTGTCGATGGGGGGTGGAGACGGAGACACGTCTGTGTTGCACGCTGTTTGTACCAGCGGTTGTCGGGGAGTGTTCGAGACGGCTCAGCGTGAGGGAAAAGGAGCGCTGCCTCTGTAGCTTTTTAGCTAGCACATTTGTATTACATGCCACTAGCTTAGCGTTGCGTCAGTGCGAGCAGTTGTCGACAGGGGGCGGGGGCGGAAGTGCAGTTGGCAGGGTGCTCGATTTTGTTGACAGGGCAGGGTGTCCTCTTTGTATAATGGTGGGAGAAACACTGATATTTATTTGCCCGCAGTTTTCCGTACTTCCTGGAATTTGTTTTACGCAGTCCTGTTTTTCTACATTTTATGGTCATAATTTTAGGGTTTCTCAACTTTTCTACAATATACAGTATTTTTTTTCAAGTGACACAGCTTGTCCTGCATTGACTCATTGAGGACAGTGCAACTTTTCTAGTATTTATAGTAACTTTATGCAGCTCTCTACGTTTTACAGTAACATACTTTAGGTCATCCTCCGCAATCATTTATGGCATTCATACAGTGCAAGATTTTAGCAATTCATAATTCATTTTTAGACCCACACTTCTAATATTTGAAGTAACTTATTTTAAGCTGCACAGCTTTTCCAGCATTTATGGTACTCCCCATATCTGTGGTGTGGTTTCTGCCAGTCCATGAAGGACCCAGAGCTGAAAAGACGATATAAAGAAAACTATAGCCTGACTGTCACTTATAGGTCATTTAAATCTGTATATGTGAAAACTTTGCTTAATTTTAAATGAAGATTACTGAGCTTAAAGTAATCTGTACAGTTGTAATTGTGTGTTTTTAGTAGATAAAATGTGATCATGTCAAATATTATTTCTCTCTTACGTGCTCATGTGTACATAGATGTGTGTGGTCACAGTCTTTTCTGGCACGGTTTCTTTTTCCCCAATATGCTGCAAGTCGATGCTGTGACCCCTTTATTGGTAATACGTCTGTGCTCCTGTCATCCTACATTACCCATAATTACCCACAAAAAAGAGACAGTCCACATCCCCGGGGACAGATGTGCACACATGCACAGCATGCAGACAAAATAGCAAAGAGTGTATGAACATGCAGACGGTGTTTCCTCTTAATTACCTCCACTTCAGCTCCATCTTACGCACCGTACGGAAACACGAATGAATTTAGCTGCCGGCGATGCCACTGCAAGCATCGCAACTGGGTTTGCTGATTGGTATGCTCATTGTGACTTCCCTGTCGACAAATATGTGATGTGGCGTGTCCTCGTGTGTTAGCATGCTCATCAGACTCTGGATTTGATATTCTGCCCCTCAGTCATTTTATTTTAAACTGTTTTATTTACAGTAATGTGCGGTTAATGAGTTATTATCCTAGGACTGGAAAACAACATAAGAGGATAATACACACTTGGGAAAAAATAATAATAATTTGAAATAAATATAAAAAACCTTATCTGTTTCTGTTAACAGACTTGTTGCTCTGAGCTGTCCACTAGTTGTGTTCGGTATCTGTGCGAGAAATTACCCTAAACATTTTTGTGTTCAAGTTCAAGTAGGTTTTATTGTCATTTCACCAAATGTGGTACATGAAGTGGAACAAAATTGTGTACACAGGGTCCCAGTTACATCCAACAATAGCAAAAATATAAATTGTAAAAACAAACCGTAAATAAGGATCTAAGATATAAACTAAGATATACGTTAAACCAACGCCAAACAGTACGCTAAAAGATCGAAGATGTACGCTAAACACTAATAGTGCAAAACAATACGCCGATCAAAGACATGTTAAAGACGTTGAGGGTCTGTTGTACATTTTATCTGCAGTTCAGTCCAGGCCATGGAAGCAACATTCACCTCTCTTTACATGTTTGCTTTGAAACAGACATTTGCAACAAGCCACGAGTAGCAGGTAAATTATACGCCTTACTGCATGCTCACTACTGAGGCTAATAACCTGCTAATTATTCAACATCTTGACAGGTGTTTAGTGTTAAGAACAGAAGAGTGGGCAAGTAATCAATGCAAATGGTACAATAACTTTAGAGTTATACTAAACAAGTAGTAAACTCATGTCCCTGTCCCTGATGGATTGGAATAGTGAATGTTTGTAGTTTTTGAGATGAGTTGTTTTTTGGACTGGAGTTTAATTAAAATTCATCTTAATGCTTTTGGTGCACAATATTCAAATTGGTAAGAGTTACACTGTACTTAAGAACTAACGTAGGTTGTGGGGGTGTCTTGCCTGAAGCAGCGCAAAGTGACTGGGAGCAATTTTATCCACCACCAGGTGCATTGGTGGAGATACCGGTAGTTTAATCACCCCACCTGCCATAATCATTTGACAAATCTGTACTTTAAACAATATATAAGCACAGTTTCCTCAAATTGTTGAGGTTTCCGGTTTATGTCTTCTTCTTCTTCCTCTGTTTTAGACCCACCTCCAGACCTGTTAGTATAAATGCAGTCTGAGATGGTAATTAAAAAAAATAATAATAATGTAAATGCAAGACATTGGGTGCCACAGTTGGTCCTGTTCTTACCGAGAGAGGAGGGGGAACAGGGTGTTATCCACCTGGTCAGCATAACGGCTGCTTTTTGAAAACAGTTCCTCCAGAAGTACCTGGCAGGACCTCCTGACACTGTGTGGAGGGACGTGGCCAGTTGCATCCTCAGACGTGTGAGCGGGTTGGGGTTGGATGCTGCTCTGTTTCTAACCAGTGTTGACCTTTGAAAACACTGATAAAACTGGGGCAACCCCTTTAACTTTAAAAGTGTTTTCTTTTTTTTAAACCAAATGGATTAAAAAAAATGTATAATTCTCTCAGTGGCTCTTAAAGGAACCACTAGTCTGTGAAGCGAGCATGGATGTCTGTAATAGCACGGTGCCGTGTCTGTCAAAGGCACTGTGCGAATCTGGGACGGTGACCCTGAGGCAGTTGGTGGAGATGGCCACATCAGACTTTTCCAATGTCCGTGAGGTGGTTTCGTTGCTTGGGGTCCAGTCTGCCAGACTGGTGTAGCGCTTTCTGGACCTGGTGAAGTAGAGGATGACAGCTGGGGAAAAGTGTCTTCTGCAGCTGTAGTCCACGGGGAATCACCCGCCTGACCCAACGGACCCTTTCCCAGACATCTGCTTGGATCCTAACTTTGTGAGAGACAGTGGTCCTCTGCTACGCAACACATACCCAAAGATAGACTTGTGCAGAACGGGTTCAAATGTACTTTATAAGACTTATGTTAAGATCCTGAACAAGAAAACTCTGAACAACAGAGCTGTCAGCGTGTGGGACGACAAGCTTGGAGGTCAGAAGCCCCAGTGGAGAACTCTTTACAAACCTCCAACAAAAATACGGACTGGCGATCTTCAATGGAGGATCCTTCATGGTGCAATTGCAACAAACTCTTTTTTTTGTCAGTCATCAAGCTTGAGGCTTTAAACGAGTGTCCTTGATTGGGATTTTTCTTTAACATTTAGATGCAGGCACACACCAAAATGGAAGTCATTACCTCACAAATTTTTCAAGTTATCCAGCTCACAAGATGAACGGGCAGATAGGAGGAGGGCATTTTGAATTCCCCTCTTTGCTCTGGTGCTGAACTTTAGTTTTGGTCTTTCAGTTGTAGAGCTTAGAAGACAACAACTTGTTATTTTATTTCTAAGACACGACGAAACTGTCAGGTCAACATAAAATAGTCTTAAAAGGGAAACTTCATACTTATATGAAGAATTGTCCAAAGTCACATTAAACAATCTGCTCATGCTGAGTTATGTCCATAGTGTCCTCTATAATGTGTTTACAGAAATCACCATTTTAAAATGGCCTGTTGACTCTCTGGTGTTAAATGTGCAGATAAATCTTGATACTTGTAATTAAATAAAACAATAGCCTTGATCTTTTATATCATTGTAAAAATAAATGTTAAAAATAAAACTTTGCTTCATCCGTTTTCTGTCATAAGGCCGCAAAAGTAAAACTGCTGATCACAAATTAAATACAAATCTGTCACGAGGGCAGGAAGAAACCCACACACTTATTTTAAAATGGTTACTGTTTGCAGTCCCATTATCTGTGTGTTAATATATAAATACAATACATATCATTATATTATACCTATAATATAATCATTACTCAGTAATGTGTGGTATTATACAGCAGTAGTGATTCCAACATGTCTCTTGGTGAATTAAAGCAAATAAATCACATTTTTTAAAGAGTTTTAATACAGTTAGCTCAATGTTGCCATCGCAATCTCATACTGGCTCATGTCTAATTAGTATTACTACAAAACTGAGAAGAAACCAGTTGAGCTTCCATACGCAATCACTAAAGTAACAGATTTTCTTGCTTGAAGCCGTTTCTTCTGTCAAGTCGAGCAGAAAACATGCTAACCACTAAACTGCACCGCGTTCGCTTATTTCTCAGTCACATATGTTCAGTTACCGCTGCCACATCCCTGGAAGCAGACCCACTGGTCTTCTCCGGCTGTCCCCCCCACACCACCCTGTCTTTTCATGATCCATCATTCTGCAAGATGGATTCAATCCCCAGCCAACTTCTGGAGCTACAGCGTTTTAAGTCGTCTTTTACCTGCAAGGAATTTTATCTCCCATTCCCAGATAATCCCCTGTCTTGCAGCGCCGCTTGATTCTTGTGAGTTTCACAATATCACAATCATGAGGAGGCTAAACTTTGCCAGGCCCCAAGCTATCCATTTGTGGCCGAAACACAGACGTTCTGACTAATCGATACAAACGGCTTTGGGCTGTTTTAAGATGTGACGGCTGTCGAGACTGGCAGCTCAGTTCTGGCAACTGGAAATTTGCCAGGAAACATCATCTTTTGTTTCTGTAAACCACACAAATATGTACATTTCACACATTAGTTAGTTCTTATATGCACCGGCGCATGATCAAAGTGTCCCATTGATGATAAATAAATAAAATGCTTGTTTTTGTTTTTATTTCGAGAATATTTGGACTAACTTTTTGCGCAAAAATGAACATTAGTGACCCCTAACAGTGACTTATTAAGATGTAAGGCAAGCAGGTGGAGGGATCGCTCATCCTATTTTTTTGTAAATTTTTTGAAAGTTCAAATAAGAGTTCCTAGTAAAAAAAAAATAATAATAATTAAAATGCCTCTATAGCTGAATTTTAGCAGTGGGTTTTCACTAACCCTGCTCTTGTATAGAAAAAAACATTAACTATGGTTTGTTTTTAATTAAACTCGTCTCAAGAAGACTAGATGTGTTCTCACTTTCTCTCCTTGTTTGTGATGAAGCCATGATATCTGGTTTTTATTGGAACGGCCATGTTGTTTTTGAAACCAGTCTGTTTACTCTAGTGGTGTGGGGTCAAAATATTCTGGCATGCATATCCTACAGATACAAAAAGTGGAATAAAACGTAGTAATGTTTTAAGAAATTTGGCACAGTTTATAAGATTTTACCCATTTCGTCACATAACCAACATGTTTCCTTTTGAACTTGGTGCAGCCAAAATAAAACAGAAAGTGACATCAAAGGAGAAACTCCGTTTTTGTTTTTTTTTTAATTTGGAAGCAATATTACTTGAACCCGTCTCTGATTGTGATCCAAACTAAATTAAAGAAACCTCAGATTCTTCTCTGACTGTTAGCCGTTGTAGCAATTCTCTGTTCAATCACTTCCTGTTACTACACATCAGAATATCTCAACTGTTCATCTCGGCAGCGTCACATTTTATTTGCAATACCGTAATATCCAAACATGCATTTATATTTATTCAAATATTTGATGTCCCAGACTCTAAGTCCTGCCTATTCCCCTGCACAGGGTCATGGTGTCACGTGAGCTTTCTTATGAGAATGAAATAAAAATAAACACATTTAACAAATGACTATTACAACACAGTAAGAATTATGTCAATAAGTCTATGCCTGAAAAAGATTAGGTGATTATCTTTTATTAGGGGCGATGTGCCATTGGTTACGTGGCGGGAGCATGACTTAAAAGTAATACTGAGACGAGCTTATTGGAATGATCACACTTTTTTGGGTTTAACTTATTGTTCTTATCAGATGTCTAGATTTTATTTCCAGTTAATGGTTATACTCTGGACTGTATCGTTTCTATTAGTGAAAATGCTTCCGCAGTCTTTGAATACACAAAATGCATAGAAATATATTTTATGTTGTAATGGGAATGATCATTAGTCTGTTTACTGAGCACAGTATTCAACAAATCCAACTGATTTACAACTAGACATGTGCACAGATGAGACGTCGTTTCCAGGTCAAAGGTGCAATTTCTAACTAAATGAAATGCCGCTTTAGCTAACGGCTTCATGTTAGACTTTCAGCTTTAAACACTTTAGAGCCCCGACTGTTCATTTATTTAAGTTTATTTTGTTTCATTAACAAAACAATGGCAAAATAATTAATCAAAACCACTAAAAATACATGGTTTGGTCATAAAATCAGATTAGCTCCCAGAAAATAAAGCATAAAGACAAAATGCACGTTTCAAAAACTGCCCGAGACACATTTTCAGTCAATCTGTGCAGCTACACATTTGAATGGAAAATTCACTTGTGCTGTAAATTTGGGTGTAGCAGTAAGGTTGTTGGATCTTTGCCTCATTTTTGATTTGTTTTATTTTTGGCACTGGTTTTCCACCAGCATGACTCAAAGGAGGAAAAAAAAGAGGTTATTAATGTTAAAGTGTATTTGCCACATAATCTCATGTATAAGCGAGCTACAATTTGATTTGCTGAAGTGCACTAGCATGCTTTATCTGATGTGTTCTTACAAAGTGGCTTGAAACAAACGTCTGCTTTGCTGCAGCTCCACAGAACCTCCCATGCACTTTGCAAATGTTCAAAATGGATTACAGTGCAAGTAGAAAAAGTCATATTACTGGCACCTATTCATTTACCCCGCAGTCTTTAGGCACACGTTTTTAAAAATACATCCAGATGGATATTTATCACTTGCACGCAGCCAGTTTTAAACCCTCAAAGTTAAGATGCTGCAGTTCAGGCAGCAGCTGATAAGTGGGACAGCTTGGCGTCGGTGTTGGAGTTGGTGCCAGCTGAGAAAACTTCTACTTCAAATCAGGACGGGTCATTGGTCAGCTCTGCTCAAATAATTTAAAGTTTTATAGTAAAGGGTAAACATGATTTCTGCAAGCTTTGTTGATTGTCAGAGAAATGAAGGCCCACACTTGAAGGGCCGCAGCTCATTTCCACTGATCAAATTGCCACCATTTTTTTACCCTTTGATGTGAAGTTCAAAGGGGCTGCGAAGCCGTCACTGGCTGCCTTCAGATGCATCAACCCCAATAAACTATGAGCTGAAGGCAACGGTCCATTTCTCTAGACCATGCTGGAGATGTGACGCTCTACAGCAGCGAGCGGAGCTTTAAGGACCTGTCGGAGGAAAAACACGGAGCATTTTGAGACCGGACATAAAATACAATCGGGCAGCTCAAGGCCCAAGATGGATACAAACACAAGGATAGAGGGAGATGCAGAAGATAGACGGTCGGGTCAGAGTGATACGACAGCAGAGTGCTGAAGGAGGAGACAGACGAGTTTCCCTTCCATCAGTCTGTTGATGAGGAGGGGGTCTAGAGGAAAAAAAAATTATGGGCAGCAATGTAAAAATGTGAAGAAATAATCATTGGCCATATGGAAAACTGAGTGGGGCGGGCGGGGGGTAATAGTCATTATCAGCATTAGCCTTAGGATTAATAAAGTATCTGTCGTCTCTCTGTCTGTCTATATGTCTGTGTCTACAAATCTATATATGTACGTATCTATGTATCTATGTTTGAACGTATCTATGCATCTATCTATGCATGTACGTATCTATGTATCTATTTGTGTATCTATATTCATATCTGTGTATCTATCTATGTATCTGTGTCTTTCTATGTTTCTATGCATCTATCTATTAGGGGTTTAAAGGTACGCTAAAATCACATTTCGGTTCGGTTCAGTTTCAAGGAGGGCTCGGTTCGGTTAATTTTCGGTACAAAAAAGGCCAAAATAAAGAATTACAAAATGTTTATTTTGAAAATACAAGTAAACAAGTTCAGTCATTACAGACTTCTTAGCTGGAGGTGATCATGTGGATGAAGAAGACTCGGCTCTATCTTGTTGACATCCTCAGACTGCAAAAAGCACAAAGAGATTAAAAAATTGAGCTAATAAGATTATAATTTTAAATTAAAACGTTAATTAGATCACAATAATACAATAACAATACCGCTTCTTGCACAGTCATCATTTCTGTTATGAGGTCGTTGGATATTCTCTCTCGCTCATCATCATCATCGGGGCAGGGAAAAACGTGTTCTGATGATGTCAGTTGCTTTTTGTTCAACATTAGTGACGGCTGAGATTCATGTTACAGGGTATCGCATAACAAGTTACAAAACACTCTAAAATAAATTTCAAATTATAATTGTCTCTTTTCAACTCTATTTTTTAGATCTTTATTCACTTTTAATGAGTTAATCAGCTGCTGCCAAAGATACAAAGCAATGATTTTTTAAAATACTTGTTTAAATGTTTTTCTGTAGTATTGGCAAATTATGCTTTAAACCTATACATACATTTAATTAAAATGCTCATAAAGTAACCATTTGGTGGCGTTAACCAAATTCAAGATGGCCACCACAGCCATAGCAGACCTTAGCGGTGGCAAAAATGGCAAACTCATCTAATATTCCAGATATAATGGGCTGGATTATGGTGTGGTAGTAGCTGAGGATTGTCTCCATCACATTCTTCGAGTGCCACAGATTTCATTAAAGTTTTGCTGAAGATTTTGGCAATAATTATGGAAGGCAACCCTGTGAGCAAAATATCTCAAGAACCACTAGAAAGGATTTTATTGAAGCTCGTGGAAATCTACAACTGAATAAGGTTTGGCCTCATCCCAATTCAAGATGGCCGCTAAAACCTTGGAAAACACAAAAAATGGCCATGACTCAGTTTTTCAGATATTTTACTGAACTTGTGTGGTAGAAGACACTCAACACTTTGAGCATGTTTCTCCAGCTCTCACAATATAT
>NC_056519.1:7881190-7891271 GCF_014905685.2 Nematolebias whitei | reverse complement strand
GGCTGAGATTCATGTTACAGGGTATCGCATAACAAGTTACAAAACACTCTAAAATAAATTTCAAATTATAATTGTCTCTTTTCAACTCTTATTTTTTAGATCTTTATTCACTTTTAATGAGTTAATCAGCTGCTGCCAAAGATACAAAGCAATGATTTTTTAAAATACTTGTTTAAATGTTTTTCTGTAGTATTGGCAAATTATGCTTTAAACCTATACATACATTTAATTAAAATACTCATAAAGTAACCATTTGGTGGCGTTAACCAAATTCAAGATGGCCACCACAGCCATAGCAGACCTTAGCGGTGGCAAAAATGGCAAACTCATCTAATATTCCAGATATAATGGGCTGGATTATGGTGTGGTAGTAGCTGAGGATTGTCTCCATCACATTCTTCGAGTGCCACAGATTTCATTAAAGTTTTGCTGAAGATTTTGGCAATAATTATGGAAGGCAACCCTGTGAGCAAAATATCTCAAGAACCACTAGAAAGGATTTTATTGAAGCTCGTGGAAATCTACAACTGAATAAGGTTTGGCCTCATCCCAATTCAAGATGGCCGCTAAAACCTTGGAAAACACAAAAAATGGCCATGACTCAGTTTTTCAGATATTTTACTGAACTTGTGTGGTAGAAGACACTCAACACTTTGAGCATGTTTCTCCAGCTCTCACAATATATTGTGAAATTATTACTTTAATTACAAATTCTGATCAAAACAGCAAAAAGCATAAACTAATTAAATTTTAGTTTAAGACGTTGGCATGAAAGGCAGCTGGCGACAGACATTCCTTATCTTCTTTTTCAAGGTTTCATTTATTGGACAGTACTTTGGTCCAAATTGTGTGGTTTGAAATGTGCTTTATAAATAAATTAACATTGACTAAAAATACCGACTCTTCTTATGATTTGCCATCTTATCAATAACTAATCTCATTTTTTACAGTTTTTTTTCTCTCTCTCATCTCTGAGCATAGCTACATCTAAACAGCCGATGAAGGCAGAAAATACATAAATCTTTAGTTTGTGGTTTTATAATTTAGTTATGCAAGCTGCTTTGTGGCGATTGAGCCAGATAAAAGGCTTTGAGTTAACTGGACTTGCTTTCTGACTTCCAGTCCGTTGGCTGCTTTAAAACTCCCTTCAAAACATGTGCAAAGGCAGCAACTTTCGCCTGCACAGTGTCACTACGTCTCCTGCGAGGTTCTGTACTTTACATATTCTGTTGTTGGAGATGTGCATGGCATGTTTTTTTTTTTTTTTATCTATTGCCAAATCATCAAAATTCAGTTTTAAAGTTCCTTCCTGGAAAAGCTTGCAGCTAAAAGTGGTGCTGATATTGGTTGGGGTGTTGTCATTGTGCTGGGTAGCTAACCCAGCATTTTTATTTTATTTACTTATTTTTGCAGAGAAGAGAAATTTCAAAGTCAGCAGTAGAGCATAAAGAAGTATGTTGACTTGAAAATTTTAACCTTACTTTTAAGAAAAATGTCCCAAACAGAGTCTATGGTAAAACGACAAGATGTCATGTGGAGCTAAATATTAAAACTTAGTCAACCCCACGACTAAATTTCCTCTGTATAAACTTTGTCTGCAGCTCCATCTGGCAGCTATTTTCAGAAAACAAAGGCTCTGATGAATCCCTTATGCTCAGCCTGCGCAGGACTAAACAGCAGATAGACGATTCACCATCTGGATAAAGACATAATCTGATAGTTGGCAGTAGAAACGTCAGATTTTTGCAGGTAAAAAGACTGAAAATCAGGGATTAATTGAGTAAAGCTTGTAGGCAATCAGTCTGCGAGGCTAACCTTGTTGACACCGGGTGCAAAATAAAAATAAAAAAGATCCAAAAATATCTCAAGGTAAGCAAAGAGATGTTTAATAAGAGCAAAGAATAATTTATCACAAAGCTAGGACACAGAAAATAAATGCCCTGGATGCCGTACTGCAGTGATCTGAATGCACTAACTTGGCAACTAGTGAAGGAATTTACAGCTTTTAGAACGGAGCCAGAACTTGTGGAACAGGTTCTTTCAAAGAACTGTTGAAAAAGTCAATCTGTTGAACAATTAGTCATAGGACGACCAGTCGCGTGCTTGTAAAGTGTGCACTTCCCCTCCTGAAGGCATGTTTGTCAATCTGAAATGTTTGGCTCCTCCCATTTCCAGTTCTTCGTCTGAGTGGATTAGCAATGGAGGAGTGCGAGTGTGTCAGCATCTGTGTGAAACACAGACAAAAAGAATTGTTTATTTTTATCAACAAGCCAATGTCAAATCAGATAGTTTAAAGAAAAAAAAAAATTCTTGCCTTATCTTCAGCACATAATCAAATTTTAATTGTAGGCTGAAAGGAATAACAAGCTAACAGTATCTTGCTGTATGCTCAGTAATCCAGGTAGATAGATGAAACAAGGGCACTAACAACAAAGTCCATGCTCAATAATCCAGGTATACAATCCAACATTTTTCAGTCAGGTCATCTGGACAGTTTCTTTTTTTTTTTTTTGTGCTGAAACGTTTGTGCACAAAAAAAACGCGCAAAAGCGAGTCCGCGAAAGTCGAACCACGAAGCAGCGATGAACTGCTGTATTTAAAAAAATATTTGGTGTACTGCAGACATGGCTTTAGTATACAGATGTATGTTGAATAAATACTGCATTTCCTCTTCAGCTGTAATACAGCACAGTGTTTGCTTGACAACGTTTAGCCCATTTAAAAAATCAAATTGCTCATGAAGGATTGCTTGTTCAGCACGGCATGAAATATTCAATTTTCAAACCAAATACTACAAAGCCAGATTGATTCTCATGTGGGAGCGCAGTATTTCTTCACAGAATTAAATTTACATCAAATCATATCTATTTGCCTTACTTGTCACATTAATGAATTATAAATTCACTTAATTGCTCAATTGTCACTTCAGTAAAAAAGGCTTATAATGCCTTTCTAATGCTTTTATGATACATTAAGATATAAACAGATTTATTGTACCAATTATTGTGACTGTTTCCTGTCATCTCACTGCTCATGAAGTAATGTGATTATTTACTTCTCTGAAGATTATTACAAAATTTATGAACTCCATTAAAGCTTCTGAAGATAAATTATAGCTTTAATCATTTTTTTATACTCCTGCACCTTTTCTGTGCTCCTCCGTTTTATTAACATTTGGCTGCAGCTGTTAAACTCCATCCTGAGTTCAGCGTCCGCTCAGAAAGCGCCCTCGATGATTAAAACGTTCTCCAGCATCCTGCTCCTCCAAAGGCTCTTTGCTGGCAAATCCTGAACTGTGTTTACTCATTTTATGCGAGTCAACTTTTTCCTTCTAAGTTGAAGTTAATTTCAAGCTGCTCTGGTTTCTGAAACCCCTTTTCACCACGGAAGAAAGAAAACAGCAATGTTTTCTTGTGACTCCAGGGTGGGCATCTCACTAGCTTTCTTCTCCTCAGACGACACACTAATCGGGGCCACGAAGAGTGGACGCCAACACGATATAGGAAATAATAAAAGCAAAACAACAAACGGGAGTGCCCAAAGCGTGGCTGGTGAGTGAGACTAATTAGCAGCTGAACGCCTGGGATCTTTAGTCATCTGAAAGGCCCATTAAGGACCTTGTTATCTTCTCTTCACTCGTCTTGTTTCCTTGCCCTCCAAATAAATTTATTTCCAAAGACATCACTTCTAGCAGCACAATCTTCATCTTCATTTCTCACGCAATGTCACAAAATTTACAGCGCCACTGCTTTTTGACGATCCTTCCTGTCGATGCTGAACTCGAGTTTAAAATGAAGCCTGCTAGTGACGACTACAGCATCACAACCACAAAGTGCACCAAAAATGTTCAAAATATCAAAGTTCTTGCTCAATAATCCTGGTGGAAAATCCAACAAAAGTCAGTCAGGTCCTCTGGATGGTTTCTATTTGTTTTGTTGAGACATTTAGTCCTTCATGCAAAGGACTTCATCAGTCTGAGGAGCCACAACAAACTCAGTCCCACAAGCAGCACACTCTCATAGTGGACCAACCAGTTTGCTGGTGATGAGATGGTTTCTGGGGCCTGGCCTCTTCCCCGTCAACTCCTCTGAGGCAACCATAGCCAAAGTGGTTCAAAACATCAAAGTCCATGCTCAGTAATCAAGGTTAAAATTCAACAAAGTTAAATCAGGTCCTCTGGACGGTTTCTTATTTTGTTGTTGTTGAGACATTTCATCCTTCATCCAAAGGACTTCATCAGTCCAATGAGCCACAACTAATTGAATCCAACAAGCAGTACACTAACATAATGGACCAACCAGTTTGCAGGTGATAAGATGGTTTCTGGGGCCCACCCTCTTGTCCTTATCACCAGAAAACTGGTGGGTCCACTATGTGTGTGCTGCTTGTGGGAGTAAATTAGTTGTGGCTTCTTGGACTGATGAAGTCCTTTGGATGAAGGATGAAATATTTCAACAACAAAAAAAACAAGAAAACGTCCAGATGACCTGACTGCGCCAAAATGTTTTATTGACTGAATTTGCACAAAAAACGCCTCTCGCTTGTTTCGTTAGGCCTCTCAACCCTCCCCCCCACACTCCCCACCCCATCTGACATTGTCATAATGGCTTCTGCATCGCTGCCTGGAGATGACAGACAAGTGGAAGGGAAGATGTGTAGATAGGCAGATTTTATTGATGGGCAGCTGGGTGGATACCTAATAAGATGGATGATGGATGGAGAGACTGATACATGGATGCATGGTTGGTTAGATAGTGGCATCTTAAGTGGATGGATGGTGGATAGAGGGCTGATGATGGCAAGATGAATGGACATTTGGACAGGTGCATATTTAAAGAGATGAAGGACAACATGGCGGTAGTTGTTAACGGACCAAACTTAAAACGTGACCCATAAAGATAGTGCCATATTTACTGTTTATAAAACAACATACACTTTATACTGAACATTGTTTCTCCCACTACTTACTACCTACAGCAAGATAAAATAAAAGCAGCTTACCCCTGGAAAGCTCCTGTTGTGTGTCAGTGCACACTCTAATTGGGGCATAATGTTTGTAGTCCAAGAAAATGCCACGCCACAGATTGCGACGCCACACAGATAAACATACAAAGCCTGCTCTTGTCGTATAGCAACCTTATCCAGAATCAATACAACAAAGGTCATTGCTATTCCAATCATAGCCTCTTTTTATTTATATATATATAAAGCATGTGCTGCATCTCTACAAAATACACCCAGTAAAAACAACTATCGCTGAGATTTGTTTGTATGTAATGTCATGTACGTATTTACTTATGTTGTTTTGATCCATTAAAAGATACAGTGAGAGTGAGAACAGTAGAACCGTTGGACGTTGATGAGGTGGGTGTCTGCCCGCATGAAAGCTTCCTGCTGAGACTGAGCGCCGCTAAATTGAGACCCAGAATTCAAAGGCGCTCTATAAAGATAACAGCTCTGATTCACAGTCGCAGAACTAGCTGTAGTCATTGTGCTGCTGTCAGTCAAAGCCAAACTTAAATAAACTTTCCTCCGAGGTCCGATGTGGTTGTCATGGCAGTGATGGAAGAGGTGAGAACAGCTGTTCTGTTAATCTGTGCGGCCTGAGCTGTTTTCTTCTCTCCCTTTTCCTCTGAACTTGTGAATCCTGAGGACGCAGCATGAATGCTGGGCTTCAGATCCAAATCAAACACTCGGCAGCGAGGCAGAGACATTGCTAGGTGTCCACCATCTGTGTTGCTTGACCCGCCAAGCGCCATGTCACCTTCATCACCATCAGTCAGCCCCGCATCAGCCTTTGTGTGAACTGTTTGTGCGTGCAGCTGATTACAAGGCCAATCTTTCTGTGCGTAATAGCACTTAGTCGTCTCGATGAGTTATTCACTGGTAATTCTAACAAGAACGGATCAGTGTTAAGTTTTAGGACTGGGGAATGTTAAAACGGATCTGAGAGGCATGAAAACAAGACCCAAGCCACATTGGTGAATGTTTAGTCCAACTAAAAGGATTAAACACACGATTCATATCCCAAAACACCCTTTAGAGAAAAGAATTGCTTAAAAATATGGAGATGAATTCCTCAAGATGCTATAAAACGTTTTTTAAATGCAAATTTGGTTCTTCCAAAATAGCTACCGGTATTATTTTTTCCTGCTGGACCATAAAGCTCAAGTTTAATGCTTGTCCAATTTTAGTAAGATGTTAAGGTGCACAGAGTGGAGGCAAACTGAATGAACATAATCTATCATGTTTGCAAATTCAAAATCTGGAGGAGGGAAATGTCACAAAGAAAGGTGAGCATTTGGTAATGGCCAATCCTAAAATGGTTTATTTTTCCAACATCTGGTCCAATGAATCAAGCCCTTACACAAAATCAAGCAAACTGATATTTATTTTTGTTTTCTGTTGTCACTGCCTTATTTTCAGTGCTGTTGCGTTCACGTGTTGTGACAGTTTGCAGCTCTGCTGTCTGTGTTCTGCAGTCAATGTTATTTTCTCATTTTCATTGCTGCTGTGCTTCTTAGCTTTTTTGAGCATAGGCAAAAGAAGATAATTTCATTGTGTTTTAGCGTAACCTTTCTCCTAACAGGGCTGATAAAGATGTGTGTTTCTACACTGACGTTTTCCACATCAAATATTGTTCACAGATTAGTTTAAATCTGTCTCCACCTGACTGCAGATCATCATCGTAACCTACTGGAGTGGGAAAGGCTCACATTTGATGGCATATGGCACGTTGGAGAGGTGTTCTCTGTGTGTATGGCATCATGTGGGTGAGCAGTTGGCTGATGTCAACGTTGTGAATTGAATGGCCCATGGTGGTGGTGGGGTTATGGTATGGGCAGGCGTATGCTATGGATAACGAAGACAAGGTCTGGTATCGTTACATGTGGCACAGTAGTCCCTTGTTTATTGTGGGGGTTCCGTACCCCCCCCCCCCCCCCAGCCATAAGGGAAAAACCACGAAGTAGGGATACAGTAGACAAGTTCAAGTTCAAGTACAGTAAACTTTATATTAAGGATTTAGAAACCCTTTCCCCACTCTTGCAATGTTCTAAACTCTTAAACCTACGTCATTTTAACAAAATGCGTCATTAAATTTTACTTACTAGCACTGCGGAACAGCAGCGGCTCTTGTTCCGGACCAATTCTGTTCTATTCTGACTCGGTTTGTTTCTGCAGACCTATCCTGCAGCAATGACGTCCACAAATCAGCCCTCTAAACTTAAACCTGTTAATTTTAACAACACACAGTATGCAGCTACTAAATTTTACTTACAAAGAGTCTGCAGAACAACAGCGGCTCGGTTCCATCCGCCCCGATAGATGAAAAAGTCCCGGTGCAGCATGATGAAGCTCCATTCAGCTTATGTGCGCATGCTGTTGCTTCCTGTTGCAAGGCTGCCCAGGATTTAGTCACCTGCAACTCCCAGGATCCGTTTCACACTGAGTCCAGAGTAAATTTAGCCCAGCTACTCAGCAGTGGGCTCAACTTGAAGGATGAGTTCAGCTTCAGAATTATTTGTGACTTTCCTGCCAGTTCTGTCAGCTTCAGCTTATCCTTACAGAACTTCTAACTTTGCTGCAAAACTTTCCCTCCATTTGCAGAAAGCAGCAGTTGGAAGCAGTGTTGACTTCTGGAAGTGAACTGATGGCTTCTGGGTAACGTAGTTCTTTAAACTGGCAAAAGAGTGAAGAAAACTACAAAATGGTGGTGCATTTAATTTTTTTTTTTTTTTTTTTTGTATTATGTACAGTACTGTACAAACACAATCCACGATGGAGCGAGTACACAAAAGTCAAACCGCAAAGTAGAGAGGGACTACTGTATATGGCTGTGACGCTAGTTGGATAAACTGCCAAATTTTCTGAACATGGACATTCCTGTATTCAACACGCCAGATGCACGCTCCTTCAAAAATTGTGACATCTGCAGCATTGCGCTCTGAAAAAACTGCACATTTTAGAGTGGCCTTTTATTGTGGTCAGCCTAAGGCACAGCTGTGCAATAATCATGTCTAATCAGCATCTTGATATGCCACACCTGTGAGGTGGATGGATTATCTCGGCAAAGGAAAAGTGCTCACTAACACAGATTTACACACATTTGCGAACAATATTTAAGAGAAAAAGGTTTTCTGTTTTGATTAGAAAAAGTCTGAGATCGTTGAGTTCAGCTCATGAAAAATGGGAGCATAAACAAAAGTGTTGCGTTTATATTTTTGTTCAGTGTATATATACGTGGTGCATATTAAGCCCTGTGTGAGCAGGCATATTGCCTCGCCTGTGCCTGTGTGAGGAGGTTTGTGTTTGTCTGTGCATCACACCTGACCACCGCTCATCGGTCCATCTGTTGTGGAGGCTTTCACAGGCTCGGGCTGCGTCTTCTGTCAGATGGCAGATCTGATGCAGAGCTCATATTCCGCAGTCTAACAGCTCCAGCACTCTCATGAGTCGAGTCAGGGAGAAATACTGGAAGCTTCCCTTCCTTAGTAACCACGTTTTTGAAATCAGAGCTATAGAAGGAACATAATTATGCAGCAAACTGAAGGACGTGCTCATTCTTCAATGACTTTGTAATCTTTGGAATAAAATCCAAGACATGGTTAATTATGGTATATAATTAAAGTATAATGAAATCTCATTTTCTATTGTATATTCCTGTCCACAGGCAAACAAACCTGACTCTGCATGTTTAAGAGTTTAAGCAAATGTCAAAGCTTTAATGAACTGTGTGTATGCCGGATCAATACCGTGTTGCATCAATAGGTAATTAGTGCTGTAAACAGTTCTGCACTTTTATGAAAATTTTGAGTCAGCTACTCCCACAGTGCTCTTATCACAATTAGTGTTTTGGCAAACGACCAGTAAAAACAAAGGATTTCCAAAATGAAGAGCGGTAATAACGACACATTTAAAGGGGCAGTTCAGATCATTTGAACTGAGGCTGAGTGAGAAAATGTTAACATTTAATATCTTACCTGCTGTAGATGTTCTTTGAATGATCTCATTTTGGAAAAATGGTTTAATTGGATACTCTGGTTATTCAAAGTATGAATGTCTGGAGTGCAGAGTATAAAATGAAGACAACAGTCTTCATTCAGGCCAGGCTAATGGCTAACCAAACCAGGGTCTGTTTTATATCATTCTTTAAGCTTGTGAAAAATTAATACGCAAGTTTGTATTAATAGTGTCAATATTTCACCAGTATGATTGATTTTTCAAAAATAAGCATACATTTGTAAGATCAGGGTACTTCACAAATGTATAGGCAAAATCTTTTACTTCAGTGATACTGACGAGCTAATGGCTAGTTTAAATAGGACTGAGTCGGAAATAAATTCAAGTCTAAACACAATTAATTCTAAAAATGCTATTTTAGCGCTACAGCAATTTAAACATTGCACAGAAATGAAATACATTTATAAAGCACAGTTTGTATGAACTCCTATGACAATTGTACGGTGGCCCTAAGGTGTAAATGAACAACATTTGAAAAAACAGAATTATATTTGAAAAAACACAACAAAACCCACAAAATCACAACAACATTTGAAAAAAACAGAATTTACATTTGGAAAAAAATAAATAAACACTCACTTGGAAAAAACGGAATGAGATTTGAAAAAATGGAATTACATTAAGCCAAACACCAAGTTTTTTTTTATTTTTTACTTTAACAGCATAAAACCGAACAACAGAACAATATACAGTACACACACAGCGGAGATACAGTTAGCAGAATATCATTTTAACTATCTCCGTTGTGTGTGTACTGTATATTGTTCAGTTTGGTTTTATGCTGTTGATAAAGTAATAAATAAATAAATAAAATTTCCTGTTTGGCTTAACGCAATTTCGTTTTTTCAAATGTGAATCCATTATTTTCAAATGCAATAACGTTTTTTTCAAACATATAAAAAAGTTAAATCTGGTCCTCTGGACATTCAAAAAAAACAAAACAAAGCAAATCAACAAAAAAATGTAGAAACGTTTCGTCTCTCGTCCGAGAGACTTCTTCAGTCTGAGGTGCTGTATTCAGCTCAGTCTCTTAAATAGCACCTTCTTAGAGTGGATCAAC
>NC_056519.1:7867632-7871190 GCF_014905685.2 Nematolebias whitei | reverse complement strand
GAAAGTGTCCAGAGGACCTGACTTAACTTCGTTGGATTTTTCACCTCGATTATTGAGCATGAACTTTGATGTAATGAATGCTGTTGGAGAGAAGAATATTGTCATGGTATTGTCAAAAAGTATAAAGTGTCCTAAATATGAGTAGAACGACAAACTAACTTCTTACGATTCTTGCTTTTGTGTTTTTGGTTTTAATGCAAAGATTTTAACCCTCCTCATTTATGTAGACTTGGGACCACCAAACATAACACAAATGAGACGCTGTTCTCTTTTTAGTTTTTTAGTGCAGTTTTCTTAAGGCTGGTTTGGTGTTTTTAATTGTTACACAATATTTGAGGATAATTGTAAATCAATGCTTTGGGGGTCCGAGGCTTTGCTCGATAAGAACAATACATTTTCATGTCTGTCTCGAAAAACAACAAAAGTCATTCCTACATTTATCACTAGTTTTTTTTTTTTTTTTTTTTTTTTTGTGAATTAATCACTAGAGGGGTCTGAATACTTATGAAATATGGCAACAAAGAATGGTTAGTTGGCAACCCTACAGATAAAAGTTTCAAACCCGCTTCCTGCCATGAAGCAACAGCTATAATCACTGCTCAGACCCTTTAATAAAGTGAGGGTTTAATCCCTAAGTGCTAACATGAATCACAGTGTTGATGGTTCATTTGGTTGTCTGATTAAATCAGAATATTGTTGTGGTTTTGCTCAAATTTCGTCAATGAATCTCCCTCTCATGGCGGGTGTGGGTTTAACGCCTCGTTGTTCTAACAAGGCCTCCATCCCCTTGGATTGAATCCCCCTCGTTTCTTTTGCTCCCCTTTTGGTTTTGATCAGACGCAACAGCTTGTTTTTATCTCACTTTATCCGTTGCCAAGGAATGCAAACAAAGACACTTGCGTCAACGTTCGACCGTCTTGTTAAATCCATTGTGATTGTCCCGGCAAACCGCTGGCTTTTGTCCCAGAAGAAAAGTCAATGAAGCCTGAAACAGTCATGCCTGGGATCTGAGGTCCAGAGTGGATCCTTTCCCACTAATGGCCTACAAGACCAATGAAAAGCAGCCAGTCCCTCGTTATCACCCATGTTCTTTTGGACCTACTTCAAATAAATGATAGCTTTTTGTTTTGAAAGTATTGAGACAAATGCAGCACATCTCTCCAGAAAGTGCACTCATCAAAGGCTTGCTCATTTCTCCTCTTACTCATTTATTTTTCAGACTTTTTCCACAGTCGTTTCACTTTACTGATCTCAACAATACAATGGCGTGTCCTCACTAAGTCATGCAAGAGTTTGTCCATTCCTCTTTAAGAGTAAAGTGTTTTAACATGTCCTCCAGAAAGAATAATTTGCTACTGGGACAATAATGAATGCGATGATGTTCCAAAGCCTGCCGCTGACTCCACAATCAAACAAAGCCTTTTATTAGGTCACTTTTATATCAAAGACCATCTTTGAGTCAGTGGAAGCATCATGCTGAAAAAGATTGTCACCCTGTCATTGTCCAGCTATTTTCATTTCAGCTGCAAATTTAGATGAATAATTTATGTAAAACCCAATCATTATCGATACGGAACGTTCATTCGGCTTTGCCATGAGCTAATCTACACTGGTGGATTTGTCTTATCTGTAGATGAGAAAAATCATGTTGTAGAGGGGAGGAAAAACAAACATCATCAGTGACAAAAGAAGAGACGCCAGAGTAAAGGGGATTTATCAAAAAGATAATGAAGATCAAACATGCAGCCATGGCGATTGTTGTTCTAGTTTCCAGGGAAGCGTGTAATGAACTGAAGAAATATGGTTGTTTTTGTGCGTAGCATTACAGGAAGCTGCATGCAACTCCACAGCGTATTGGAATCACACCGAACTGCCATCCATGTGTACCGGGGGGGCTGGGTGGGGGATGATTGATGGTAGACTGCAACCA
Organism: Nematolebias whitei; assembly: GCF_014905685.2. Classification (NCBI taxonomy): domain Eukaryota; kingdom Metazoa; phylum Chordata; class Actinopteri; order Cyprinodontiformes; family Rivulidae; genus Nematolebias; species Nematolebias whitei. The sequence goes on along the minus strand of NC_056519.1, from coordinate 7,869,260 downwards.
TTTGTGTGTTCATTTTGGGAGCAAGTTTAAAACGACGATGTAAACAAGCCTGGCAGGCAGCAGGAAGACGTGCTGTCTTTTCCTTCCTCTTGCCTCATCAGCATTAAGACCTGAGCAAACTGATGAGTATCGTGTATAAAAATGCTTGCCACGCTGTCAGTGGGGACAGGTTTGAACAGTAATTTATATCATGCATGTTCAGAAGTACTATGCTGCACTTTTCCTGCACTGAGATTCACTGCAGACATTGCAGGTTTTTCTTGACTGAGTTATTCCCAAGTCTAATAAAATCCACAAATCTCATTTACCAAACACTGGCATGGTACATCGTAGTTTGAAAGACCGAGCTATTAAGCTGTTCTGTTATAAAGTGGTTTGGTTACCAATAAAGTTGGACCACGGTTATCTACAAGGATCAACTTGAGGTCTGGATGGGGTATATGTTGCTCTAAAACCTGTATATACTTTTATTGCATTATCGGTGCCTTTTCCGATGTGTATGCTGCCCATATCAGAGACACTAATGTACCCCCACACCATCAGAGAGGCAGACTTTTGACCAAAGTGCCGATAACAAACTGGGTGGTCCCTCCCCTTCTTAGTATGGATGACCAAAAACAATATTTTTCACAAATTTCAAACAGATTTATGTGGGAACAGGACAGTTTTCCACTTTGCCTCAGTTTATTTTAAATAAGCTTTGGTCCAGAGAAGACGGCGGCCGTTCTTCTTCTTTCGACTGCTCCCTTCTTCAGCGGTCTCCACAGCAAACCAACTCGTACGAAGACTTGGTGATTGTTTGTATACCGTATGCCCTTCCTGATGCAACCACAGACCATTGAGCTACCACAGCCCTCTGTGTGGAGCAGAGAGTTGCATTTAGGGCGCTCGGGGGAGCAGATGATGGGGGTTAAGGACCTTGTTCAAGGGCCAAGAGTGGGGCGACTGAGGGTGGAGGCAGGTGTGGGTGTTTTACCTTTTCCATTCACTTTTTGATATTGTCTGTATGGGGTGTTGAACCTGCGACCTTCTGATCACAGGTCCACCTTCTCTAACCTCTGCACCACCACACCCCGACAGTGATTCTTGATGTCCACGTATGCTTTCTCTTTGCATGATAGAGCTTTAACCAGTATTTGTAGATGGCACAGTAAACTGTGTATATAGACATGGACTGGTGGAAGTGTTCCTGAGGCCATGCAGTGATGTCCAGAACAAAATCAGATCTGTTTTTAATGCACACTGTCCAAGGACTTGAAGACCAGGAGAATCCAATGTCGAGTTACAGCCTCACCCTTTGAACTCGAGGATTTCTCCAAATCTTTGAAATATTTTGATATTGACAGGCAGGAAGGGTGCTCGGTTCTTTTGACAGGGCGGGGCGCCCTGCTTGTATAATTATAGGGGAAATGCTGCAAAATTTAAAAATCATGACCTGGGTTTTTTTTTTTTTTTGACGTACAGCTTGCAAAACTGTGTTGTAGACTGCTTAGTCACCAATTTATGTTCTTACAATACAGTAGTTCCTCGCTACTTTGTGGCTCATTTATTCAAGACTCGCTCTATCACGTTTTTTTCAAAATAAGATTGGACATGACACACAGTTGGCTGACTGATGGATGAGCCGC
>NC_056519.1:7836788-7867622 GCF_014905685.2 Nematolebias whitei | reverse complement strand
TAAGATTGGACATGACACACAGTTGGCTGACTGATGGATGAGCCGCACGATCGGCATGGAATTTTTATTTTAAATGAATTATTTTAAATTGTTTAGCACCTGCTGCACTTCTGTGCAGCCTATGCTGCAGGATAAGCTTCCTGCTGCAGCTGATCAGCTGTTCTCCATGCAGAGCAGAGAAGTGGGCGTGGCCAAGAACGCTTGCAGGTGGCTGAGAGCAGAGGAAGCAGAGAGCTGAAATCATGACATTTTGTGCTCTTTTAAAGCATTTAGAATCTAGAAACATTGTTTAGAATATTGCAAAAGTATGGGAAGGGTTCAAAACACCTTTTCATTATTTATATATATATATATATAAACTACTACTTACTACTTATCCTACTTCTCCAAAATCCTAGAAAAAATAGTTTTTACTCAGTTGAATCAATTTTTAACTGAGAACAAAATCTTTGAGGTCTTTCAGTCTGGTTTTAAGCAACTCCACAGCACAGAAACAGCTTTGGTTAGGGTTTGCAATGACATGTTAACTTCAAACGATTCTGGTCACTATGTGGTACTTGTACTCCTTGATCTTACTGCTGCTTTTGACACCGTCGACCACAGTATCCTCATCTCACGGCTCGAACACTGGGTTGGGATTACAGGAGCTGCTTTAGACTGGTTCCGTTCTTACCTCTCTGACAGGACTTTTTGTGTCAAGGTTGGTGAAAGTCTGTCCACTTCGGTCCCTCTTTCCTGCGGGGTCCCACAGGGCTCGATCCTTGGACCCCTTCTCTTCTCGCTCTATCTGCTCCCACTGGGATCCATCTTAAGAAAACATGCCATCTCATTCCATTGCTATGCCGATGACTGCCAGATCTACCTGCCACTGAAACCAGCCAGTGCTCGTTCCATCCACCCTCTCCTCAAATGTCTAGATGACATTAAGGCATGGATGACTTCAAATTTTCTCAGTTTTAACGACCAGAAAACTGAAGTCATCGTCTTTAGTCCTAGCTCAGCTGCCTCCTCAGATCCTGCAAACCTGGACTCACTTCAGCCCTATCTCAAGCACACTGTTAGAAATCTCGGGGTGGTTTTTGACTCGGATTTTAAGTTTGACAAACAGATCAGTTCAGTTCTGCAGAAAAGTTTTTTCCAACTGCGGCAGGTAGCTAAGCTCAAGCCAGTGTTATCCAGACCCAACCTTGAAACATTAGTCCATGCCTTCATCACAACCCGCCTGGACTATTGTAACTCACTTTATGCTGGGGTCAGTCAGGCGTCCATTTCACGTCTCCAGCTCGTCCAAAATGCAGCTGCTCGGCTTTTAACTGGTACACGTAGGTCTGAGCACATCACACCTGTTCTGTCCTCCCTTCACTGGCTTCCTGTGCGATCCAGAATCGACTTCAAGATTCTCCTCCTGACATATAAGTGCCTAAATGGCCTCGCACCCCTCTACCTCTCCGAGCTCCTGGAACCATATGTTCCGTCTCGGGCCCTGAGATCATCGGACCAGCTTCTTTTGGTCGTTCCAAAATCACGCCTGAAGCTCCAAGGGGATCGAGCTTTTTCAGTCAGAGGTCCCAACCTGTGGAACAACCTGCCCCTCAACATCAGGCAGGCCTCCTCCCTCCTGATGTTCAAATCCCTCCTTAAAACGCACCTGTTTGCTCTGGCGTTTAATACGGTGTGAGTTAGTTTATTTTGTTCTGTGTACCTCATTTTAAATTCTGTTGTTTTATGATTGACGTTTATTTTTACTGCTTGTTTTTCCTTAGTGTGATCATTAGTGTGTGTTATTGCTCCAGTAATTTTAATTCTGTATGATGTTTTTGTTTTGCTGCCTATGTTTTGCTACATTTCTGTTAAGCACTTTGATAACAGTTTATCTGTTTTAAATTGTGCTCTACAAATAAAGATGACTTGACTTGACTTGACTTCTCTGTTTTTCACTTATCGTGGGGCTTCAGGGTACGGATCCCCCGTGATAAACGAAGGACAACTGTACCTGCCTTGGCCTTTTTTTATACTCACTTTGGCAAACGATGCTAAGTTAGTTACAATATACAGAGTTAACTTTTGAAATGAACTTTAGTAGTTTTGGACAACTTTTCAAGCTACTATTTATTATTCACTTATGTTTATCAGAGTAGCTATTGTATTTGGACATTTGGGGCTGTAGCCACTGATGTTTTCTATCAAGGAAGGTTCAAGATGCCTGTGACAACTCTGTGACTATGAAAGAAAATCTGTTGCACTTTTCTTTTTCTTTTTTTTGAACATGCAAAAGAAGAAGCAGGTAAAGATAATGGAAGGATGTTTAAAATTCAGGTGACAAGACTGAGACCAAGAAAAATGGAGGAACCCCATAAAAAAATTATTTGAAATACTCGCTAAGGATTCCAGGATTGAAGTTTGACCAAATGTAATGAGAATACTTGCAAAGTGAAATATATTGTCCTTACAAAATCAGCACAGAGATACAAATATTTATACATACAGTGCCCAAATAGAATTCCCCCCTTCCCTGCCTGTATCCACCGTTCCCACATTCCATGTAGCTGGCAGACACACTTATCATAGTTTTGGCTCAACTGGCTGAATGTTTTGTTTGACTGGTTCGAATGTCAGGGCAAATAATGTGACTTGGTATTGTTTTCCTCACGAACACCTGAACACTTACAAAGTTTAACATAATAGGAAAAACACTCTGACGATAAGAAAAAAGGGGAAAACGCATACGATACATAATTCTTTCAATAACTTCTAAACGTTTTAAACCATTTTGGAGATTCTCTGGCAAATGCTGGCACCAACTAGAGTCCATCAGTCGCAGCGCTGTGAGAAACTACTTTTAGGGGTTGCTGCTCCTTTCTTGGCAATTGGCCCCAATCCGAAGTGGCTCTGTGCTATCGGTGTGTGCTTACACAGCATCTTGTACTCACCCCATTGTCAACAACACTTTTGGACCAAACCCTTCAAGTGCAGTGGATTGACTACACATAGCATTTTTATAAAACAAATTATTAGGTGTAGCTAATCCACCACCCTGATTTTGTTTTGGTGGCATCAAAGATAAAACTAAATGAAAGCTTATGCTGGGGAAAAAAAACATCAATTATGGAAATATTCATAATTGCTTGTGCCTAAATGTTACAATGATTTATTAAATGTCATTAAATATTGGGAAAGACATAAATTGAATTCACTTTTTCTCTTTTTTAATCAAGCAAATGGCACCAGAGCAGAACGTAAAAATATAACATCACCAAAACATAAAATTAATTCACATTTTTATGTGATTTGTACAAGATAAGTTGTTTTTACATTTTTCAATAAGCTTTCCTGTTGCATCTCTTTAAGCTTCATTTCATTATCACCCGAAGGTGGAACAGTAATGAATAATAGAGGGTGATCACTGGATGTGCATCTACAGCTGATTCACTTCTGGAGCCAAAGGTTTGGCGTTAACCTGGGTCCAGATGTCTTGTCTGCCACAGCTAACCGATCTTAGCAAACACAAGGAAGGCTACAGCTCAAGTTTTTGCAGATGTTGAGCAAAAATATGTGGTGTGGTAGTAGCTGACAGTCATTCACATGCACCTTCCACGCTCTGACAGATCATGTGAGGTATCCCAATATGGCAAGAGTTTGTGTATTTGACCAAAAAATAATAAAGCACTGATTAGTCTCATTTCGATTGGCTTTGTAGAGATGTAGTAGAGTGCTGTATGAATGTGTGTGGAGGTAAATGAGGGCACATTTAAAGCACTTAGAGTATCTTCAATTGATAGAAAGGCGCTACATAAGTCCATTTACCATTTACCTCCATTTTTCTTCAACCTGAAATTTTAGTCTCATTGGCATGCATGGCGGTTATATGTAGTCCTTTAACAAATGATGGACCTTTTTTAGGATGAGGTTTCATGACTACAATACTAGGGATGCACGATATTATCGGCATGCATCTGTATTGGCCGATATTAGCGATGAAGTTAAATATCGGACATTCCGTGAAAATAACTCGGATATAAAAGGCGCTGTTTATACACACACACACACACACACACACATGTGTGTGTGTGTGTGTGTGTGTGTGTGTGTGATTGTGTGTGTGTGTGTGTGTGTGTGTGTAAGGCACTGTTTTTGTATGACAACCCAGTGACAAGGATGCCTGCAGTGCCAGCACAATGTTATGACATCACGCGCGCTGTTGAGTTTAGATTTGTGAAAATTTACAAAGTTGCACTGTTCCGAGTGTTATCATTGTGTTAGAGAGAGTAGATGTCATAAAAAATTGACATTAAACATAATCCAAGTTGAAGTGTTGCATCATTTTCAGTCCCCTTTTTGGCATCTGCATTTGGTAGCAGGACAAACACTATGCAGAATAATGTCGTATTTAATTCCACAGCAGAGAAAGCTTTTTAGTATCTGTAAGTAGGTCTATAGGAAAAAATATCCGTATTTGTATCGCATATCGGCCAAATAAATTTTAACATATCGGCATATCGGATATCGGCCAAAAATCCAATATTGTGCATCCCTATACAATACAGTTTTGAGATAGTTTGCTCGTGTTATCACTTTCTTAGTCAATCCAACAAAGTTACATCAGGTCAACTGGACAGTTTCTTTTTTTGTTTTTGTTGAGACGTTTCGTCCTTCATCCAAGGACTTTGTTGTGGCTCCTCAAAATGACAAACTCAGTCCCAGAAGCAGCACACTCATATAGTGGGCCAACCAGCTTGCTGGTGATAAGATGGTTCCTGGGGCCTGCCTTCTCCCCCGTTGACTCCTCTGAAGCAGCCAAAGTGGTTCAAAACATCACAGTTCATGCTCAATAATCCAGGTTTAAAAAAATCCAACAAACTTGTCTTGTCATCTGGATGTTTTACGTTTTTGTTGAGACATTTCATCCATCATCCAAAGGACTTCGGCAGGACTTCATGAAGTCCTTTGGATGAAAGATGAAACATCTCAACAAAAAAATAAACCGTCCAGATGACCTGACTGAACTTTGTTGGATTTTTTTAATCTGGATTATTGAGCATGAACTTTGAATTCTTAGTCAATCTTTGCACTCAGGGTGGGTAACTTTCACTGACTGAAACAGTTTCCATGTATTTTGTTTATTTTAACGGATTTTATCTTTATTTTTGTGTTGCTGCCAGCATGTGTTGTCACCCTGCTTTTCTCATCAACAAAAACAACTAAATGACAAAACCAGCTATCCAAAAACACAGCTATTGTTTATTCACCCGCCTCTCATCCTCACTGACGTTTCCTTTTATCTGTATGCTTTTTAATGGTCTTCTGATCAAACTCCCCATTCCGTCTATAAATAACTACAATCTGAAACTTTGTAATGGCTGAAAATATATTTTTTTAAAGGCTGAGTGTGACTGAAACAACAGATACATCCATAGAAATATTAATCTATATGCATTTTTGTTTGTTTGTTTTCTGGAGACCCTAAATTTGTTAAAGTAGTTAACTCCAAAGTCAAACTCGTTGGGATTAAATTTTCAGAAATCTATAATTTCTATCTCCTCATTTCAAACGCTACTCTGGTTAAGTGAAAAATTGTGACATTTGGCGCTGGCGCTCTATCAATTTGTCCGATGCATAATTAGCAGAGAGCAAATTGCCTTTTATACACGCTTTTGCAAATAGCAGTTCTGTAGGTATTCATTATCTAAATTAGAAATTCATGGAAACTGGTCTACTTTACCTCAAAGCTTGTTGTAACCAGCATAAAAATCCTGTTACCCAACTCGTCTTCAAACCTTCTATCTGCCTAATGGAGAGCAAAATCTGCAGGAGGTCTTTTCACTGTTGGATCCATGGGAAATATAAACACGCCTGCAGAGAAAAAGCTGCTTCTTTACCGGGACTTTGTCTGTAGGTGGCTCTTCCTCCATCTCACGACAGAACTTTAATGTTTGCTGATGATTAATGAGGGCCATCGTGAATATCGATGGCCTCTGTAGTGCTAATGAATCTGATGGGTGTGACGGCACATCTGTGCCAGAAGGCTTACAACATAAAACCCACCTAAGAAGAACCTAAGAAAAAATATGCTCCTTTATATCCTATAGGTTGTTTTGGGCCTGCTTGTAATTGGGCTTCCTTTTATGATCCAGCTCCAATCTATCATTAATGTGAGCATTTGAATATCTCATTAGTTCCCACATCGATCCGACCTCGGCACAAATGGCGGGTCCATTTTATAGAGGAAACTGTAGTGAGAAAACGGAAGGCAGCAATCAATCAGCAGCCCAGGGAAACCACTCATCTGTTTGGGGGGGGGAGACGGGTCTTCCAATTAGTGAAAAAGCTCTCTGTGGAGGCATATTATTCCAGCGTTCATTCCAAATAGTTCTTTTTTCTTTTTGAAGCATCTTCAGCCCAACTTAGTTGCATATTTATCAATATGATGGGTAACTAAATCAACAAAGCCCCAGGTCGCACAGCTTCCTGAAGCAACTGCACTGTGACAATTAATTCAAGAGATGGAAAATACAACCTATTTCAATAATTTAATATTAATAAAAAAAGGTATGGAGGAGTGGTGGCGCAGAGGTTGGAGAAGGTGGGCCTGCGATGAGGAGGTTGCCGGTTCAATTCCCCATACAAACATCAAAATGTGGGTGGAAAAGGTGAAACACTCATACCTGTCTCCACCCTCATTTGAGCCACTCTGGGCTCTTGCACAAGGCCTTTAACCCCCACCATCTGCTCCCCATTGCACCCTAGATGGCAGCTCTCTGCTCCACACAGAGGGCTGTGGTAGCTCGGTGGTCTGTGGTTGCATTAAGAAGGGCGTCTGGCGTAAAAACAATTGCCAAGTCTTTGTGTGAGATAGTTCGATGTGGCCACCTCTGAAGAAGAGAGCAGCCAAAAGAAGAAAAATACACAGTTAGGTATATACTACATACTTATATTTGATGCTTATAATTTTGTCGTCTAAAAACTAAAACCCAAAGAATTTTAATTTAACAATTTTCAAGTGGAGTTTAAAGAGTCTGGTCATTTTTGAAGTGCTGATCTGTTAGCTAGTTGGCACCTTACCAAATGTGACATCGGTCATAAAGTGAGACGAAACCATCAGAAATGTTCCTATAAGTTGTGATGATAATATGGTGAATGTGTCAATTCACCAGGAGTCGAGTAAACATTTAGACTGACCGCTGATTACACAGACTGAGGCCCTGAGATACTTCAGGAGGCCGACATTTGCGCAGTGACAAACACTCCGTTGAGAAAACCGCGATGAACTAAACAAACATGCTGAAGTGTAAAGGTTTAATATTATTGCGCCATTCATTCACTAGTGTGATTTCTAAGCTCTCAAAAATTGGTTTCTCAGAACACACCATTGGTTGGTTCTCTAACTATTTTTCAGACTGGAGGCAATGTGTTCAACATAATGGTGCTTCCTCCAGTTATTTAACAGTCAACAATGGTGTACCACAAGGCTCAGTCTTAGGACCCACCCTCTTTACAATATACACTGGTAATGTACAGTAGGTCAGAGCATCCCTGATGCATCCTTACATTTCTATGCTGATGACACAGTTGTTTATTGTCGAGCTAAAACGGTGCTAAGGTTTTCCAGCTTTTGCAATCCTCTTTTGACATCATCCAGTCAGATGTGTTCCATCTCAAACTTGTCCTAAACGCTGACGAAACCAAAGGGCTGCTGTTTTTAAACATGAAGTCAGTCCCAGCTGTTAATTTGATTTTGTGCTCGAATGGTGTCCCTATTGAGTTGGTCTATTCCTACAAAAATTTGGGTATGTTGTTCGATTCACATCTCTATTTTAAACTCCACGTGGAAAACCTAGTAAAGAAACTGAAAGTTAAACTAGGTTTCATTTTCAGAAATAGATCCTGTTTAACTCTGAATGCTAGGAAACACCTTGTAACTGCAACTTTCCTTCCCTCCATTGACTACGCTGACATTATTTACATGAATGCTCCTACAAGAACCCTGCAGATGTTGGATGCTGTCTATCATGGTGCGCTGAGATTCATAACGGGCTGTAACTACTGTACCCACCACTGCACCCTGTATTCACTGGTTAACTGGACATCATTAATTTCACAGACTCTCCCACTGGTACATTTTCATCTTTAAATTAGTTCTTGGTCTGCTGCCTTCATACATCTCCTCTATATGTCACTGCGTGAGTGCAGCTACAGCGTGCGCTCTCAGGACATTATTACCTGCAGTGTTCCCTTCGTGCAGGCTGAACTAGGCAAAAGGGTCTTCTCCTACTCCGCTCCTGTTTCCTGGAATATCTTGCAAAAAGATCTGAAGCTCTCAACCTTGACCTCCCTAAGTGGCTTTAAACATCTGTTGGACTCCTGGCAAAAAAACAACGCAGACATGTTCCTGTTTTTAGTTTCCTACACCGCCTTATAATCTAGCTGTTTTTTTGTTACATTGCCATTTAAATAACATTTTATTTTCACTTGTTCTCAATTTGTACGCATCCTTTATGATTGTCAATGGTTGTTTTTGTTGTCCACTGTTGTCATCATTCTTTGTTAACATCAGGTCTCTTGTAAATGAGTGTCTGAGGCTCAATTGGATTAACCCGTCTAAATAAAGGTTGAATGAAAATGTTCTTTTTTTATTTTAAAGTCTGAATGAAGAATTTGTGTAATGTGTTCTGTATCTGATGTCACATCTGATAGGCAGGGACTTTGATGCCTTCTGGATGCCTCTGTTATTTTTGAATGGACCAAGGCGGCGAGGAGGGACGTAGCCAACCCACCCCTGATGTGACTTTGCACCACAAAGTGAGGTAGTAACAGAGCGGGAATGGTTGACATGTAAAAAAGTTCACACGGCGTTACAGCTCTGTAACATGATGAAGCTATGACGTATGGTCTGTGTGCTCACCCCGTCACTAAATTAAACAGATTTATTGTCATATGTGATGATGAAGCACAGAAACTTTGAAATTAGTTTACCAGCTTACCACCAAGAGAAGTGCGAGTTAACTCGTCTTGTTTTGAAAATGGCAGACGTTTGTCATATATTTAAAGAGTTGCACTCTGCAGAAACGCAGCTGAGTTCTGCCTCTTCTGGTTTCACGATGCTCGCTCCATTTCTGAAAGCTCATGTTTCTGCAGGACATAGCTGGTTATGTTGGTGACTTTTGAATGGCCGGAGGCGGCATTTCACAGAAATGTTTCATGTAAGAGCCTTATTAAAGGAACATCACTTCAAAAATGACCAGCCTATCCCTTCAACATTCAAAATGCATTGTTAAATTATAATTAATAATTACTACTATCACTCAGTGGTAATTACACTGCGGTATCTTAAAAAAAAGAAGCCAATTTTATTGGATTAGACTAAAATTATCTTTGTTTTTTGGGTACCACTTTACAATAAGGCTCCCCAGGCTCTCCCTATAAATGATAATAATTTATAGATACATTATTAATTCCTCTGTAAACACTTTATAAATCTTTAACTGTTTATGCATTAACTAAGGGTGAGAAAGGGACAAAACTGACAAGTTTCTTGCCAAATAATGAGCCAAATCTGCCACCTCTTCAATGATTCCAGGTGTCATTATTCTCATTCGCATTGCATGTTGTACATGAGTTGGAATGAAATTGTGTACACCGGGTCCCAGTTACATCCAACAAAAGTATAAAATGTAAAAGAAGAACCGTAACAAGATCTAAGATACGAACTAAGAAAAACATCAGCTAATTGTTCCTTCTGAAGTCCACGACCATCTCTTTCATCCCCTTCATATATTCTTCTTCTTCTATATATTTTCAGCTAGAGTTGTTACATTAAACATTTCAGTAAGTATCTACAACTAATATTTATCCTAAAAAGTAGGTGTACCAATGCCTTTTGTGTTCACAAGGTAGTAACTTATTCTAAAATGTTTAATATACCAACACTAGATGAAATAGGTGAACAGATTTGTCTCACTATTTGGCAAGAAACTGGTCAGTTTGTTTTCTTTATCGCCCTTAATTAATGCATTATAAGCAGTTAATAATGATTTATAAAATGTTTATAGAGGAATTAATAATGTATCTATAAACTGTTTATTAGCATCTGTAAGAGTATCCTTATTGTAAAGTGGTACCGCTTTTTTTTTTTTTTTCAAGATTGTATGTTCTAGTTACAAAATGTTTAATCAGTTAAAGCTGTTAGAGGTTGAACTGAGCAGCACTTGAAAATATAAGCATTCCTTGAGACATAAAAAATAGAATAGTCACAGCAATATGTTGAGCGTATTTTTAAAATGTTATGAATAATGCAGAAGTTGCTGGAATTTGAATGTAATCTGTCACAAAATGAACCAAAACAAGAATTACTTGGAACAACAACTCTAGGGAAAGAAAGTGAAAATTACATTTTTAGTATATATATATATATATTTACATTTTTCATTGTTTTAAGAAGTTCTAACTTTTTTAAAGTTACGCACTAACTATGCCATCTGATTTTATAAACTTGAATAAATCAGTTCACGTTAAACAAGATTATTTTTTTCCAATTTCCCTAAAAAATATTTTGGACCTACATGTTTTGATGCTGAGAGCTGCAGTTTGCATGTTTGTAGATATGTGCGCACGCCGGCTGGGTTTAGCTGTAATTGCTATGCAGAGACTAGAAATAAAAGCGGAGCACTTTGAGAAGAGACATGCTGGGAGTAATGGTAGTGGGGAGGCAGACAGGAAGCAGTCTGACGGAATAGAAATGCGAGCGCACAGACAAATTGCTTTTGACTGCTCGCTCTTTGACAAGTCGAACCGAATCTGCAGCAACATTCTGCCTCCACTTTACAGGAAAATGCATCAGGAATGCGTGTTTAGAGTAACAATGGTCTGACTGGTCCAAGTTTCTGTAAAAGAAGGAAAAACTAGAAAAATTGCATTTCCTGCAAAAATGCAGTGTGAATGATTATTGCAACAGAATTTGCTGAAAAACAGCTGAAATGAGCTAAAATACATTCTGAAATGTGGCTGAAATGGAAGAACAATGCTAATTTAGCAGAAGAAAGCAGAAAGGACACATATTTGCTGAATTAGGGTAATTCTAAATTGTCCCTGGGTGAATGAGAGAATGAATGGTTGTGTCTCTTTTGTCTCTGTGTCCCTGTGATGGACTTGTGACCGGTCCAGGGTGTCCCCCGCCTCTCACACAGTGATAGCTGGACATGGGCACTAGTGACCCCCACGACCCAAAAAGGAAGAAGTGGGTAAAGATGATGGATGGATGAGCAGAAATTTGCATATAAATTAGGAAATTAGCAAAAAAAAAAAGCTGAAAAGTAGCTGAAAAGGCAGAAAGAAGCTTAAACTACCAGCAAGGTGGAAGGAGCCTAACTGAGTTAAAAAATGTGGAATTATCTGAAAAAGCTAAAAACAGAATCAAAGTGGCTAAATAGTAGTTGAAAGAGCAGAAAAAGCTGAAAGGGGCATAACAAGCTGACATTAGCATAAATAAGTTATTAAGGCCAAAAGTAGCAGAAATTATCATGAAAAACTTTAATTGATCTGAAAAGGGCTTAAATTAGCTACAAAAATGCTAAAAGGGTAGCTGAAATGGTAGAACAAGCTTAAATTGCCAGAAGATAGCAGAAAGAACGTTTGCCAAATTAAGCTGAAAGAAACAGAAATGAGCACAAAATAGTGAAAATTTTAAAAAAAAAAAACGAAAACAAAAAACCAGCTGAAATGAGCAAAAACAGCTGAAAAGTAGCTATAAAAACAGAAAGAAGCTTAAGTTTCCAGAAGTGGAGAAGAGCACATTTTTGCTGAATAAGGTTAAAAGAATATATTGATGCATGCTCAATAATCCAGGTAGAAAAATCTGAAAAAGTTCAATCTGGTCCAGAGGACCAGATATAACTTTTTTAGAAGGTTGAAAGAAGTGCAAAAACTGGAATTAGCTGAAAAAAATAGCATAAAACAGCTAAATATTAGCTGAAATAGCAGGCAAAGCTGAAACTTGCAGAAATAAGCTGAAAGGAGCATAACAAGCTGAAATTAGCAGAAAGAAGTTAGAAGAAGCACAAAAATTTAGTAGTTAACCGAAAGAATCTGAAAGTAGCTGAAAAAAGTTTAAATTTGCAGAAGGAAGCTGAAAGAAGCTGAAAATGTGAAAGGAGCAGTAAAAGGTTGTGAACAGATCTAAAGATTTGAAGGATGTAAAATGAGCTCAAGTTATTTCCTATGAGAGAAAAAAAAGGCTAAATACTTTTAAAAGCTAAAGTTTCACCAATACCGAAAGTCATAGCAGGATTGTTCTGAAAGAGCTGAACATTTTGATATTATTTGTTGAAATAGCATAAAAATTGTGGAATGAGAAAGATACCAAAAAATGTACAGGGGAAAAATGGATCACAATAGTGTGAATGCTTCATAAGCACACACAATAAAAGTGAGACATTTGTCAGTGGTTTTCACTTAAATACATTAATTAAAAACAAACAAATCAATTGAACTGCTACAATAAAACTGCCGTTTTAATTAGTAGTGGGGCACCACTACAACAACGTGTGTCAAAAAACTAAATCCATTTTCTGTCTGTTAGAAAGACAGTGCGTTGTTACGGCTCGCTATAATTCAGCTGTTTACTTCTCCGATTTCCAAAGCCTCTTAAAATCAAACCGTGGCCTTAAATATGTTGTTTGCAGCATGATTGTAAATATGTGTTGACATTTCACTTTTCAGTGTAGCTGCCTGTAGCTACACCGCCTGACCTACGTGGAAGTTTGTAACTTTAATACCCAGATAATTCAAACATATAAAAGCGCCTGCAGCGAATGGAACATTGCTTTCCCACACAGAGCTGCAAGTTTTATTACATCTTATCTCAAGTAGAAGGGAAATTACATATTTCCCTTTAAGGATAAAAGAGAGTAGAAAAAAAAACCCAATTATCCTTTGTTGTTTAGCTATTGTCTGAAATAAAGTGGAATAAATGTGAGCTGTTTAAGCAGTATCTTCCTACAGTGCATACCTCTACATAAAATAGTGCAGTGCGTATTTGCATATTATAAGTGAGAAAATGCTGCTCACCTCTGTTTATTAAATGAAAATGACCTGCCATTCACTGATCTATGAAATGCAAAAATAGTGTTGAACCTGTACGTTCTACCGGAGAACCTCACTGTGAAATCTTCCACCGGCTGACAACAATCCCTGCAAAATGAATATTAATACATAACCAGCAAGAACGCTGGCACGTAAGCCCTCACAGAGAACGTTTTAATTTCTGCCTCGGTACAAGTGGTTTATTTTTTTCTCTCTCAAAAGAACAAGGCGGTCTGTTTAAAATATTTGACGACTCAGCAGGAAACATGATTTCTCCGTCCTTGCAGTGGATTAAATGGTAATGGCTCGCTGGTTTGTTTCACGTGGGATTTAAGTTCCTTCCAGTAGGTTTTTCTTTCTAAACAAAAGCTAACCTGTCTGTCAAACTAGAATCTGCTTGTCAGTGGAGCAGGAGCGTTAAAACCTGCAATAAAGAGTGAATTAGACAACAAAAGCACCTTTTGGAAAACCTTTAGAGTTGGTCTGAGACCCTTTCTGGAAGTCTAATAAGTGGGATATGTGGAAAGACCAAGACTGTATGGGGTTGTTGAGGGGATAATATGGTCAGGTCATACTTGAAGTGATGTTCTGTTCTTTGGTTAGTCTCAGCCGTGACATCAGCCACAGAGCACTGACTACTGAGAAAGAAACAAGCGTCTTTGCCTAGTCTAGGCTAATGGCTAGCAAAATGAGTTCCCGTTCTATTTATTGCTTTTAAGGCATTGAAAACTGATTTTCTCAAAAACATACTGGTGTAAAAATAATGCTACATTAATACGTATTAAACTTCTACAATTTACTTAGAGTTACTTGAGTGTGTCGAGCATAAACTCTATCCACCGTATTGCTGGGGGCTCTATTGTATGAATGATTATGGGAACAACTTCCTGTCAGATACAGGAAGTAGCAGTAAGCATTGGTTAACCATGGTAGTGGAGCACGGACCGTGGTTTATTCAAAAGTAATTTGCATTCAGTTTAGCAGATAAAATGCAGATTTTGTTTTGTTTACATTTATTTAACAACCATAAAGTTTACTAAAATATCCTCGTGGAGTTCAGGTACCTGTTGTGTTCACAGCTGCACGAACAACCAGACCAAACTAAATCAGTGGCTACAACGTTCGTCCTCCCATCCCTCGTTCGCAGTAGGCAACCGTGTGATTATATTGTCCTGTTTGAGCTCTGACAGGCTGTGTTCCCACATGTTTAAATTCAATTTATGATACTTGGAGAAACTATATTAGCTCGTACTGTTGGCACATAAACAAGCGCCGGTTTTGGTCTGTGCCGGAAGTCGCGCCCATAATTCATGCAAGGCGCCATGTGGTCTAAGAATAAGGTGGATATATGACTGTTGTGTCAAAGCTGCTGAATGCATCAGAATATGCACAGTCTATGCCTCACACACACTCACATAAAGCAGATAATAATAATAATAATGCAGTTAGAAAAGATATGGAAGACCGAGGATGCAGAAGACAGAAACGGAGGATGACACACTGAGTGACCCCTGAAAATGGAAAAGCCGAAAGGAACAGTTCTTTTGCATCAGTATGTCATAAGCCTGAAAAACAAATTAAAACTGTGAAGGACCAATAAATGCCTGCTAAAAGTGGTTTGTTTTTTAAGAATGCTAAATGATTATTCAGAGATGAAGGTTAGAAAGTGTTAAGTGTTACTTGGACCCGTGAATGAAGCAGAAATAATGGCTGTGCTCTGCTAGGCCATGGTGACCAAGACAAAGGTAAATAAAAGATGTTCACAGGCCAAGGCACTTTCTTTTTATGTGTATGTGAAACGTGTTGTGTAAACTGTGCTTGACTGTTGTCAGGACTGTATAAAAATGGGGTATATAAGTGTCTCTCTAAACTAAGTTGGATTTTTCTTGGAAGACTATCCAGATCTGCCGTGTATCTTGCCCAAATAAAATCCTGGATAAGCCTGAGTCCTTTATTTTTTAATAACTTATCAAAATTAGCCATAACTGGTACTTGTTTGGCTAGCCATTAACCTAACCTAGACAAAGTAGTATATTTTCTGGCCTATAAGTAGCACCTTTTTGTTTACTTTGCATACCCAGCGAATTACACGCCAAAGCAACTTTTTTTTCTTTTTCCATATTTATAAACCAATTTTTGACTGAGATATGACCATTTTCATTCATTCTGACATTAAAAATTTTGACCACTACCATTTTACCATACCCATACTATACCAATTTATTTATAGAGCACTTAAAACAGCAACAAGGCCAACCGAAGTGCTGTACAATAGAAATAAACAAGCACAGCGGACAGGAAACATAAAATATAAATACAAAAAGCAGCAGATAATAACTAAATGGCCAACACTATAGACTACAGTCAGGATCAAAACAAATCACACCGTTTCAAAGGCAAGGGACTACAAGTGGGTTTTCAGGTGAAACTTGAAGACTTTGAGTGTGGAAGCCTGCCTGACTCGCAGTGGCAACTCATTCCACAGTCTTGGACCTGCAATAGAGAAAGCCCTGTCACCTCTGAGCTTACGACGGATTTATGGAAATGAAAGGAGCATCTGGTCTGCTGACCTCAGAGAGCGTGGTGGGACATATGGCTATAGAAGATCAGTGAGATAGGATGGGGCAGAACTGTTCAGGGATTTAAAAACATACATGAGTATTTTGAACTGGATCCAAAGGTGAATGGGTAGCCAGTGCAGGGAGGCCAAAACTGGAGTAATGTGCTCTCTATGGCCTGTGCCAGTTAAAAATCGGGCTCCAGCATTTTGGACCAATTGCAGACGTGCAATGGAGGACTGATTGATTCTAAACAGAAGCGCATTGCAGTAATCGAGTCTGGATGTTATGAATGCATGGATCACTGTCTCAAGATTATTTTTGGACAGTATGGGCTTCAGCTTAGACAGCTGCCTCAGCTGAAAAAAAAACAGGATTTAAAAATCATGTTTACTTGACTGTTAAGTTTCAAGGAAGGGTCCATTATCACTCCCAAATTGGTGACGCTTTGTTTCTCTAACGGGGCTAAAGAGGAAAGGTCAATGTAGTGGTTCATGAACATGCCATTGGGATGGAACAAGATGACTTCAGACTTCTTCTCATTGAAACTTAAGAGGTTTAAAGCCATCCAGTCCCGGATGTCAGCCAGGCAGTCCAGAAGAGGTTGAATAAAGCGTGTGCCTCTGTGCCTCAGGGGGAAGTAAATTTGACAGTCATCAGCATAGAAATGAAAGGGTATGTTGTGATTGCGGAAAATAGCACCTAGTGGCAGCAGGTATAAAGAAAAGAGAAGGGGACCAAGGATGGACCCCTGTGGTACCCCCCCACTGAAGCGCTGCTGATGCTGAACTGAAATCTTTGATACTGACACAAAAGGTCCTGTCAGAGAGGTAAGACCTAAACCAATTGAGGGCTGACCCTGTGATGCCCACCCACTGCTCTAGCCTAGAAATGAGGATCTCATGGTCGATGGTGTCAAAAGCAGATGTAAGGTCCAATAGGACAAGCAGCACAGAATCACCTGCATCCGTGGCTAGGGAAATGTCGTTAAAAACCTTCAGTAGAGCAGTTTCAGTGCTGTGGAGAGATTTGAAGCCAGACTGGAATAACTCTAGGATAGCGTGATCCTCCAAGAAGCACTTCAACTGAGACTCAACTATTGTTTCCAGTAGTTTAGAGGCGAATGGGAGTAAGGAGACAGGCCGGAAGGAGGACACGACTGAGGGGTCAAGGTTAGGTTTTTTTCAGGAGGCTGGACAGTAGCATGTTTCAAAGTTTTTGGCACCACACCTGAGGATAAACTGCTATTCACAATAGCAAGAATAGAGGGACCCAGAGTAGGAAAGACCTCCTTTAGTAGTCAAGGGGGGACCACATCAAAGGGGGAACCAGATGGCTTCATGCTGCACATTCCCTGCTCCTTGGGGGGAAAAAAGGGCTGAAATAAGCAAAAACAGCTGAAAATTAGCTATAAAAGCACAAGGAAACTTGAATTCCCAGAAGTGGAGAGAACATATTTTTACTGAATAAAGTTGAAAGGAGTGCAAAAACTGGAATTAGCCTAGCCTAGCTGCTAGATGGCACTTGAGTAGTATAGTATGCCGTTGTCATGTAATAGGTAAAAGTGGCTATTAATGAAACAATCAGCTTGCCAAAGCCTGCCACATTTGTCCAGCTCCAGAATCATCCCTGGAGCAACTGTCAAATCAGCTTCATTTCTCTGTGCTGCCCCGGCGAAATCTTGTTAAAATTCGAAGAAATGCACAGTGAGTCGTCCCTCTGTGTGCTCCCACAGCCACGTGTCATCGTTTAAAATGCAACTGATTTGACCGTCAAAAAGTTAGACTGAGACACACCTTTACTATAATTTTGAGTAAACAAATGATTGTTTTTAAGTGTTAATCTTGTTAAATTCTTAAAGTCCTCCTGTGCACACTCCTGCGGCCGCCATTTGGCACAACACTGGCCCATATTTCCGGGTATTCAGCGTTGCCGCGTAACAAACGCGACGCATCAGCAGTGACACATAATAGGTGACGCATAATAGGTGTGACTTAAACGGCGACGCAACATATTTATGAATTTTTCCAAATTATTAGACATTTTGGAACTGATGTGACTTATAGGCCAGAAAATATGGTATTTTACCTCTCTCATTACTCGGTGCTTTGACTACTGACATGACTGACAAGGTAATGTATATTAACCAGAACATCATTTCAAAATTGACTGGACAATCCTTTTAAAGCTTTGTCCACAAAAGATATCTAAACAAATTCTGCCTTTTTTCTGTTGAGAGTTAAAGCCGCACGGTGGCTGCCATGCTGAACCTTTGGAACCAGCGTTTGCACACCGGGGATGTGGGGCCCCAAGTTTTGTTTACTCACCCTACACAATCGTGATGACTTCTGTTTTAAACACAAAATAACGGAATACAGCTAAATGCGTTGGGGACAATGGATATTTGAACATAAAAGGTAAGCACTAAGTAAATCCATTAAAGTTAAGACATGAATTTGATGTGCATTTTTTTTTTTTTTTTAAATTAAAAAAGGACAAAACCAAAAAAGTATTGGAATCAGACAGGAAAGTTGGTTTTGTTCCATTTTTAAATTCCGAGTTCCTGTTGGAGGTATAGATTGGCTGACATGCCTCTAAGCTACAGAGCGAGGTAGTACCACATCTGAAACGAGCTCAATGGCGTGATGCAATGGTGACAATCTCTGCAACTAGCCAACCGTGAGATTTGGTATGTCTGGTATGTCTGAGATGTTTGACATACATTTTAACTGCAGTGCTCCACATCATCATGGCTGAGTTACACACCATGCCTCTCTTTTATTCCCTTCATAGTCTTTGCAGAACATAGGTGGCTCGATTGGTAATTCATGAACCACCAGAAGCAGCCTCAACAGGGTCTCTTTGCAGCTGTAATGTGGAACTGTTCAGTGAAAGAGCCTACACCGCCGATGGAAATGTGTGCTTGGGATGAGCTTGAGCTTATAGTCACATATAGAATCAAATCATAAGCCATGCAGAAATTGCTGCTGGGTTAAAAAGAACACAATAAAATATGCCCTTGATTATCTCTGAATGTGTTCCCTTCAAAGAATGTTCATCTTCATCAGTGTTCTGTGCATATATATTAGTGTTTGCAAAAGAGGCTGCTGTAATTTGACCTGAGCGTTACCTAAGGAGCGCTGCGTGTCACATTTTAACTCCCTTTGTCTTTGACAGATGGCTTGGCTCTAAAAGCTTCTGTCCATGGTGTTGAAGGCTGGCCTGATGTATGAGTGTTAGGTCCTGTTTGATAAATCCACCATGTCACTCCGCCTCTGACAGCCATTCATCTTGCTTTGCTTTCTCATGTGAAATGTTCGGCGTGCTGGATAATTCAGTGAGACAAAAAAAAGGGGAGTTCTGAAGCTCAGACTCGGCTCTATCCCATTCTGTGCTGTACTTTATCTCTGTGTTAAAGATACGATGTGTCCCTGTCTAAGCACGAGCAGCAGCAGCTACAACAGTGTCGATATTCAGACCAGCTGAAGGACAGACGTGTTCATAATGAGGCGTTCGGTTCTATTGTTACTGTTTTTTTCTTTTTCTCAGGATTAGGTTGACCATTTGGCCCTTGACTTATCCCCCTGCCTTTTAACAATTAGGTTATTTTATCTTAGTTGATGATTACTAATATTTTTTTGCACTATTACAACTGAATTAGAGAAACTTTATACTAAAGATACAATTGTATCAAAAAAGAAGTAGACAATGATTGTAAAAGAAACATTTATTTTTTTCGTAGCGCTTTTCTGGATTAGTCTGTTGTGCCCATTGATCACATATAATACAGTTATAAAAATGGCTTTTAACTTTACACCCAAAGCAATACCAAAATGTTTTCTTAAAATATGTATGCTAAAAATACTGAGAAAGTATTTCCACTAAACGTGTTGGGAGTATAGCTTGTGGTTCTGCGGTGATGACGTTTCGCTGTGGCCGACGACTTTCCTCGGATCCTTTTCTTGCTTTCCTTGTGTAGTTCTTGTTGTAGGCACTTACCAGAGTATAACAAACCACTTCTCGAACAGATATCACATCACTTACCTCAGTTTTAATCAACCTCTTCTATTAGTTTTAGTAAAATGTATCCCATATTTTGCTTTTTCTCCAGTCATCGTTATAATGAGAACTACAAAGCATAAAGAGCCAGTTGGTAAATCTTCTCTCTAGACATCCATTTTGTAGCTGAATTTCATTAAGCTTAATGTGACGCTGTAATCAAAACTAGTCTGCTTCTCTCCGCAATTTAAAACCCATTTAAACTTTTCACGTACAGAGGATTTGTCATTACATCAACAGAATATAACAATATTTCCAAAAGAAAAGAAAAAAAATCAGGAATCCATCTTTAAATAGAAAAAGGGAATATAGTTCATCAAAAGGCTTACACCATAGTCACTGTTATTCGTCTACTCTACTAAATCTCCTTCCCCGTAATAGACAGGTGGTGTTATTGGTTCTCTAACTCGTCTATGGATGTTCGACAAAGCACAGACGGTATTGCTTGGGACCACACGAACAGTTCCACAACTCTGAACACATTTAACAGTCAATTACAAGAGAGCAGACCTCCATCCTCTTCTTTGTGTTCGGTTTTCTTCCTGCATCTCTGGATGAATGGTACTTTAGAGTATATTTTTGCAGTAAAGACTTCCCGTTTATGAAAGCTTGGTTCAATATAACGTTTACAAAGCCACCACTTCAGCCAGGATGACATGTAGTCTAGTTAAGTGTTCCATCACTGCCAAAAAATATAATTTTTCCAGTGTTATCTGAGCTGGGGATCAGCCACAGCTATGCCCTTTGAAACCAGTCCAACTGTGTTCATCCCTGCTTAAGGCCTTGTCCATTTACTGTAGTTGATGTGAGGTGCTCTACACAGCTGGGCTCCCTAAAAGGCATTATCAGATACATTTATGACGGTGGCTTTAACTTCCACTCCACTTGGCAGCCCCTTACCTGATTCCCACAGGTTTGTGAAAAAAGAAGAGTGCAGATCAGTAGCTTCCACTGGTGTAAGCAAAGCTTTGGAGTCCCATTTCCTTATATTCCCATAATTGTGGTGGTTCCTCAGAGACGCATAAAAAAGCAGACAGGCCACAGAAATCACAGCCAAGAGCGCTCCAAAGACAGTGATTAGAGCGGCATCCCATTTTTCTGTGTCCTTGGCTGCCAGATCTAATCCCTTAGTGGTGACATTGACACATTTGGTGTCACGGTTGTAGTGGATGGTGCAGATATCCACACATACTCTGTATTGAGTGGCAGGGTTGAGATGAGTGAGGTTGTAGACTTGGATATCTGAAGGAACCCTGGTAGTGAATGCAGAGATGGGATGGTTAACTTCTGTTACGGAGTACCATTTAATGTTGGGGGCCAATGTGCCTGTAGAACCGTTCCAGGAAACCAGAATGGAGTTTGCCCCCACTGATTTAACCACAAGATTGAGTGATCCTTTTGCAGGTTGGGGAAAATATCCATTCACCTCTACTGAGACGGATTTAAGGTCAGCTCCAACCAGATTATGAGCAACGCATGTATAAACACCAGCTTCGTTTTCGGTTAAATCGTAGATGTCAAATGTTCCTTCTGGGTGCATGTAAAATTTGTCAGACATAGTGTTGGGTAGGACCCTGCTACCAGATGGGGTAATCCAGTAGATGTCAGGCTCTGGTTCAGCAAAGGCCCGACAATGGAGTGACACAGAGCTCCCATTCTTTGCTTTAATATGCCCTGGCATGCTTTCGGGTGAGATTAAGGGCAGACAAATCTCCATCATCTCTCTGAAATGAACCTGACGAACATGTTGACCTTCATATTCCGGAGGTTCTACACAGTACAGTGAATCAGGCTCCATGAAGCGAATGTTGGTTTTATTCATGTTCATCCAGCGGACTACACAGTCACAGCGAATGGGGTTGCTGTGCATGCTGACCTCTCTGAGATTTGGGAGTGATTCGACAGTTATCCTGTGGAGGGCAGTGAGAGCGTTGCCATTTAACATGAGCGTTTCCAGGCGTGGTAGTTTGGAGAAAGCATTAGGGTGGATGTAGGAGAGTTTAGGATTGTTGGTAGCTTCAATTTTAGTAAGCTCTGGGAGGTTATTAAGAGCAAAGCTGTCAATGGAAACTAGCTCTGGCATGCTATTAATCCCCAGTTCTTTCAGATGGAGCATATCAACAAAATCCCCTCTCTGTATTCTTGAAATTGGGTTTTTATTTAGATCCAAAAACTTCAGATTGTTTACATTTCTTAAAGCTGAATGTGGCACTTCAGCAAAAATATTATCATAGAATGAAATGCTCTCCAAGTTGTCGAGGCCAGCCAGTGCATTGTCAGGAAGTTGAGACAAGTTCATTCTGGTAAGAACGAGACTGCGAAGGTTACTAAGAGGTTTAAAGTTCATGTCGTCAATAGAAAGAACAGGATTCTCGCCAATCATTAGAATCTCTAGATTTGGCATGGGGTCAAACCATTCTCTTTTAATTATCTTCAGCTTGTTAGAATTGAGGTGGAGTCGTACAAGGTTGCTGAGGCCATGGAAAGCCAACGGAGAAATGAAAGATATGAGGTTGTGATTCATGTAGAGCTCCTGAAGGTTAGCCACATCTGACAGACATTGTTCAGGTAGCTCCTGTATCCAGTTCTCCTCCATATGAAGGGATACCAGCTGAGAGAGATTGCCCAAATGGATGTCACTGATGGAAGATAGATTGTTTTGCGATAAATCAATCTCTGTGATATTGGCCAGGTAATCCAAAGGCTTTTCAATTTTAACAACGTTGTTTGTTTGAAGTAGCAATACTTGTGTACCCAGTGGTAATCTCTCTGGGAGACTAAATAGTCCCAAATCATTGCAGTCAACTGTTAGCACTTCCATGTACACTGAACTTGGAGAAAACCATGGTCTGATTTCACATACACAGAGCTTTGGGCAGTCGGATGTCTCCCCGGTGGCCCTCACAAGAGAGTTCATGGCCAACCAGACAAAGAGCCAATCCACAAATGACACGTCCTTCATATTGGACCTATTTCCTCCTGAAATTGGTCTTTGTAGATTAAAAAATCAGAGTTGGTAACTTCACAAAAAAATGAATCATTTGCGACAGCTGCACAGGTGACTGACTCACCACCACACCCACCACCAACACGCTGAGTTCCCTGGGGGCTTCTCTTGGTGTGTTGATGTCCTTAAAATGCAATGACTAATCACTCCTAGTTACCTCCTGGTGTAAAGGTTTGAAGCCAAGTTGCAGTTCTACTGAAATTTTAGAATAGGGGAAAAAGGGAGTAGTCCAATATATTGACCTCAGTTTAAATATATGCTTCTTCTAGTATGTTTCCAAGAAATATCAGTTTTCTTCCCCTTAAAGATGAATGTCTTCAATGATTGTCTTCACTGGATTTGAGTTTCCACAGCCCAGTCCATTCCTACCTGTGGAAGACAAAACAGAAAAACACTGAATATTATACAATAGAAGCAGTCAAGAAACATCTATCCATCTATCCCCTTTTACCCACTCTCTTTTCTGGGTCGTGGGGAGCTGGTGCCTATCTCCAACAGTCACTGTGCGTGAGGTGGGATACACCTTAGACAGGTTGCAAGTCCATCACAGGGCCACATGGAGACAAACAACTATTCGCACTCTCACTCACACCATGAGAGTAGGATTTAGACATATTGACATTTGTTTAAGGCACACTGATGCATGTTGACATTTATGCACACTCCCTTCAAGAAAGAGAACAATGGATTCATATCTGCTTGACCTTCTAGACTTCATTTAAGGGATGTACCACATGTGCCCCTACAATATAGCATTTGGGTTTGACGTTTGAGGTGCGAGTCTAATATTAGTTGAAGAGAAAGCTTATTAGGATTCTTAAATGGCAAACATCCTAGGGCTTAAGCAATAGCATTTAAGGTAAAAGCTGCAATGGAGTATGTCAGTTACTATAGCAACAAGTAAATGGGCAGTCAGTCACAGAAAACACGACGAGATGGTTGAGTTGTACATGCAAACAAAGCATTTGACCCAGATGCAGTTGGCACCTTGTTGTCGGGGAAGATTCTGACATTCCTGTACATTTAAAACCCTTGTCTGCAAGAATGATCATTCTGCCATCATCTAGTCTTTTGTCCGACAGTAATGCAGTTCATCAGTGTCCACAGATTACTACCAGGTAAAACACAGATGTGTAAAGAGGAGGATTTTGACTTTTGTACATATACATGGAGTCAAAGGTTAACACAAAATGCACAGCTGCTTTTTTTAATTGACAGCTACACACAATATGGCTGAAATACTTCCTTTCATGTGCCCATCTACACAAGTATTGTTAAGTGTATTTTTTTTATTGAATTCAAAGACAGTGGTTTACACTCCACTTAATTTTGCATTGCTTCGCTGTAGCAATAAACATTAAAAACAAATTATAGAACAAGTTATAATAATATAACAAGTTACATTATGTCAAGTTTATTCTAACAATGCTCCTAAACGATTGTTGCGCTGGGTTGTATGTGTGTTATTATGACGGTCATTCTCATTTCTTTATTTATTTATTTATTTATTTTTGAATAACATACATGTTGGACAATAGTTTGCTTCTAAGTGCAGCAGGAAAAAGTCTACCAGCAGTTTAGTTTCCGTGTTCAAGTGAACAAACCCAGGAAAATATAGTAAATGATCAAAACATCAAAAGTGCATACAAATAAAGCAGAAAGAACAATGTAGGATTTATGTATGAAAAATGCATTTATTGTTCATTTGTTTTAGTGCTGTCCCTGCTGTGTAATGGTATGATTTTCTCAGCAGTGACTTCTGCTGTTCAGCACTAAAACTGCAGTGACATTATCCTATTTCTAGCGATATATTGCCATTTAACATCAACATAAGTGCTATAATTGCCATTTATGTCAAGTCTAAATTTGCCTTAAGTGCCAAAAATTGTCAGTCCCTTGAACTGCTTCTTTAGATGCACTTTAACCAAATGCACCTGGCGTTTGTTAGCCCCGTGGCTTTTTTATACTCAACATTTCCACTCAGGTCTATAACATGAGGTAGATTCAGCAAGCTGAGTGAGGTTCATATATCGAAAAATGTATTTTCTCATTGTTTTGAGGTCACACTGTTGACCATGTTGGTTAGACCCAAAGCTGTGAAATTAGATACTTAAGCTGCATTAAATGAATGCGATTCCTATTAAACGTTTCTTCTCAAAATTTTCTTCTTCAATTTTACAGTCCTTTGTCAAGATTGATCAAACATTTTGTGTTTACGAAGAACTACAACTGCGGTACAACTTAAAGTTAATAGATCAGACAAAGCTTGGAGGTGATTAAACATGAGCAGTCAAAACATTTATACAGAAAATCACGAGAATACTGGACTGATTCAAAATGTTTAATCTGAAAGAAACTGTTCATTTCAAAGTGCTGCTGTTTAAAATATACTAACCCACCCCCCACCCCCCACCCCCACCACCACCACCAGAGGAAAAGGCCCTTTCTGACATCCATTTGTCCTGCACATTTCTGGTCAATTCCTATAAACCCTTTTCGGTCAAGCCTAACTTATAGGAATTATTTAGGTCTTTGAAAGATTAGTTTTGTAGAAGGGTTATGAACAACGAATATCTTACCTGTTGTAGACAACTCTTTACATGACCCCAGTCTGTAGACATTCGGTTTAGTTCTAATTGAATTGACAATCTAAAAGCTTGTATTAATGTGACCAAGACCAAAATGGGCTGCTGCCATCTTAAAACTTAATCCAAAATGTTGTTTTTGTGCTTTCGAGTGTAAAGATTTTTATTTGGCACCTTGTTACATAACCCCACTTTAACAGATCCAAACAATCACTTTAAAATAGGAAATAAACATGTTTTCAGTCCAATGCAAATTCATTTTGTGGTCCAGAGTTATTTCCCCATACAGTTTTTCATTAATAAGGCTGTAGTTGCTTCAGGTGACGAGTGAGTGCCGAGGTCACAACATAGTTGCCGAGGTCACATCATAGTTGGCAGTGTAGAGTTTGAGTTCTCAATCAGATCCACATGTATTCTGACTCCAAGGACAACCAATATAAAGGTGAATAAATGACAAAGGTCAAACCACAGAAAGTGTGCTCAGTCATTAAAGTCTGTAGTACAAAATATGCAGATGGTATACAAAGACTGGAGATACAATTGCAACAGCATCATCACTATAGATTAGAGGTTTTCAAACTTACTATACAATTCAATTTTTTTATTTTAGAAAAAGTCCGCAGTCCAGAGCTACTAGTGAATAAATCTGTTTTGTTATATTTGCTTACAAATATACAACTAAAATATATGTAAATGATTGTTTGCATATAATTTGCTTGTGAACCTACGCCGCTCTAACTGTTGACAGTAAAGTGTGCACTATAGTTTCAAAATAAAACTTTATTACTCTTCAGTCTTTAAAACAACACCGTTGGCCAAATTGCTGTAAAGTGCTTTATAAATAAAGTTGTATTCATACCATAACAAATAAAACATTTTTCACGTATGTAAACCATCCATCCATTATTGTTATACGCTTCTGCCTTTTCAGGTCATGGGGGTCACTGGTCCCATGTCCAGCTATCACTGAGCGAGAGGCGGGGGACACCCTGGAAAGGTCTCCAGTCCATCACAGGGACACATAGAGACAAACGAGACAAACAACCATTCAGTCTCTCACTCACACCTAGGGACAATTTAGAGTCACCAATCAGTCTAACATGCATGTTTTTGGTCTTGGGAGGAAACTGGAGTACCTGGAAAAAAAAAAACACACATGCACGGAGAGAACCTGAAAACTCCACCCAGAAAGGTCCCTGACTGGGATTTGACCCAGCAACCTTCTTGCTGAGAGGCGAGAGAGAGACCAACTGATCCACCGTGCTGCCCACGAATAAACAAACAAACAAACAAAAAAACTAGAACTTAAAGAGATCACGACCCTGTAAAAACAACAGGATGGAGGTGAAAATTACAGGATACTCAAACAGTTAAAATCAAATTAGACTTTACTGAGCTGCTTAAACTTTGGTACAAAAGGTGTTTCCACTCTTCACAGCTCCTCTGAGCAAATGAGTCTCACGGGCCTCATGCTGGCCTGGACGATAACGAATGTGCGTTTCTCCTACTCTTCTTTGTAAATTTGTTTTTTTACATCTACTTCTATTTGCACATTTAGATAACACCATGATGTAATAAGGCCACATTCTGCTCTTGGTCTGGGTGCACAGAGGACACTGATGTTTCTCACATGCTAGCACGACGGCGTATAGACGTCGTTTAGCTTAAAGAGGGATTGATGCCAAAGGAAAGTTCAAACACTGCAAAACACAAATTTCAACTCTGTTGCCTTAAAAGTCAAAATCTCAGCAATTTTAATTAACAGACAGATTAAAAAATAATTAAATAAAGCCGGCCTCTCTCTTGCTTTTATTATCCAGCCATTTCTAGCTGACTGCATAATGACGACATGAAGCTAAAGAACTGAAGTACATCAGCATTGTGCAACACGCGTCGTCTGTCGTCACTACCATTTTCAGCCACTAGAGGGCGTTCGAGTAATATGGCAAGCCAAGTGTCTTGTTAATAGGTCAAATTGGTTATTAATGAGACACTTGGCTTGCCAAACCAAGCTACCTTCATCTCTCTCCGGAACTGCTGCAGCAAACGTCAAATTAGATGCATTTTCCCGTGCCACCCAGGCGAAATGCAGCCGATTTGACCATTAAAGTGCATTTATTAAGGAAAAGTTCAACTGAGACTCACCTTTGCTATAATTTAGAGCAAACAAATAATTGTTTTTAGGTGGTTATCTTGTTAAATTTTGAAGAAATGCACAGCAAGTCCTCCCTCTGCGCACTCCTGCAGTCGCAAATTGGCTTTTGAAATTCAACTGATTTGACCGTCCAAATGCATTTGTTAAGGAAAAGTTCAACTGAGACACACCTTTGCTATAATTTCGAGCAAACAAATAATTGTTTTTAAGTGTTAATCTTGTTAAATTCTTGTTAAAGTCCTCCCGTTCACGCTCCCGCAGCCGCCATTTGGCAGCCAATAGATTTTTGGCACAGCACCGGCTCACGTTTCTGGGTTTTCAGCGGTGACGCATAATAGATGCGACTTATACGGTGAAGCAACATATTTGTTTTTTCCACTTTATTAGACATATGTGGACTTATGCGATTTATACGGCGGTAAGTACGGTATATAGCAACATCGCTGATACAACCAATCAAAGTCCTTATTTTCATAGAAATTTTACAATTTCAAGATTATTTGTTCTATTTTATAGGGTTCTAAATATAAGGAGCACAACTCAGTAAAAATTGGGTTCTTAAAGAAAAGAAACGAGCTGTGTAAAGGTTGTATTTATAGAAATTAACAGTCTTTTCTGAAAAAAGATATTTGTTTTCTTTCTGTGCAACTAGATATTCTGAAAATATTTGTTTGTTTCAAACTGTTATTTATGTAAAAGTCCGGTGAAGCCGTTTTTTTTTTTTTCCTCTACTAAGGATGAAATTGGGGCATGTTTCAAATATCTGTTAGTGACATTTAGATAAGAACCACTATAACAAGAGCCATTGTGGAACTTTTTCTTACTAACCTTCAGTAGAGACCAAAGTTACAGTCGATGTGATTAAAAATATAAAAACTGGACATTTTTAATTACAAACCAGTTGGATGATTACTAAATTATATTCAGTGAGAGAAACAAAAACACCAAAAACTGACCTGATTTTTATTTTTTCCCATTTTATTTATCCTTTATTCCTTTTGTCTTGCTTTCAGCTTTTCCTTACCTGATCTGGTTTGTATTTAGCACACTTGCTTTGCTTAAGTCATTATTCTTCTCTGTATGCATACTACACGGTTCTCCTTTGTTCCTCGCCAGATCTTTGTCATCTTTAGCCCTCTTCTTTTATCTCGGCACGCAAAGTCAGATTTTGTTTTTGCTCCGTTTTGTTCTGGATTCCTGCTGCAGCTCGGCCGAGCAGCATCGTAGACGAGTGCGTCCTGCAGCCGGTGTGGATAGAATCTGTTACCATGGAAGCCAAAATGAAAATCACGAAGTTCTGCACAGCTTGAATGAAGCCAAAGTGCAGGCAGATATGAGGTAAAAAATAAAATCACATTTTACCTTACTTTGTGCATATGAAAAGGTTCAGCATTTTCAACAGAGTTTGAACATGTTCATTGCTTTATTAGGAAATATAAATTTAACCACGATGCATCTGTCTGCCTGTGAGTCAGACATTTGTGTTTTTTTGTTTTCAGATGTAGTGCCTCTTGTACTCCGCAGCTGAAGTGTACCATGTAATTTGTTGTATGTGACTGTCTCTTACTGAACAGATGGTTTCAATGGTGCTTGTGATATTTTGGGCCTAAAAGATCAGGCGCCACATCACAGGGAACAGTCGAAAGAGACAAGAGATGAAATGGAAAGAATCAAGGACGGGAGTGTGACGGCAGATTCGAGAAGCAAGAACAAAAAAAAAAGGAGAAATGATTTCATTTCATCACTCGTGCCGTTTCCACCTCAGTAGCCATGGGGGAGGGGTGTGTGTGTGGAGTGTGTGTGTGTGGGGGGATAAATAAATGAGAACTTCTGAAGGCAGCAGAAATGACTGCCGTTTGCCCTCACTAGCAGAGCCAAGCTGAAGCTTTATTCCTCGGCCTCAATTCTAGCGTTGCTTGGAGTGCGGTGCAGATGAGAGAGGCAGACGTGGAGCCGGTGAAATCCGAAAACAAGGAGTGAAAGCAGCGAGCGTGGGGAGGGGAGGGGGGCTATTGTTTTTGAAAAGCACCTGGCACTTTAATAAGCTTCTACACCCAGAGCATCCTGATAAACGGGGTTTATCTGCCCTCGGCTCGGGCTCCTCGGTGCGGCTGAAGCATTTGATCTGCGCCCTGAAAGCACGGCACAGACTCTGTAATTCAGCCCGCAGCGTTCGGGTCTCACCTGCGCTCACTTTGGCTCTCCTCCTTTGTAATCGCAATTAACAGCAGTGTAATTCAGCGGGGTTAATTGTTATTGCTTGGCTACATTGTGCAGCCGCTGCAGGTGGCTCTAACAGTGTGTGCTGTTATTTGGGTACCAGGCGATGTTAATTGCGTCAGTGGGGACGTTTTGGGCACAGATTACTTTAGCAACTTAAAAATAAGCTTTTGGGAACAGGCAGCATAAATGTAGAACAACATAAAGAGCTGTCTTATTTTATACCATCAGATATTGGCAGGCTTCGAGGTAGAAGAGAGGATGATGTGATGGTCATTAATGATGTCTAGAAAATGGAAGAGATTTAAAAACAGTTTGGTTTGGATTAGAGATGCACAATATTGGATTTTTGGCCGATATCCGATATATTAAAACTTGTTTGACCGATAACCGATACATTACCGATATTTTTTTCCCCAAGACCTACTTACAGAGACTACATAGCTTTTTCTGCTGTGGAATTAAAATACTAGATTATTCTGCATGATCTTTGTCATTTTGGTCTGCTACCAAATGCAGATGCCAAAAAGGAGGATGAAAAATGATGTAACACTTCAATTTGGATTATGTTTAATGTCAAATTTATTCATGACATTTACTCACAAACACAATGACAACACTTGAACATAGAGGTGGGTGATATGGCTCAAATATAATATTGTGATATTTCAGAGCATTCTGACGATAATGATAAATTTCGTGATATAACAAAAAAGCTGAGCTGCGCCTGCACTGGCAGCCCAGAGCGGGGTGAGGGAAGGGAGAGACAGTTGAGCTGTCACTGTCTGTACCCGCAGTTTAGAGCTGGATGGAGAAACGCAGCCGAGCTGCGCGTTGTTTTTAGCATTTTAGCTAGCTAGTATTGTACGCAGCTAATTAGCGTTATGCCAGTACAGACAGGTGGATGGGGGAGTGCGCAGTTCGGTAGTTCGGCGTGCTCAGTTCTGTTCAAGGGGCGGGGCCAACACTGACGTACTTGCGTCATGAAATTAGTATATCATAATATCACTTATTTTCCCGGACAAGCTTTTTTTTTTTACTGGTATTATCGTGAACGATATGATATGGCCCAGCCCTACTCGAACAGTTCAAATTTGTAAATTTTCACAAATTTAAACTCAACGGCGCGTGATGTCACAACGTGCTGGCGCTGCAGGCATCCTTGTCACTGGGTTG
>NC_056519.1:7830807-7836688 GCF_014905685.2 Nematolebias whitei | reverse complement strand
CCGATATTTAACTTTATCGCTAATATCGTCCGATACCATGCCGATAATATCGTGCGTCCATAGTTTGGATAGTGTTAAAGCTTGCTTGTCCAAAAACTTAGAAATCCAATCGGTTTAGGAGAATTTAGAGAACATGATAAAACTAACATATTTAATGCTTATTAAGAAGGATACGATTAAACTGACAAACGTGTTTTAGTCAAATTTATTTTACATATGTTTGTGTGCAATGACTTTTTACTTTCCAGAACGGTTCAAAGGGGAAATTTTAGAGTACAAGTCCAACATTTTTCAGTCAGGTCATCTGGACAGTTATTTTTTTTTGTGCTGAAACGTTTCACCTTCGGTCCAGATGGTTTCATCAGTCAAGACAACACAACTGATTCTTCCTCGAACAGCTTACTCCAAAGTGGAACAAACCAGTTTTGCTTGTGATAAGATGGTCTCTTTGGTACGCCCCCTCCTCCATTGCCGGCCCTCTTCCTTGTTGACAGTCGTGTCAAACTGAAATCAGCTAACCCTGAAGCTTTTTTAGGGTTAATTGACTGTTGACTGAAAAGACATCTGTCTATCTTAGAGGTCAACTGATTAGTTGTTTAATGGCCGTTACTGATCTTCAGAAGTTGACAGTGAATAGCCAGTGTATATATTTTAATTTGTTTCATAATCACAACAGTGTTTCCCCTACCATTATACAAGGGCGCCCCATCAACAGAACCAAACTGCACACAACCCCCCCGCTCCGTCAGCGCAGACGTAGCATTAAGCTAGCGGCGTGCAATACAGGCGCCCTAGCAAAAGAGCTAAAGGCAGCGCTTACGCTGCCTCTTCCCTCACACTGATACGTCCCCACTGCCGGTACAAGCAGCGCACAGCTCGGGTGTGTCTCCCCCCACTTCGACAAAATTCACAGACGAGATGAGCACCCCGCCATGGCAAGTTATCTAGGGGAAACACCGCACCATGATGTATTATTTATATACACTACTGTTAAAAGGGTGATAATTATCAAAATAATAAGGAATGTTGGGAACATTAAATAATGCATATTCTTTGGACGATCTAAACAGTTTTTTAGCTAAGTAATTTTTTAACATTCGTAAATACGTTTGTGCCTCTTGTAAAGTAAAACAATGTACCTGTAGTCTACATAAGCAAAGCACTTGGCTGAACTAGAAAAACTAAAAACACATGGAAGATTGAGTCAAGGGATTGACCTCCATCAGGCTGGCCGCAGTTTGTTGTATCTTAAACAGCAGCCATTTTTAATCTATTTCAATTTAATTATGTTCAAAATCAACTGCATCGTTGTACTTAAATACATATTAATACATAAAAAATGTCAAATCTCAACCCAGCTGGTTCTTCCATAGATGTCACAATTGTTGACACATTTTAAGTCACTTTGGCTGTTTTTTTGTCGGTAGATAAACGTGGTGGTTGACAGCGGTTCACCACATTTGTTTACAATTTTTTCAATTTGATACATTACTCAACAATGAGTGAAAATTGTAGTGATTGTATGTCTTTATTGTCTTTTCTTTTTTCTCTCTCTCTTATCTCAGACTTTATTCCCAAGAATTGGCAACAATCAGCCTTTTTAACTGACTGACCAATTAGTCCATCTATCTCTAATCTTACTATTCATGATTACCTGGGGAAGTTTAATTTCTTGTCATCATACGGTTACTTTCATGAACCTGTGCCTTTTTAAACTTGACATTTCTGTAAACTGAATCAAAAAGCAGCTGAATGTGGGAAGACTGTAATGAGATTTTATGTTGCCAGAGAAGTCTTTATTACCCTAATATCCAGATAAAACCATTAGAATAATTTCGATGGAGCAAAATTAACTGTGTATTTAGGCCTGTTGCAATAAACAAATCAATTAATCGCATGATAAATGAAAATTATCAACCTCATTTTCATTTATCGGCTTTAGCCGAGATGGTGTAGAGGCAGGGCAGCCGGCTTGGGACCCGAAAGTCCCAGGTTCGATCCCCAGTCACTGCACATCACGTGGCGTCTCTGGGCAGCACGTCTCATCCCCAAAATGTCCCCCGGGCGCTTTCAATAGCTGCCCACTGCACCACCTGGTGGTGGATGGGTTAAATGCAGAGACTAATTTCGCCATTGTATGGAAACATACAGTGCTGACATTGTGATGACATTATTATTATTATTATTATTGTTTCTTCGTCTCTCTCTTTCTACTGAAGACACTGGATGACAAAAAGCTCAACTCCGGTGCTCTTCACTGACCTCTCCCATTCTCTTTAAAATCCATTTTAACCGTCCAAAATCGCATTTTTGGACGGTTAAAAACAGCTAAGCTGACGAGCTAAGTTATGAGCTAAGCTAACAGGCTGACCTCGGGGAAAAAACCTCCATCTTGTCGAAGCTCCAAAATTCACGGTTGAAGCTCATGCCTTCGTGTAAAAAGTTGTTTTTCTCTGCAAAAAGAAGCTGAGAACTTGTTTACTGATTTTTTTAATTAAAAGCTCTGTGTGAAAATGCTGTGCTAAAGAGCTCAAACCACAGCGAGCATCCGCCATTTTGAGAACCAAATACAGAAAGGAGAGACAGCCCATGTCACGTCAAAAGACACGCTGCTCGCTCCCTCACTATCCATCCTTCTGTTCAGTCTTATACTGCCATCCGGTGGTTAAACAAAGGTACTACGCACAAAACAAATTAACCAACATTTCTTCTTAAATTTGACAATAATGACTAATTATTGTCAAATTTCAAACAATATTATCGTTAATCACAATAATTTCTGAGACAATCGCCCAGCAAAATTTATCAGGACAGGCCTATGTGTATTGTACAACCAAGAAAATATTTTGTAATGCATTTGTTTGTTAGATTATAAATGCCAATTATAACATTCCCAAGAATTCAATGTGTGTTAAAGCAACAACCAAACCGATTCCATATGGATCATCCATTTAAAATGCTTATTGGGAGTTTCAATACACCTTAGGTTCATAACTATGGTAGACTTTCATCAGTTCAAGTGAACAAGCCAAATCATCTGTGGGTGGTTGGACATATAAATTGGTACTGGATGACTGCATTATGCAGAGTCCAGGGAAGAAGCAGTCTATATTCTGGGGGCCCTGCACCGTGAATGCTGTGATTGGGGAGTCTACACACCACTTGTACAAGCCTATTAGTAAAGGTCCAGTCAAGTTACCCAGCCGCAGCCCTCCACCCTACACACACACACACGTCCGCAGCCACTATATAGAGCTAATTCCCACAATCCGGAGCTCAGTTTGAGGTAATTGAGGAGGAGTGAGAGGGGAGGGAGAGTGGAAAGATCTGGAGGACAAAAGGACTTGGAGGGGAGGAACTTGTTTTAGTATAAGTAGTGGTGTATTAACCTTCAGTGGCATTTAGAATGCTGTCACGGCAGAAGATGTTCATTTATATTGGCATGGGATTCGTCAAAGAACAAAGTAAAACAAGGATTCCCTGGCATAAAGAAAAGAAAAATGCTGTGGTGTGTTTACATTAAGTGGCTTTGCAGCAGCTGGACGAAGAGAAATGTGGTTAATATGGCTGGGGAAAATTGAATTTGAAGATGGATGCTTGGTATTTGCCCGTTGTAAAGCTGCAGGTAATCTGGAGCCGGGATGCATAATCAACACCTGGAAATATAACGCAGTCAGTCTGAGATGGGATCTCCTCTAGTCAAATCTCCACCTGCACCAACACATTAAGGCTAAGCTGTGACATTTGTTGAGGGAGCTTTTAATAGGTCAGGCTAAGGTGCTCACTCATGGAGCTAACGCAAGTTCCCAGGTGTCAAAAGGAGGGAGGGGGGAGAGACATCATTCAAGCTATGGACTCCAAAGCAGCTCTATTACAGTCGGAGGCCGACAATCTCAGCTCTGGGGCTTTTCACTTTGGCCAGTATTAATCCTTCCTGTGAGCATTACAATAAACAAGATCCTTTCGTTTAGCTTGAATTAAAGCAACCTGGACTGTGTGTAATCCAGCTAGGTGTAGTTACTATTACCAGGTTCAATCACTGCCATTTTACACCGTCTCCCATTCAAAATAGGTTTTGAAATAAAGGCCCAGTATTCCTTGAAGGAATGTTTTTAAGGCCAAAGTTTAAAACCAAGATCATTTATGATGAGAAATGACGGAACAATTTTAGTCCAACCGTGTAAACGTCTTGCACATTCACTTACAATACTGCGGGATCTGGTGAGATGCGTTCGTGCTCAGAGTATGTTGTGAGGACAAGTCTCGTACTACACTAAATTTAAGCTTGGTAGCAGGATTAGCAGCAGCACACGTCTCTGTACCTTAAAGCTCTGTTTCATTAAAGTAGTTTTTAGGGTTTTTCCAGGGAGAGTACATTTTAATTCACCACAAACAGCCTTTTGGACATGGCCATTTTTTACGCACGAAACAGGCAACGTATTGAATCGTAAAGCAGCAGTCGAAATACCAATCGCTAAAACTTGATACTTGTGTTATATTAATCAGCCCTGCATTAATAAAGGAAGACATAAACACAAGTTGTGAAAAGCAGAAGTTGCCTAAAATTGGTCTTGTGTTGGTAGTTGTAGCTAGGGCTGAACAATTAATTGCATTTGCAATAATATCGCGATATGATAAAAGGAGATTTTCTAATCGCAAATGTTGCGTTTTGACTGGTCACGTGATCTGGTTATGTGATTTGCGAGTGAGCGGAGCAAAGCAGAGCAGGGAGCGGGAGAAGTCAACACTGCTTTAACCGGTTGCACAGTTGCGTCAGGCTCGACAGAAGCTGACGCATCTGAAAGTTTGGTACCAAAGACGAGCAGCACGTCCGTTGTTTGGAATTATTTTGGCTACAAAAAAAGACGACGCTGCACAACGACATGTATTGTGCAGAAGCTGCCTTGCTGCTGTTGCTACCTCTCGAGGTAACGCCACAAATCTTTATCAACACTTACAAAAACAACACAAAGCCATTTACGATGGATAGAATGCCAACGACCAGTGCTTCAACTTCACGTAAGCAAAGTAGCAGCCGACAGGGATCACTGACCGAACTGTTTTGAAGGTATTACTTCGTACGAACATAATTCGAAACCGCACTCAGAAATAACTCGAGCAATAACGGAGTTCATAGCGAAAGACATGACGCTCATTAATATAGTGACCAAGCCGGGGTTTACGACTTTAAAAACACAATGGACAAGTGGTAGCCAAGTCGCTATCCCGGGGTTACACACACAAAAAATGCAGAAACACAGTTGCAGTGGAGCTGAAAACTGTGGAGTTTTTTTTTTTTAACTGAAACAGATTTATTGCTCGTGTTCATTGAAAAATACAAGAAGAAGACGTTAAAAAAAATTTGCATATTAAATTGCAATTGCAATATTGAGGTTTAAAAAAAAAATTGCAATTAGAATATTTTCCAAAAACATTCAGCCCTAGTTGTAGCTAATAGGTGGAGTGGGGGACATGACCGGGTGAACAGGACGAGATGAGGTAGGCGGTCAAATAATCTAATCATTATCAACAAATGTAGTGTTTTTGAATAAAATGCTCACTGACAACACAAGAAAACATCTTAATCTTTACAAGCTAAATGTTTGAAAACACATGGATCCGCTCTAAGTATAAAACTGCCATCTTGATTTTGTGCAGGTCCCGTCATGCAGCTAAAACCACTCCAAACCATCTGGGCATGAAAAAGATGCCTGTGGGAGTGTCTTGGTGTGTCCAGAACAGGGAAATTGAGCTGTGAGCTTTGCGCTGGGGACCACATTCTGTGTCTGCTCAATTAGATTTAGATCTAGGGAGTGTGGAAGCCAGGTCAGTGCCTAAGGCTCGTTCTCACGTCCGTAACAGTTTTTTTTTTTTTTTTTTT
>NC_056519.1:7771275-7810807 GCF_014905685.2 Nematolebias whitei | reverse complement strand
CCTGGATGACGGAGCTCCTCACCTCATTGTTAGTTGTGCCCAGCCACCCTACAAAAAAGGCTCATTTCAGTCACTTGTATCCAGGATCTAATTCTTTCAGTCATGATCCATCATATCAGGTAAGGGTTGGAACATAGACAAACCAATACATCCAGATCTGTGCCTCTCAGCTCATCTCTTTGTTCACTACGACTGATCGAAGCAACGCCCTCATTACTGAGGATGATGCTCCAATTCATTGATCCATCTCTTGCTCCGTCCTATCATTGATCCTGAACAAGACGAAGATACTTAAACTCCTCCACCAGAATATCTTGACAACCACTTGACAGATTTAAATGAAGCTGTCAGGAAACAATAATCAAAAATATCTCTACGTGTTTACTTTAGGCGCCAACTCAATTCAATATGGCTGCCACAGCCAACAGACATAAGAAAACACAAAAATGTGTATAAATCAGACAGTTTTGCATATATTGAGCTAAAATTTGGTGTGGTTGTAGCTGAGAGGCATTTGTAACATATTTCAAAAGCAAATTAATGGATGGTATAGTTGCTTAAAACTTTAGCATTAAAACATTGGAGTCAACCGTGTGTGTCTG
Organism: Nematolebias whitei; assembly: GCF_014905685.2. Lineage (NCBI taxonomy): Eukaryota > Metazoa > Chordata > Actinopteri > Cyprinodontiformes > Rivulidae > Nematolebias > Nematolebias whitei. The sequence continues at coordinate 7,810,205 of NC_056519.1, read as the reverse complement.
TTAACAAAATATTTCATGAACCACTGAACGGATTTAATTTAAATGTTCAGGAAGTAATTGTTGGTTGTAGATCTGAAAGAGCTTAATGTTTGGTGTTACTCAAACGCAAGACGGCCGTCGTAGCTAATCAACATTTGCCAATAGAAACCTAGCTGCAACTCTGCACATTCTGCAGATGTTGAGCTCAAATTTTGTCAGGTAGTAGTAATTTGTGGCACAAGAGGAGGTGTGTGATATGCATTCCTTTATGGACACTTGAATTTATTAACCCATTTATTTAACTGCTTTTGTGCTCTCTTAATTTCCTTGCAGATTCAAGCTGCGCTTGAGACGGACATTTTTTGTAGTGCAATGGAACAGGAAAAAAAAAAGTGCAAGCAGGGAAGAAAATGGATATCTGTACCCATTAGCTCCTGAGCTCCTGTCTCGGATCCCAAGAGGATGGCTAACCCAATGTTCAACAAACTGATGTTCCTGGAGGTCAGGCAGGGTTATCTGCAGCATCGGAGGAGGAGACTAACTTTATCTGTCGGCCCACAAGATTCTGATCAGGCACCTGAGGTTTTCCTTTAAACACCACCTGGATCTGATCTAAATTGAAGCATATTGCAGTTTATGATGTCACATAATTTTCTGTAAAGCCTCGGGGATCTTTGAAGGTTTTTGGCGGCTGCTATACTCGGCCACTTTCCATTTAATCTCAACACATGATTTAAACTTTATGCAGGTTTCACCAAATTCTTGAGTCAAAGGTTTGCTCATAAACTGATAACCTTTATGAATTAATATATTAAGACAAGTCTCTTACTGAATGCAGATATTGTTTTGGTGTTTATCACACAAATTTTTGTATATTTTTAATATTGAAGATTGAAACTTGTTTGTGAAATTCCCATCCAAGCTGTGTGATATTACCCCTTTCAAAAGACCTGGAAATATCAAACTAGCTGAGCACATGCAAACATTTTATCTAAAATATGGCAGTTTTTAAATGATTTTATTGCAAGTTTCTGAGTGTGGAGGTGGTGTTTGAGCTATTTAAACTAAACCGCTCATGGCAACAGTCTGACATTATTTACAGGTCACAGTAAATCTGTATCCACACGTGTTTCAGTTTTTATGGGCTTAAATATTTTTTAAAGCTATACATTAACCAATAAAGTAAAACAATATTTTATCTCATTTCTTATTTGGCATTTATCACAATGTCTCATTTCTTGTCTAATATCAAATCTTCCTTTTTTATTTCATATCGCTCATATCCCATCAGATGTCATACAATTTCGTAGATCTCCCATTTTTCTCTCATATCTAAACAATTTCATGTCTCATCGCTCACATTATACATATCTTATTTGTATGTCAATTTTTATTGTTCATATCTAATCATAATTTCCGATCAATCCTCATTTCATGAGATCTCATAATTTATTTGATCATATCTCTTTTCTCATTTATCTTCTATCATCCCATGTCTGTCATCTTACAGTTAGTGTCTAATATTGAATAACATATCATCTCATGTCATCTCATATCTCTATCTCATATCATACAGTTAAAATAATCTCTCATAGCACATCATCTCATACGGAGCAACATTTGTTGTATTATACTGCATTTTGACTCATTATTTTAATCTTTAAAATTAAATTTCCTTTTATTATCTTTCATATCAAATGTCTTATGTCTCAGTATTTGGATTTGTCATACCTTGGTTTGTGGCATATGTACCATATTTAATATTTTCTCATATTTTGTATCATATTTACATTTATTTCCTATCAGCTTGGGTTTTAATCTCTCGTATCATATATCATCTCTTATATTTGTGAAAATATATCTCAAATTACCTCTCATACTTTGAGTCAATATGAGGCCAAGGAGCTGGAGGCAAGAGTCTGAGCCAGTTAAGGTTAGTCGGAGCTGTTTGTCAGAATTATGTTCAAAGTATATTTAATAACAAATAAATGCATTTGTGATGAGCACAGATTTATATTACTCACATGAATAATGCCTTTTAGAACTGCACAGTCAAGAAAACTCCAGTTTATAGGTGTTCACGTTTTCTTGTCAGAAATTGAAGGAAACTGTTATTGAGCCGTACTTGACAGCTCAATCGAAGATTAAAAAAAAATAAAAAAAACTTCCTTTATACATTAAAAGCACAACAATCATGTAGCAATTTCTCTGAAACAACAAAATTCAAACAGACTTTCAGAACAGTTTTGTGGACAAAATGAAAGCAGAAGAAAAAGGACATCCTGAGGAAAGACGAGGACCGTATCTGAAACACGATGGAGCTTTTCTCACGACTTTACTGCAGACGGAAACACCAGATTAATTTAATTTAACTAGGAGCACCGATGTGCTTCAGTAAAGAAATAAGTCAACTATTGTACAGCAGCAAACTTTGATGGACGTATAGTTTTGTTAATTTTAAAACAATGGTACTTCTTCCAGCTATCTGTCCACAAAGGTGTACCACAAGGTTCAGTCTTAGGACCCACCCTCTTCACAATCTGAAAAGTAATGTAGGTCAATTAATTCCTGATGCATCCTTACATTTCTATCCTGGTGATACAGTTGTTTATTGTCGAACTAAAACAGTTGCTAAGGTTTTCCAGCTTTTGCAATCTGCTTTTCACATCATCCAGTCAGATTTGTTCCGTCTCAAAGTTGTGCTAAATGCTGACAAAACCAAAGGGATGTTGTTTTCAAACAGGAAGTCAGTCCCAGCAGTTCTTCCTTCTATTTTACCTTCAGATGGTGTTCCTATTGAGTTTGTCGATTCTTACAAATGCTTTGGTATCTTGGTCGATTCGCATCGCTATTTTAAGCCTCATGTCGAAAACTTGGTAAAGAAACTGAAAGTTAAACTGGGTTTCTTTTCAGAACAGATCCTGTCTAACTTTGAATGCTAGAAAACGCCTTGTAACTTTGAACAATTTTCAGTCAGGTCATCTGGACAGTTTCTTTTTTTGCTGAAACGTTTCACCTTCCATCCGGAAGGCTTCATCAGTCAAAGAAACGCACAAGACAAAACTGATTCTTCCCCCAACAGCTTACTCCAAAGTGGAACAAACCAGTTATGTTGGTGCTAAGATGGTCTCTTTGGCACGCCCCCTCCTCTGGTGCCGGCCCTCTCCCTCATCGACAGTCATGTCAAACTGGTTCAAAACCAACAAAGTCCATGCTCAATAATCCACGTCAGTTTTGTTTGTGTGTTTCCTTGACTGATGAAGCCTTCTGGATGGAAGGTGAAACGTTTCAGAAAAAAGAAACTGTCCAGATGATCTGACTGAAAATTGTTGGATTGTATACCTGGATTATTGAGCATGGACTTTGTTGGCTTGTAACTTTGACTTTCCTTCCCTCTATTGACTATGGTGACATCATTTACATGAACGTTCCTACAAGCTCCCTGCAGATGTTTGACTCTGCCCATCACGATGCGCTAAGATTCATAACTGGCTGTAACTACCATACCCATCACTGCACCCTGTATTCACTGGTTAACTGGACATCATTGACTTCACATAGACTCTCACTGGTACATTTTCATCTTTAAATCACTTCTTGGTCTGTTGCCTTCATACATCTCCTCCTTCATGTTAGTCTGTTAGTGCAGCTACAGCGTGCGCTCTCAGGACATTATTACATGCAGTGTCCCCTCAGTGCGGACAAAACTAGGCAAAAGGACCTTCTCCTACTCTGCTCTTGTTTCCTGGAACACCTTACAAAATGACCTGAAGCTAGGATTTTAAACAAATGTTAAATTCATGACAAAAACCAGCGCAAACATGTTCCTGTTTTTAGTATTTTACATGGCTTTATAATTTAGCTTTTTTTTTTGTTTTTATATAATTTCTTCTATTTACTTTTCATTTTCTATGTTTTTATATATCTGTTTATTGTTGTCTGTATCTCATCTGCGTTCTTTGTTTAAAACAGGTCTTTCTTGTAAATGAGTCCTCGAGGCTCAATGAGACTAACCTGTAGAAACAAAGGTTGAATGAATGAATGTGATCTTCAGAGTTTATATGCATGTGAAGTTAGGTCGTGCGCACCTGCTTCATTTTGTTTGAGTAAAAACAAACTTTTTGCACGTTGCATCATTATCTTTTAAATTTTGTTAAAGCGCTGAATATTTGAATTAAATAAATGTGAGTTCTTGTTTTATTAACATAGCAGAGCAGCTTTAAAATTCATGAGAAACCGTACAATCTTTGTGCGGTGATGGTTTTGCTTTTGTTCGCTGTGATTTGAAGCAATCAGAATTCAAGGTAATAACAGTTTAGGCTGCTTTTTTTTATTCTGTTTATTTTGCTGCCAGAACTCAGGCACTCGTTGCTCGTGTTTACACGCACACCACTTTTGACTGTTGACCTTTCTCTGAATAGTATAGCATTCTGATTATGGTAATAACATGAGTTGCAAATAGGATATTCCTTTTATATATCTCTACTTATGCAACACACCATCACACCCACGTTCCTTTTCCTTCGGCTGTTATAACTTTAGTGCTGCTCCTATTCATTTTGCTCAAAACTTTGAGTTACAGTGTCTTCCTTTATTTATTGAAGTGTAAAGCAGAAGTGTGTCGGAACATTTTCCAACATGTTGCGCCTCAACTAAACCAAACAAAACTTTGTCGCCCTCTATTACGCTTAATTCGCCTTCAAATCCGGTCGTTTTCAAATAAAGGTCATCAGACGGTAACGTTTTAGTGGCGATTGTGCTTTTAAGTGCATGCGGTAATTAAAACTGTCCAACTACTTTCTTAAGGTGAGGAAAACCTCTTAATCAGCTCATATTTTATTGGATGCCCAAGATGAATGGGCCACTGGTAGTTCCTACACTTTGAGCTGAGTCGGCACTTCTGGCCTCCATTACCTCTCGGTGCTGGACCTTTCCTGTGGAAGTTGACCGCTGCGACTTCACACCTCATGAAGCCAGTCAAGGGTACGCTCGGCACATCGTAAACTCCCTCTCCTGAAAGTGCTCGGCAAAGTCGAGCAGAAGCAAGGGATGCAGAATCTGCATCACGTTTTTAACATCGAAGGTCCTTGAAGGAATGCGTATCGCCCTCCATCTTTACAGACGGAGATAATCTGAGGTTGGGAAATGGCTGTTGTGGCCTTTTTGGTCAAACCTTGTAAATAACATTATGCACAATGAGGTGAGTTGAGGCTCAGATTGACCGTCACCTCCAGCCACACCAAAATTAGCTCATTTTATATTTTGTGTTGGCTAAATTTGATGAGCTCTGGTGGCCATCTTGGATTAGGTTGGCTCTAAACGTTAATAGTTGTAGATGTAAATCCGCGGACAGCACGGTGACACAAATGGTAGAGCGGCTGCCTCTCAGCGAGCAGGTCCCTGGTTCAAATCCCTGTCCGGGGGCCTTTCTGGGTGGAGTTTGCATGTTCTCTCTGTGCATGCGTGGGTTTTCTCCGGGTACTCCGGTTTCCTCCCATAGATCAAAAACATGCATGTTAGGCTGATTGGTAACTCCAAATTGTCCCTAGGTGTGAGTGAGAGAGTGAATGGTTGTTTGTCTCATTTGTCTCTGTGTCCCTGTGATGGACTGAACTGTCCAGGGTGTCCCCTGCCTCTCACACAGTGACTGCTAGATATGGACACTTGCAACCTTAAAAGGACGAAGTGGATAAGGGATGGATGGTTTGAGATATTTTGTTAACAGATAGTCTATTCCAGAGGTTAGAGAAGGTGGGCCTGTGATCAAAAGGTTGCTGGTTCAACTCCCCGGACTTATAACATCAAAATATTGGGAAACGTGAAACACCCACACCTGCCTCCACCTTAATTTGCCCCACTCTGGGTCCTTGAGTAAGACCCTTAACCTCCCCCATCTGCTCCACCGGGCACACTAGATGGCAGCTCTCTGCTCCACACAGAGGGCTGTGGTAGCTCGGTGGTCTGTGGTTGTGTTAGGAAGCATCCGGTGTAAAATCAATCGCCAAATCTTCGTGCGAGTTCGCGCTGACGTCCCTGAAGAAGGGATCAGCCGAAAGATGATTATTTAGCTGTGGCAGCCATCTTGAAATGGGTCAACTCCAAAAGTTAGCCAGCACAGCCACAAACTTTAAGGCAAAACTTTATCACTTTTTCACGGTGGGAGATTAAAAAGCAAATGTTCTTTAGGGGAGGAAAACCTCCCGGTCTAACAAACAACCAGATCCGGGCGTTTCCAGTGTGACTGATGTTCTCGCTCATTTTTGTTCGGTGCACAGTTTGGCGAACATTCGGACGGCGTCTCTCGGTGACATTTTGTGATGTGTTCAGAGAGAGGAAAGGTCACGGAGGGCAGTGGAATTTACTGACTGAGTTTCAGGGTTATAAATGGGCCTTTTACAAGTGACACATGGAAAATGATCTGCTCTCTGCTGAAGCAGCTGTTGTGTAAACTGAGCTGCTGGCAGGAATCCCTTTCATTAAAGAAGGTTTTACTCACTTTTCGCTTTTAGTAAACATGTTAATAAAACTCAAAGACAAATATCAGGCTTGTAAAGCACTATATTGTTTGTATCTAATAAACCTGAGCTACATTTTTTACTATTCGTCATAAGTTAAATATTTTTAGACAAAAACTGAACAGCCTTTGCATTTTTTCCCTTCTCTGCCAAAGACAGCTTGTGTGTTAATTTGTCTGTACTATTAGTAAAATATCAAATTAATCACCAGTATTTAAAGAAACTTTCAGAAATTACTCATTAGCTGAGCATCTGCAGGTAATGTAACTAAAAGTTATTTTTAACACATACTCCAAGCTAACGCATCTGGTCTGTTTCTTTGGCTGCTCCCTTCTGCAGAGAAAGATTAGAAATGTATTTACACCGGATGTCCTTCCTGAAGCAACCTGGGCTCAAACTAGCGGCCTCAAGATAACAAGGCTGCTGCAGCACCTTACCACTGAGCTACTGCATTGCATGAGAACATGCATAATGCTTTTTCCTAGATTTGTCCAAAACACCAGTGACACCACTGCTTCTCATCCTAAGACAGTTTAAAGCTCCGACATGGAAGGACATGGACAATATGCATTCCTTCAAGGAATGAAAGACCTTTTTGTCCCCCATCACAGAGCGGAAAGGAGTAGTTGGAAATACCCTTTGTCCATCTGTCCGTGTATGTTGTGAGCTTGGAAAATAAGCAAAAGGCTAACTCCTTTTCTAGTACGTAGCTGCATCTATTCATAAATAAGGTTTCTTATGAAAATTGGAACATCCAAGATGGCCACCACCCTATATTAAAAAAATATATGCTAAGATTAAAAATATATATCTATATTATTATATATACATATTAAAAATAAAATATATATTAAATATATATTCCTATATTCAGTTCAATAAAAAAAAAACTTTATTAATTCCAAAGGTAAATTAAATGTTGTAACTCGTTATCCTGGTTTCATTAGAGTTGTTATAGATGCTGATGACTGTGGGCAGGATCTTTTGTTGGTCTACAAGTAGATCTGAAGAAACTGGTTGCAGCTGTTGATCCATTAACTTGGACTTTTATCGTCATCTTGGGCAGCAGGACCACCTGAATCCTGAATGTTGGGCAGAACTCGTCCCTGAGCGATGGTCTCTCCTCGCCGCAGCTTGTTGAGCTTCTTGTCATTGCAGACATCCAGCTGCAGCTGTCGGGAGATGATCCTCGTCTTCTTGTTGTCACGAGCTGCATTTCCCCACCAGTTCCAGGATCTCAGAAGTCGGGTACTTGAGTACCATCGCCAGCAGACAGGAATGCATCCATGGAGCCTCCTTTTCAACTCATTTGGTATTTGGGGCTGTAGTTGAGGTATTTGAGCTTTTGAGATGTTAATCAGCTGCTCTCGGTTGTAAAAAAAATAAAAAAGTGTTTTTATGGTTACGCATCATAACAAATGTCCAAAAGTAAAAAGGATTTCAGTAAAAATCCTTCCAACTGCACAGCATCTGATACAAGAGGAAATAATCATCAAAAAAGTGACTTACATCCAGAAAAACAAGAATTAAAGTTTTCAAAAGTAATATCTCATATAGACAAACATATGTAAAGTGGTTATTTTTCAGCTGGATTCATCTTCAGCCACTCCTATCTTTTGAAGAAAACGATACGTCCTTGTTTTTAAATTGGTTAAAAAATAACGCAACATATAATTACTATATAAACATATTAAAACTATATATATATTTATTTATTTTTTAACTATATTGAAAATATAGTTTCCTCAAATGATTAAGGTAGCCAAAGATTAATCTGTGGTGGACAAGGCCACCGTTGGCCACCCCTTGGCTCCGGCAATGCATCTGGTGGTGGATAAATTGCTCCCTCCACTCTTCAGGATTCGTCACTCGTAGAAAAAAACTAAATCTGTTCTTATATGTAATGTAACTCCTACCCATTTGAATATTATGGGACATATAAACATGGGTTTATAAAAATAAAATAAATAAATAAATTAGCCCGTTAAAGACTGAAGAGAGTCTCTCGGGAGACATATATAAAATATAGTGATGTAGATTCATACATAGATTTATATCTGTCTTCAGTATTATGCTGCATTATATTTTTCAGACAATCCATTTTCCTCAGAAAACTGCACCATAAGACTTCAATCTCCTTCGTGAGAGTGCTGTAGTCTGAAAAATGTTGTGATATTGCACGCCGCATAACCAAACCGCACAGAGCTCGAGCAATTTTCCTCTGACACTTTAAAAATGTCACTTTTGTACAAACTTTGAACGGTAGCAACACAAACAACCTGCTTGTAGAGTGTTGTGCAAGTGTAACGTAAAAAGAATGCCCTTGACTGAGACCTCCAGAAGTCTTCTGTAAAAAGCAAAGAATTTGATTTAATTCTCAGGTGTGTCCAGCTCTTTTGTGTTGCAGCCGTCAACCTCCACCAGAACTTAACAAACATGAAGGGGCTTAAAGAAAGTAGCATTTCTTACTGGAATGCATGTCACCCACTACACAGCATGCCAGTAGTGACCAAAGGTCTTACATAATCTGTTAGCACGTGGAGTGCATGTTGTGGGTGACTCTCAGCTACTACCACACCAAATTTCATCAACTTCTATAACACTGACAAAGTTAAAGCCATTTTCTGTTTGCTAAGGTTGATTAGCTGCAGTGGCCATCTTGAATCAGGTTGTAGATGTACCTCCAAAAAATGAGAAAGTTCAAAGGTTCATTAAAATCTGTCCAGCAGTTTAAGATATTTTGCTAACAAACGCATACACGGACAAGTACATGTCTGTCAACATAAAGAAATGTGTTTAGAAAAAAAAAAAGGCAAAATGATAAATCTTTTAAATTCATTAGCATCGAATCCTTTAGGACGATTTAGCATGTTTTAGTCTGCAGAAGCCTGTGAATGATAATTTATTCTCATGAGGTGTGTTGAAGCAGCGGGGCATCCAAAACATGCAGGATAGTGGACCTTAGATCAGGACTGGACACACATTTCACAAAATCTTTTTAGCCGGGTCTGAGACCCCCCTTTTCCTGTTTGTGATACGTATTTATATAAGGCTGCATGAAGGTGTGTGAAGTCAACCATTTGCTTTTACACCTCTGAGTCGCCAAGGGAGGCAGTCACAGAACTGAAATGGTTGATGTAAGATGGACGTAAGGGCTTGAGGGCATGACGTAGGAATGACGGTTTGCATGACGAAACGGCTGCTGGTTTAGGAACAACAGACTTTCAACAAACATTGCAAGTGCAATGTTAAACGCCTCCAAGTTAAAACTTTGTTGCCGCAATCGTGATTTACTGTATTTTTCAGACCATAAGGCGCACTTAAAATCCTTTATTCTCCTCAAAAATCAACAGGGAGCCTTATAATCAGGTGCATCTTATGTATTAATTCTGGTTGTGCTTATTGACCTCCAACTGATTTTATGTGGTTATTGTGAACGAGTTGAATAAAGTTTGACTTATCTGTTTTGTTTCGCTTAAAGCGCCTTATAGTCAGAAAAATACGGTAACTTATTTAAGCTCATGTGTCGCAGAATGTAGCCACGTTTATTATTAATTTTTAGGTAGATTGTGTCTTTTCAGCCATATAACCAAGTTTTTTTTAAGAGATTTTAAAAACGTAACGTTTATAGATATAGTAAAATTTTAACATTTTGCAGGCAACTAATGTAAAAGTCTTGCTTAAAATTGTTTTTATGACATCGTCTTCAGACAACAAAACTTATTTTCTCAAGATATACTTTTGTTTCAACATGAATGTTTGTTTTTTCTCCATCGTAAAGAAGTTCTTTCAAAATCCCAATAAAACAGGTTTCTCTTTTAACAGTGGTCAGGACCAGTGGCGCCGGAACAGGGGGGCCAGGGGGCTATTGGCCCCCCAACTTTACGGCCCTGCCTGCCAGCTGGTCCCAGACATTTACACAGACCCAACGCTGACGAGCTGTGACTCTGTTTGTGTGTGTGTCTACATACAGACAGAGGCAAAACCTACAGCATTCAGATTTGGGCCAAATCCGTTTACAAGTCACCAGATCCGCATAACCCTCACCGGAGGGTTTACGCACATGCACCAACTCCGGGTCGGGCTGGGATCATGAGCCTGCCTGACACCTGCAAAAAAATGTTGTTGTTCTGATCCTGTTCGGGTCTGGACCAAATCAGCCTAAAAATGAAATAGGAATTACCGTATTTTTCCGACTATAAGGCGCTTTAAGCAAAACAAAACAGATGAGTCAAACTTTATTCAATTTTTTCACAATAACCAATAAAATCAGTTCGAGGTCAGTAATTACAACCAGAATTAATACATAAGACGCACCTGATTATAAGGCTCACTGTTGATTTTTGAGAAAATTAAAGGATTTTAAGTGTGCCTTATAGTCTGAAAAATACAGTATATATTTATGCCACATCTGGCCCAAAGGCTGTATTTATAGCACCTGTGGACCACCTCTGACTCTGACCTAGATCCACACCGGTTACGGGCCATTGAAAAACAAGAGACCCCAGGCCCAAGTCCGTTTACGAGTCCGGGCCAAAATGTTCACTTATATTTGGCCCAGAGCAGATAACGTTTGCTGTCAGGGTACAAATAATTGCGTGGATAGTTTGTCATTTTTGCTCGTCCAAAAGCCAGCTGGAGTTTGCATCTGCGCTGCGATGGCAGGTCGTTTTGGAGAAAATTTAGCCAGAGGAGAAGGAGAACTTACCTTCTCATATCTGACATAACAGAAGAAGAAAAAAATAATAATCCAGAACCTGTGGCAGCAGGTCTGTTCTGATTTCTGAATGCATGTCACTCAGAAACAGCCGTCACATCATCTCTCCAGACATCCATTGTGCAGGGAACCATCTCCCCCCATAAACTTCTGACTTTTCTTTTTTTTTTTTTTTAAGACAACAATTAATTAGTAAAAAAAAAAAAAAAAAAAGTGAAAAAAATCTGCTCTTTTGTCATAAGTTCTCCACAAATGGTTAAACGACATAAACAGAGAAATATCTATCTACACCGCTCCGAGAAAAAGAGAACACCTAATTCATGACTGCAGTTTGTTACTTTTTTTTTTCATTTTCAAATGAAAGACTTTTGTTGCAAACTTTTCCAAATCTGTTGACAGTGAAAGTATCCATTTGCATTACTTTGTGGCAAAATGGAGCATGTGCACCTGACATTCAAGGTGCGTATGAACAGAGAGTGCAAGGTGAAGAAAGACTCCCGCAGCCCAATCTGGCGCCGCTGGTCATGACAGTCGAAAATCTTATTGTCAGATTTAAACTTGTGCAACGGCTACACGATTGTCTCATCAAACACGAGGTGTTTTCGCCTTGTAAAGTTTTATACAGCCAGTGTTGATTCTCGTATCTGCAGCAAATTGACAGGGTTCAAATTTCCCCGTCAACGATCTATTAGCACTTTAATCACAGATTCATGGTCCATACAGCTGCTGCCTGCTTCCTAATTTATTTATTCTGCTCAATGGCTCGGCTGAAGTCATTACTTTATCTTAGAAGCGCTAAACAGGTGTTTGTAATTTTTGAAGATCAATTTTAATGGATCATTTTGTGAAGTACCGCTCCCCGAGAACTCATCCAAAGATGCATACCCTTTTTTTAAGGGGGTGGGGTTCCAATAATGCCCACTGCTATGTGTTTTTCTGGTCATTTAAACAGTTGGAGCATGAGTATAAGACTGCAAGGAGGCATCGTTTTCAGTATTAACTCGTGACGAGTTGTTAGACTGATAGGATAATCCTTTCTTTTTTTGAGCTGATAACCTCTTGAGGCATCGTTTTTCTAGTTCTCCTAATGTGACAGTTCTCTTCTCAAGGGAATCGTCTCCTGTTCGTAAAACCTGCCTGGCTGATTGCTCAGAACAGGAACCGAAAGCATCTACGAAGTCGTCTCTCTCCACTGTTATTTCAATCAGCGGTGAAAATCAGGAGAATGAAAATCTGATGTAAATGTCTGCAACACCTTGTGGTAATTTATCAATATTCTCCAGTGAGGAACTCCAATCAGGATCACGGAATCTCTTGATTCTGTTCTTACCTCTGATTTCAGAGCTTTTTTTTTTTTTTTTAGCTGATCACACCCACTATGATGGGAGTAACGCCAAATATTACTCCTCATAATACGTTAAAGTTGCAGTGAATTTTGAGCTCGGTGCAATTTGATGTTTAACGCAAAAGTAGCATTAATTTATTTTTTATAACAACCTTTCACAAACAAGTTCAAATAATAAATCAGATTCAATTAGTCAATTTATTCCTATTATAATAATGAACATGTGGAACAATATGAAATACCAAGTAGTAAAAGTTATCCAAGAAAGCCAGAAGATGGTGTCAAATGTTCACTTTGTCACAATCCCCTGTCCTGAGCAGCATGTTGGCGACAGTGGAAAGAAATGACTCCCATTTAACAGGAAGTAACCTCCAGCTGAACTGGGATAAGAGACCAGCTGGGGTTTGAGAGGACAGGGAAAGGACAAACAAACACAGAATGACAGGTCCAGGTGTACTTTTTATGGGCCATGTGTGGTTTCTATGGTCCAGATGGGATTTCTATGGTTCAGGTGTGGTTCCTATGGGGAGAAAGGCCAAGATATAAACTAGTACAAATACAAACATGAACAGTAGAGTGAGTAAAGACAGCAGAAGAGTGAGGAAATGTGGTCAGTTTGTCCTCCAGCAATCCAAGCCTATAGCAGCAGAACCAAGGGATGGTTCAGGAAACCAATCCAACCTTAACTATAGGATTGATTGTACAGGAAAGCTTTAAGCCTTGTCTTAAAACGTGACAGGATGTCAGCCTCACAGACTGAAACTGGGAGTTGTTTCCACAGGAGAGGAGCCTGATAACTGAAAGCTCTGCCTCATGTTCAAATTTTAGAAACTCTAGGAACCACAAGTAAACCTGCAGTCAATCAGAACAATCAATATTTATTTATAGAAATAGAGATTTTATTTATACAAATCTTCAGATCTGTTAACAACCTTTTACTGCTCCTTTCACATTTTGTTCTGCTTCATCATCTTTCAGTTTCCTTTTGCAAATTTAATTTTTTTCAGCTACTTTCAGCTGATTTCAGCAGTTTTTTTCAGTTCTTTTTGTGCTTCTTTCAAATCCTTTCTGTTAACTGCAACACTTTTGTGCTTCTAACTTCTTTTTGCTCCTTTCAGCTTATTTCTGCAAGTTTCAGCTTTTTCTGCAATTTCAGCTACTATGTAGCTGTTTTTTTGTGCTTATTTTAGTATTTTCAGCTAATTCCACAATTTTTGCACTTTAACTTTTTTCAGCTTAAATCAGCAAAAATGTGCTCTCTCCTGGTAATTTAAGCTTCTTTCTGCTTTTTAAGTTACTTTTCAGCTGCTTTTGCTTATTTCAGCTTTTTTCAGAGGATTTCCACTTTTTTGTGCTCATTTCTGCTTTTTTCAACCAAGTGGACACACAGGTCTGCTTTCTTCTGCTAATTTAAGCTTGTTCTACTTTTTCAGCTAATTTTTTTTTAGCATTTTTTAGTTAATTTCAGCTGTTTTCAGATAGTCAGATTTTTTTTTGTGGCAATTTCTGCTACTTCCACCGTAATTAATTTATTTCTGCTAATTTCAACTTGTTATGCTCTTTTCATCTTATTTCTGCTCATTTCTGCTATTTCAGCTACTATTTAGCTGCTTTGTGCTGAATTTAGCCTTTTCAGCTACTTCCACATTTTAAGCTCATTTCAGCTCATTCCACTTCCTGGTAGCTTCAGATTCTTTCTGCCGTTTCAGCTATTTTTTTCTGCAAATTTCAGCTTTTTTAAAACTAATTTCCTAATTTGTGTGCTTATTTCTACTTATTTAAACCGAATTCAGCAAGTAGATGTTCTTTCTGCTTTTTTCTGCATACTTGGGCTTGTTGCTCCATTTCAGCAACATTTCAGTATGTTGTTTTTTTTTAGCTAATTTCAGCTGTTTATATCAAGTTTTTCAGCAATAAGCATTTACACTGCATTTCCACAGGAAATGCAATTTCTCTAGTTTGTTTTTATTCTCCATTGTTTTTTTTATGCTAGCTTATTGCTCTGCGCTGTAGTAAACCATCTACCTCAGTGTAGCTGACTCTTAAGTTACAGACAACATAAAGTCTTAAGCTTTGCTGGAGGCCCTTAGATCTACAACAGTGTCATGACTGCTTGGATTGTTCCAGAGCATCACTCAGGCTGGGTCACAGTCAAATAAAACCATGTCAGAGTAAATAGTATGCAGTGTCCTGACTGGAGTGTCAGAGCTGTAGATTAAGCCTAGTGCCCTTTAGAGATGCCTGAGAGGGAAATGTGTCATCTTCCCAGTAATTATACTCAAGTGACGGATGATCTGAGAGTCCCCTCAGTGATGACCCTCCAAAGCAGCGTGCTATGATATTATGCATGATCTTCTTCATCATGGAAGTAATGAAAAGATGTTATCCTGTGAATAAAGAAATGCAGTCATGATAAGCCGGAGATTGGAAAATAAGTTTATTTTTGCTGAAAAATAAAAAAGGAATCGCACACATGAAAGATATTTTTTGGCCTTTAAATACCTTTATTAGTGGGATCGTAAAACCTATCCAATATTCCTAGAGTATAAAAGTTAATAAAGAGACCACACATACACCATGACTGCATAATTTAATTACAGTGAAACATGATATGAATTGTGAATTTTGCTTTAGGTGGAACGCCCAATCGTAGTATAAGAACCCTTTCCCGTGTAGGACATAGTGGTGGCAGTATCATGGTTTGGAGCCATTTTAATGCATCTTATCCACAACAGCTTGATGGAGCAGTGAGGTAAAGAGATTAAAGTTATACCCGTTGAGCATCTGGCTGTTTTACAGAAGTTTCTTCTATCATGGAACTTACAGCAATAAGTAATCAAGTTGGCAGCGAGAAAATTCTATTATTGATTGATTGGTTTATGAAAACTAAATGGCTTGATTTGCTCCCAAATAAATTAAACTAAAGGAATATCACAAATTCTAAAGTGTTTTAAGTAAACTATAGTAAACTACAGACATGTTCCTGTTTATAATTTTCTACATTTGCCTTATAATCAAGCTGTTTTTGTTGCTGTTTTTGTCATGTTGTTTTAATTTGTAAAAAATAAATAAAATCTGTATGCCCTTTTATAACTGTATTGTCGTCATCATTCTTTGTTGAAATCAGGTCTCTCTTGTAAATGAGTCCTCGAGGCTCAATGGGATTAACCTGTCTAAATAAAGTTTGAATGAAAAAAGTAAAAGTGTTGGAAGGACTTGGTAGTACAGTACTGATTTAATGACTTGTTTAAGAGTTAGTGATTCTGGGATAAAGCGTTGGAGCTGTTCAGTTCTGCTGAACTCAAGCAACGATCTAAAATAGAACGATGTGCACACAATTTAATAAACCCAGGGATTGGATTTTAAACCTCACATTTTATTTCCAGTGACCCCTGGGGGCCTCCATATCAACAGATATTGTTTATAAAGATAATTGTGGTCTAAAGAGTTAGCAAAGCTAATGGCTACTTAAAGTTATTAAAGGAGGACCTGTGCAGTTTGAATAAATGCTGTAATGTGCATTTTTACAGCACTTTGTTTTAGCAGGTAATTACATTTATATGCCGTATTTTTCGGACTATAGGCACACTTAATATCCTTTGATGTTCTCAAAAATTGAGTGAGCTTCATAATTCAATGCACCTTATGTATTAATTCCGGTTGTGCTTACTGACCTCGAACCGATTTTATGTGGTTATTATGAGCTGAATATTATCCGTTTTGTTTCGCTTAATGCGCCTTATAATCCAAAAAATACGGTAATGAGTTTTCTCTCCCAAACATGTGGCGGCGTGCAGACAACGTACCACAGATCACTGACAAGTGGCTGTGTACTGCTCAAAGGTTGTTTCAATTTAGAAAATATAGTGCCAAGTAAAACAAACCGACAATGGTGTTCCCCTCCCTGAAAAATAATGAACACGAGTTGGTGGAAAATAATGTAGTAATTCAGCTGCTCATTAATTCCCAGCACTAATAATTCTAGTAATTATTTACACTCATTTAAAAGAGGACAAAGCTCAATTTGCTATTTTTATTATTTTTTCAGAGAATGCACATGCAGGAGATGAAGCAAAGCCAGCTGGGAGGCAAAGCAAAAGCAAACTTTAATCAAACACATCTGTGGCAACAGAGTGGAAGGCAGCTGGAGTGTCCGACTCAGACTGCAGCGACAGTAAAAACAGGTAAGTGTGACAGATGGAGTGAAAAGAGCAAAAGATAGGACAACAAATACACAAAGGACTCATTAGAGGCACACTTAAAGGACTCGGAGCACAAGTGGAACTAATGAGGTACTCAGAGGAGGAGAGAAAAGCATAATAGCTAAAGAAATAAAAAAGACAGAATCAGAAACAAAATGTAATGGCAAGATGCAGAAGATGAACAAGCGGGGTAAGATAAAGCAGAGCAGGGGACTCTGGGGAGGAGAAAGAAGTCATCAGAGCTCAAAAACATGACAAGCTCTTCAGTCTACGTGCAGATTTAGGCTTCAAAACAGTAAGAATGGAGCAACTAACTCATCCTGATGCCTCAGAACTGTAAGTCCTGAGAGGCGATGCATAAAAAAAGAATCAAACTGACGTGCGTTGGACCCAAACGAGACAGTTCTGCAGATATCGAGCTAAAATGATCGTAGCATTACTTGAGTAATTCCCAACACGTGGTCTGCTAACGGACTGCACAAGATTTCTTTTGTCAGAACTTGTATAGACATGGTGCAGCCTAAAGATTTAGCTTAATTTCCCTCATAAATATCAAATCTCAGATATATATATATATATATATATAAAAAAACATTTAGTTTTAAATTTAGTCAAATGAATCAAAGGAGTTGTCGGCGTGCCGGTTCCTGAGTGACTCGCAGTACACTCGGAACATGATGACCTACTTCACATGTAGCTAATAGTTTTTGCGCGGGAGGCTAATTTATCGAACGATAAAAGAAAAACACGGAACGAGTGTGAGCAAAGCACATGTCATGGTAGCTCCACAGACCTTGTTCTTCGAAGGAAGTCGTAATGCTTCAGTTGCACCCACACTCCTCTCTGAACCTCCTACACACACACACACACACACACACACACACACACACACACACACACACTGCACAGCTTGAAGCACAAACTCGGAGATCAAAATAAAAGAAACAAAAAGCCTCAAGACTGCCTAAAGTGATAATCAATGTGGAGGAGATTTTCAACTATTTCGTGATGTGTCATGTCTGCCGACTCCTTGCCTTTGTTTCTGCCTGCCGAGAGTTTCCTCCTAACGAGATGACAACTCGTTAATTCATGTGAAATTCACTCAAGCTGTCCCAACGGGTGCGTTGGAACCAAACCGTCCACATGGGCTGTCTGACAGTTGTGGGGACTGTCAAATTCAAAGGACAATAGATCTTCAAGTTCTTCACTTGACAATAAAAACTGGTTTTATTCATTTATCATGCGTAGACGCTGGACTTACTCAGCTCATTCCTGTGGGTTTATTGTTTTTTTTTAGAAGCAAAGATTAAGAAGGTTGTGTATAAGGGCAACATTTTACTGAGCAGTACGCCAATGTCCCCCGTCGCTCAGGTATTCGAGTAGTAAATTTTTATAGTTTTTGGGATTAATATATTTCTGGACTGGAACTGAACAGGGAATGCATGTAAACCTTAATGTTTTTGGTGCAAAATGTTCAAGTGGATCAGAGTTGTACTGTGTAGAAGCACAGAGGTAGGGCAGGTTGTTCTGATAGTGGCCTTCAGCTCTTCTGAATTGTTGGGTCTGGTGTATCACATCTTCCTCTTCACAATACCTCATAGATTTTCTATGGGGTTAAGGTCAGGTGAGTTTGCTGGTCATTGAAGAACAGGGAAACCATGGTCCTTAAACCAGGTGCTGGTAGCTTTGGCACTGTGTGCAGGTGCCAAGTCCTGTTGGAAAATTAAATCTGCGTCTCCATAAAGTTGGTCAGCAGCAGGAAGAATGAAGTGCTCTAAAACTTCCTGGTTGACCTTGGAGCTCAGAAAACACAGTGGACCAACACTAGCAGATGACATGGCACCCCAAACCATCACTGACTGTGTAAACTTGACACTGGACCTCAAGCAACATGGATTCTGTGCCTCTCCTCTCTTCCTCCAGACTCTGGGTCCTTGATTTCCACAGGAAATGCAAAATGTACTTTCATCAGAGAACATAACTTTGGACCACTCAGCAGCAGTCCCAGGTGAGACGCTTCTGACGCTGTCTCTTGTTCAAGAGTGGCTTGACACAAGGGATGCAACAGCTGAACCCCTTGTCTTGCATACATCTGTGCCTGGTGGTTCTTGAAGCACTGACTCCAGCTGCAGTCCACTCTGTGAATCTCCCCCACATTTTGGAATGGGTTTTGTTTCACAATCCTCTCCAGGGTGCAGTTATCCCTGTTGCTTGTACACTTTTTTCTACCACATCGTTTCCTTCCCTTCACCTCTACATTAATGTACTTGGACACAGAGCTCTGTGAACAGCCAGCCTCTTTAGCAATGACCTTTTGTGTCTTGCCCTCCTTGTGCAAGGTGTCAATGGTCATATTTTGGACAACTGTCAAGTCAGCAGTTTTCATTGTGTAGCTACAGAACTAGACTGAGACCATTTAAAGGCCTTTGCAAGTGTTTTGAGTTAATTAGCTGATTAGAGTGTGACACCAGGTGTCTTCAATATTGAACCTTTTCACAATATTCTAATTTTCTGAGATGCTGAATTGGGGTTTTCATTAGTTGTTGGTTATAATCATGAACATAAAAAAAAACAATTGAAATATATCAGTCTGTGTGTAATGAATGAATATAATATACAAGTTTCACTTTTTGAGTGGAATTACTGAAATAAATCAACGTTTTAATTTTAATTTTATCACCAACACCAATAGATGGGAAAGTGGTGGTGCACAGATTAGTGAAGGTGGGCCTGTGATTGGAAGATCACCAGTTCAACTCCCGATACCGACAACATCAAAATGTGGGTGAGATAGGTGAAGCACCCTCCTGCCTTCACATTCATTTGCCCCACTCTGGGCCCTTGAGCAAGGCTTTTAACCCCCACCATCTGCTCCCCCGGACACCCTATATGGCAGCTCTCTGCTCCATACAGAGGGCTGTGGTAGCTCGGTGGTCTGTGGTTACGTCAGGAAGGGCGTCTGGTGAATAAATAATTGCCAAGTCTTCATGTGAGAATTTGTGAAGCTGTCTCTGACCACAATTACATTATTACCCATTGTGGAAGGTGTGTGTGTGTGTTTATCTGTAGCATTAACCAGCATTTTCATTTACCTGTTTTTAATAAAATTCTCAGAAAGTAATCATTTTCTGCACAACTACTGCTGTTTTTGGAGACATCCCAATTCAATATGGCCTCCACGACCCACTGACCTTAAGAAACACAACATTTATTATAACTCAGCCAATTTTACAAACGTTAAGCTGAAAAATTGGTATGGTAATAGGTTCCAGTCTTTCACATCTCACACTCTGAGCACAAACATGAGAACTTGCTTGAGATTGCACATTTTTGACCAAAGCGGCTACAACTCATCCAGCATGAGAAGGAGCTGGAGAAATGTGTTCCTTTAAGAAATGCATCTATTTATTTCTCGACAGTATTCATGGCGGACAAAATCGACCAGAAGGTGACGTCTTTGACAGTATATTGACCTTTAACACACTGCCCAGTGGTTGTGGGAAAAAGTCACATCACAATCAACTTAACTTCTATAATGTTTTGTAGTCAGAGGACAGTGAACGTTCGTCTTTGTCATCTTTCCCATCATGCTGCACTCCCTCCTGAGCCCCCTCTGCAAAACAGCAAAGTTTACTCTATAAAAGACAAGTTTTTTTTGTCTCTTTCACCGTGAGAGAGCTGAGGCAGAGGAATATCGCCTGAGGATGTTTCATATCCCCACAGCTCTGACTGCTTGCACTCTGCACTCCTCTTCATCTCGTTTTCCTAATCATTCGTCTTTTCGCTCCGTCTCATCACATCTCAGAGACTCTCTTCTTTCTCCCACCGTGCTTTTTTTTTTTTTTTCAGATCCCCTCCAATTCTGTGAACATCCCGCCTTTTTCTTCTCGTCCTCTCCGAGAGTGTCCTTTATTTTCCTTCCCCATTCCCGTCTCTTTACTTCAGTTTCCTTCTCTCTGCCTGTCTTTGTCAGTTTTATCAGGGATTTCTCCGTGTCCTCTCCCTCACCGTCAGGCCTGGCAGCATCCAGACGAAGAGGCAGCGCTGTCGCAGCAGTCAGGCTCCGTGGAAGATGAAATTAAAGTTACATGAAAGACTAGAAGGTTGTATTGGGAATGACTCTCAGCTACTACCACACTTATTAGTGCAATATCTGTAAAAAAATGACCAATTTATAACCTTTTTGGTGCTTTCAAAATACAATTAGTTACCAGAGACTTCTTAGCTGAGACCAAAAATGAATGTTTTAAATTACAAGACAATAATGATTGTTTCATTAAGATCCATCCTCTAATTCAGTGGTTCTCACCGCAAAAAAAATAAAATGAAATGTAACAAATATTTTTTACAAGCATATAGATGTTTACCAACTCGTTAAAATGCAACAAAATGCAGGAAATCACATTTACTTTATTTGAAATTTTCTGGGGGAGGACCTTCCTGCTTTTTGCATTCTGGCATCAATCGGTTTACAAATTAATTTCCGTTACTGCTGTTACGATTCTGTTCAGTTTTATGTAGCGAGTTTTCTGTGATAATCTGAAGAAGTGGAAACACATTTATGTCCTTTAAGTGAATAGGTAAAGTTATTTTATAATATTCTAATTTTCTCAAAACTTTAATTTTTGGAAGCTGAAATTAAAAAAATTGTGTCGGCAGCACGGTGGAACAGCTGGTAGAGCTGCCGCCTCTCAACAAGCAGGTCGCATGGTTCAAGTCCCGGTCCGGGGGCCTTTCTGTGTGGAGTTTGCATGTTCTCTCTGTGCATGCGTGGGTTTTCTCCGGACACTCCGGTTTCCTCTCACAGAACAAAAACATGCATGTTAGGCTGTATAATGGTCCCTAGATGTGAGGGAGAGAGTGAACGTTTCTCATTTGTCTCTATGTGTCCCTGTGATGGACTGGAGACCTGTCCAGAGTGTCCCCTGTCTCGCGCACAGTGATTGCTGGACACGGGCACCGGAGACTCAAAAAGGAAGAAACGCATAAAGATAATGGATGGATTTTTATTGTGTCTTGAATGAAAAGTGCTCCATGTTTAAAAGTATAAAACTTGTATTAACACAATTAAAGAACATTTATTAAAGTATTTATTTTACAGAAATATTTCCATTGTATTGACGAGACAACTTGAAGAAAATTATTTAATAAACATGAGGGTTATGAGGGGGTCCCTTAACCTAAAAGGTCTGAGAACCCCTTCTATAGTTCATAAGATATTTTACTAACAGGGAGGATAGACCCCGATAATTAATGCCAATTTTTTAACTAAGATATTGCACAATATGTTAAAGGTCAAAGTGTTAGTTTGGGAGCAGGCTCAGCAGCTTAAACACCAAATTATAACTCAAAAGCTGTAATTGTTTGAGTTATATTAATTTATCTGTTTATGTGGCAGCCATCTTGAAGTAGATTGATTATTGGCTTATCGGGTTATTCTGCCCAGAGTTCACGAGATATTTTACTAACAGACATCGTCGCCTGCCTCTCCTGGTGGTGAACCCTAACTCAGGAGGTTTTTGTTTTATTACTATTGTTTAATTATTATTTTTGCAGTTATGGGACCCATCCTGGGCTCTCATGGAGGTTTCTCATTTTCCAAGCGCTCCCTGACAAAAAGCTGGACGCAGAACACAGCGGGCAGATGTCGTTCACATCCAGCTCAATGAACGAGTGCATAATGTGCTTGTTGTTTTCATAACCTACATTTTATCCGTCGGCTCATGTGCACATGGCCTCATGGTGCCAGAATCTGTTGAAACCAAGGAAAGACCAAAGCAGTTCCTACAGAGACAGGTGCTTTCACCTCACAGCTCCTGGATTGTTCATGAGAAGGTAGCAGGGTTTGTAGGGCAAATGTTATGGTTCTTCAAACGCAGCACGCATCTCTCGACTTGACCTGAATTATTAATCTGCAGAGCTCTGCGGGTAGTTGAACATCAATGTTTAAATCAGCGCAGCATGTGTGCGTTCGTGATTTACTGGATTTGGAGAACACGACTCCGACGTTTTGCCTTTCTTGATCTTACGATTTTCGAATTTTGAAACTTGTTACATTTTGAACTGGTTCAAAACTTTGTGTCCGGTGGGAGGAAGTTTTTTTTTTTTTTAATGTATAAAAAATATAAATTTTCCTCAGCCTCTCTTGCTAAGGCAGATGTGTTGCTGTGCACAGCTGGAGGCATAACATTTTCCAGGGTGATAAACAATTTGACTGTAATTTATGGAAGAATGATTAACTTAATTGTATAAGTTAAAACAAGTAGAATAGAAGATTAGCATAATTGTAGATGCAAATAAAATTAGCCAAACTTTTACTAAATGATACAATCGACCAAACTGTAGTTAAAATTTTAAATAAGCAATCCTGACAACAAGCTAAAAGTAGAAGAAAAAAAAAAAGCTAAAAGATACAACTAGCAAAAGCTAAAAAATAAGTTTGTTTGAAATGCTTTCATGAATACAAATTATGAATATTGTTTGTAACATAAAAAGGATAATGTGCTTACAGGAAAATCTGTACAATCTTAACAGGACTAGCAGCAGCCTTCCTTAACATTTGCAATAACTTCCATGAAAAAATTACAATGTTTAATGTTTAAACTGCTTGTTTCTAATTAAGGTCACGTCTAGAACAGTATCAACACCGAACAGTCACGTGAAAAACACAGAATTCTTCCAAATTGGTTCGTTCGTAGAGTCCAGTCCAAGCAGCAGATCCCATTCACTTTTATGGGCTGAATGATTGACAGGTGTTAGGCCACACCCCCTTGATTTGGCGGCTCATTTGTGGTCAAAGGAAAAAGCTTTCAGCCAATCAGCGTACGTTATGTGACGTCGTCTGCGCGCGTGCTGCTCGGCCTCAGAGCGGATCAAAGATGGCGGGGGACTGCAAACGGAGAAATGGCGTACATTTATTTTATGAGGTATTTATTATTCTCTGTTTTTTTTTTTTTTTAAGGAATAACCGGACAGGAGGAGGCTGAGGATAGGCAGACCAAATGATATTTAGACAAATGAGCGATTGGAGCTTTTCTTCTACTTGTTTTTGTTTTCAGCTAACGGACAAGCTAACCCTGTTAGCATTAGTTCTTCCAAGAAAAAAGAACTCAAAGCTGAAGTGAAAGAAATACCTCAATGTGTTTTTAAAGCCTGCAATGTGGACAGCAGGGATTTTCATTTTTTATAAACATGTGGAGAGATTTTTTTTT
The DNA here is from genome assembly GCF_014905685.2 of Nematolebias whitei. NCBI lineage: Eukaryota > Metazoa > Chordata > Actinopteri > Cyprinodontiformes > Rivulidae > Nematolebias > Nematolebias whitei. The sequence goes on along the minus strand of NC_056519.1, from coordinate 7,786,236 downwards.
TAACTCCAAAAATCACTTGACTTTCTTGAAAGTGATTAATTTTTGTGTTTTTATTTTAATTTTTTTAAGTAAGGTATGCTTCTCAACCTCATCACATGATATGTTGAACTTCGGTCACTGATTTAATTTGTGTCAATGTTTAGTGCAATGTGTTGTAGAGATGCACGATATTGGATTTTTGGCCGATATACGATATGTTAAAACTTATTTGGCTGAAAACCAATACCGATATTTTATATATTTTTCTTTGTCAGAACATAGCCCCCTTATTTAGGCTTATTTGCTACAAAAATTGTGTAACAGCTGTAAGAGCTGGTGACATATATTCAGTAACAACCATATGCATAGCAGTTTAACTTATATTAAATGAAAAGTGATAAATGTTATTTATTAGCATTAGTCACCTGTGATGCTGTTGCACTTGTGGAGGCTTGTTCCCAAGTAGGTATCTCTGCAGACAAATTTGGAAGAGTATCTGGGGGGCCACATCTGATTGGACTATAGAAAAATGGGCGTGTCTGAAGGGCCACATCTGATTGGAAAAAAAAAAAAAAAAGGCTGAACAAAAAAAAAGCCGTTTGTGTTAACCACAGACGTATTATGTCTAAAAACAAGGCGTTATTGGCAGATTGTGTTGACCACAGTCATATTATGTCTATGGCGTTAACCGGTTTGACGTTAACAGGTATTTCTGTTTACTGGTTAATTTCCTCAGCTGTCTCAGATTTTAAGGGTCAACCCTACTCCATGTTTCAGCTCTTTTCATAGATCAGATCTCATAGAACTAAAGAGCAAATTTTGTTTTTATCGTTTGTTTTGGACCATTATCTTGTTACAGGACGCATGATCTTTAATTGAGACCAGACTTTTTGACAAATAGGAGCAGGTTTCGCTTCAGATGCTTCATATTTCATTGTACCCAGACCACACTCAAGACAACCTGAGTCAAGAGCAGCCTACAACCCAAGGACTAAAGAGAATCTTCTTGTTTGACAGCAGATATAACGCTGGTTCCTAGAAACCTTTAGTTTTAAAAGAGAGCTGACGTAACTTACCTAAAGAGCGGCAAATACAGCTAGCCAATCAGTGTTTGCCCCCCACAAATGCCTATTCTCCAGAAACGCCCACTTTTGGTAATATGGCCAAATGTGTCAAAAAGGTGCCAATTGTCATTATTTTCCCAAGTAGGTTGTATTGTAGGGTTTTTATGACATAACATTATTTGGATAATCAAATTTAGTTCCACATCACTTTGATTGTCTTGCTATCTGACTGTCTCTGAGAGGAGCAGTCATATATATAATATATATAATAACCTGGAGACAGTAATACATGCATTCATTACATCTAGGCTTGATTACTGCAATTTGCTCCTGTTTGGTATCAGTCAAACCTCCATAGCACAATTACAACTTGTCCAGAATGCAGCAGCCCAATTTTTAACCTTTACAGGCAAAAGAGAGCACATTACACCAGTTTTGGCCTCACTGCATTGGTTACTGGTTCACTTTCGAATCCAGTTCAAAATACTCATGTATGTCTACAAATCAGTGAACAGTTTCGCCCCCCCTTATCTCTCTGATCTGCTACAACCGTATGTCCCACCACGTTCCCTGAGGTCAGCGGACCAGTTGCTCCTCACAGTTCCAGGAACTCGTCTTAAGCGCAGAGGTGACAGGGCCTTCTCTGTAGCAGGACCAAGACTCTGGAACGAGTTACCTCTGCTTGTCAGACAGGCCCCCTCCCTCTCGGTTTTCAAGTCCCGTTTATAAACTCAATACTATTCAGTAGCTTTCAACACCAGAAGATGTGTTTTGAACCTGTACGCTCCACACTGGTTAGTCGTCATTATCTGCATCATTTTTATGTCTATATTTCTGATTTACTTAATTTTGTATTTTGCTTTGTGTGTTACCTGTTGTTCTGTCTGTACAACTCTTTGGTTGGCCTTGTCGCTGTTTTATGTGCTCTATAAATAAAATGGTATGGTATATATCACAGTCATTTTTATGGTCATTGTAAGACCACACATTTCACTCTTACTTATTTACTTGTTTTATTACAAATGAACTTGTTTTGTCATCACAGTCTTCTCAATAACTTTTTGGAAAAAAGGAGGCTGATGGCTCAGAGGAGGCTGGGGTAATTTCCCAACAAAAACATGGCACATGCAGTCAATGATGCGTACGGTAAAAGCGTTGAACGCATACTGGTCACTGAAGAAAACGCCTTACCAGCATCACAAACATGAAAATAATTATGAAGTCAATTAGTAGCAACCGTGAATCAATTTTGTACATCAATGTAACATTTTAAGAATCTACCGGTAATAATTATTTCTGTCACCTGTTATTGAGATGGAAGCATTGGTAGACATGTTGACTCCAAAAAAGTTTCCTCTGTGCTACTATGATCTTAACTTTATAATCGAAGCTCCTGTTTCTTTCGTAATTTTTCATCCTCCACACTTAAAACTAGGTCAAAGAGAAGGTGATCATCTCTTGAACCATACTGTACAAGAATAAAGGGGACATTGTGTTTTCTCTCTCATAGAAATTCAAAGATGTGCCGTTATCAAAACCGTCAGAAACCTGTGACTCTAAGACACCCATTTACTGCTTGATGACGTCTGATCAGAAGTAGTCTTCATGGAAGAGTTGCATCCAAAAGTTCTCAGATGTGGAAACGAGGCCAACGAACTCGACATCAAAAGAGAACGAGGGTTCAGGTGCTCTCGACGGGTGAGTCTAAAGTATTTTTTACACAAGGCAGTTTTTGTTGAAGGACAAACAGTGTAAGCATAACAGACAAACATGGTGGAGATGCATTACTATAAATGTTGGGAGTTTGGTCAGTATTAACGATGAGCATTACAAATACTTATCCAATTTGCAGTACCATCAGGGAGACGACTCCAGTGTCATTAAAGCTCAACGTAAAGAATCAAAAGTAGTCCTGGAAGCGGTGGTCCAACTTGTGCAGAGCTCTGATCTAAAGAGTTAAAGCCGGTAGTTTGTGCTCCACAATGTTAGAAAAAAAAACTACCTCGTATTGTACTTAATAAAATTAATTTGTATTTTACAGCACACACCTGCCTGGAACATTTGCACATTGCTGGTAGCTCATAAAACTCCCAGAAACTGTAAAATGGCATTAAACATACCGTTATCCTGCTGTCGTACAAACTGCAATGATTTACTGAGTCAATTTAACACAGCTCGTTACTTTTTGTGTCAAAACTAAACTCAAATGAGAAAACTCCGAAATTGAAAGTCACGGAGGATCAATACATTTTGTCATTAGCCAGATTGTCCTCCAAACATTTCTTGCTGTTTTTCGATCAAAAGTTTGCTGTGTTTTCCCACGATGCAGCAGTTATTGATGCGAGTTGAAATTTTATTGATGCAGACAAGCCGTCGTCACTTAGCGCTGACCTGGCTGCACTAAATGTGCTACAGTCCCATTACCATGGATATGGGCGCACCATTGTGGGATATTTGAAATTCATCAGCCTACATGGCTGTTCCTCTTACTGGGAACTTTATTTATTTTTTGAACCGACTGTAATCCGGGAAGCTCAAGAGATTTTATCACACAAAAGTAATTTTGTGTGGTGAGGGCAGAGATGGTGTAGAGGTAGGGCAGCCGACTTCAGACCAGAAAGTCGCGGTTTGACTCCCCATCATCTCCACATGTCGTGGTGTCCCTGAGCAAGACACCTAATCCGTAATTAATCCCCGGGTGCCTACATAGGTGCCCACTGCTCCACCTGGGTGTATCTCAGGTGTGATGGGTTAAATGCAGAGAACTATTTTGTCATTATATGGAAACAGAGCACTTGCTTTCTTAAACCCAGTCATAGCTGCTAGCTTTTGCTTTTTGTTCTATATTAATCAGAAAATGTTAAATAGAATTGTTTTAAACAAAACTTCAAATGTTTTGAAGTGGGGTTGTATGAAAACTAACAATACTAATTTCTCTGTTGAAAATAGCTTCTTAAATTACTTCAGTTTGTAGAAATGAAGGTATTTTGATGCGGTTAAATGAGTAACGGCTACTCTTTTTGTTTGGGGCCAAGAGTAAAGTGAATTTCTGCCATTTTAAAACAGCCCCAATCCTAAAGTGGTTCAGAATATCCTGATGCATGCTCAATAATCCAGGTAGATAAATCTAAAAAAGTTAAGTCTGGTCCTCTGGACGTTCAAAAAAACTAACAAACAAAAAAATTGTAGAAACGTTTCATCTTTCTTCCGAAACACTGAAGAAGTCTTTCAGATGAAAGGTGAAACATTTCTACATTTTTTTGTTTGTTTTTTGAACGTCCAGAGGACCTGACTTAACCTTTTTTAGAATCCCGATCCTAAATTTCACACAATCCTTTTACCGTATTTTTCGCCGTATAAGTTGCACCTTTTTGCACAAATTTGCACGCCCTGCGACTTATACAATGAAGCAACTCCCCCCATATTTATAACCCAATTTTTGGCTGAGATCTGACAATTTCATTCATTCTGATATGGAAAATATTGAACGCTACCTTTTTCAGCCGCTAGAGGGCCCTCGAGTAATATGGCAAGCCAAACGTCTCATTAATAGGGATGGGGCCGATGCAATCCAGTATCGGTATCGGGCTCCGATACCAGCATAATTTACGTAGCGGATTTTCCGATCCAACCTGCCGATATTTCCGATCCATGATGCATGTTTGTGGTTGCGCTGCACGTTGGCTTCAAACTATGGAATGGATTTCCTGAACGGAGGTGCGTCTCATGAACCCAGAGTAATAAGACCCGCCTCACATTCAGGAAATCCAGTTCATTGTTTGCAGCCAGCTACAACGTGAGGACTGAGTTAGCAGCACTGTGGCTAACAGCTAACCAACTTTTCATCGAAACATGTCCGCTGTGTGGAAGTATTTTACACTAGACACACCACAAAACAAGACGGCAACGTGCGATGTCTGCAGAGACATAGCGCCACATTAAACTGCGGTAAAGTTAGTTTTACGATGGACATTTGAGCTCCGGGGCTTCAGCGGTCTGTTATTTTCGTTCAGTCCGGAGAAGGCAGTCTGATTTCGGTCAGCCGCGCTCAGTCTGTCCGTGTCGGAGGAGGGGCAGACTGAGCGCGGCTGACCGAGATCAGACTGCCTGCTGCGGATTGAACAAGAAAAACACATCGCTGAAGCCCCGGAGCTCAAATGTTTATCAAGAAGTTGCTAAACTTTATCGTAATTAATGACCAACCACTATCAGTTGTAGAAAACTAAGGATTTCACAGCTTGATACTTGCAGCCAAGATATAGTTTACCCTCCAGGAGATATTTATCAGTACAACAGTAGACAATCATAAAAAAACATATGATTTGAAAAGTACAAGAAAATTATATATATATAATATAAACGAAACAAAAACAGCTACATTATAAAGTGATGTAAATATCTAAAAACAGGAACATGTCTGTTGGTTTATGCCATGAACTTAGCAGATTTAGCATTTTATTTTATTTAATTCATTTATTCATTCACTTAAAAGAAACAAAACAAATTCATCAAAAAGAAAACATTGAATGAAAAGGATGCAGAAAGGAGAAAAATCTTATATCTGCCTCTTATTTAAAAAATAAATAACTTTAAACAATCACTTAAATTGATCAGTTTAATATTCACTTTAAAACTAGGAATAAAAACAAACATGTTTTGTGTTAGCAGAAATTAATTCTAACTTTAAAACTTATCCAACGTTAATAAAACGTACCTCAAGTTGCCCTTTTGGACATGCATGCATAGATTTGTACAAATTGTACTCGAGAGGAGATTATTACAGCCTCATATAAAATCAATGATGATCATGATATTGGAACTGGATCGGTATCAGCCAATATTCAGATTTAGGTATCTGAATCGGATCAGAAGTAAAAAAAAAATGTGGATCGGTGCATTCCTACTCATTAATAGGTAAAAGTGGCTATTAATGAGACACTTTGCTTGCCATATACCAAGACACCTTTGTCTCGCTCTGGAACTCCTGGAGCAAACATCAAATCAGCTGCATTTCGCCGCACCGCCCAGGCGAAATGTAGCTGATTTGACCATTAAAGTGCATTTATTAAGGAAATGTTAAATTGAGACACACCTTTAATGTCAAGCAAACAAATAATGTTTTTTAGGCAGTTATCTTGTTTAAAGTTGGAAGAAATGCACAGCAAGTCCTTCCTCTGCGCGCTGAATCGATTTTTGAAATGTGGCTAATTTGACCATTAAAGTGCATTTATTAAGGAAAAGTTCAACTGAGACGCGTCTTTGCTATAATTTTGAGCAAACAAACAATTGTTTTTAAGTGTTAATCTTGTTAAATTCTTGTTAAAGTCCTCCCGTGCACGCTCCTGTAATCCATTTTTTGCACAATACCAGCCCATGTTTCCGGGTGGTCAGCAGTGATGCGTAATTTTTTTCATTCAACCTTTATTTAGACAGGTAAATCTCATTGAGCCTCGAGGACTCATTTACAAGAGAGACCTGATTTCAACAAAGAATGATGACAACTCCAACAATAAACAGTTATAAAAATGCATACAGATTATTATTTTTTAAAATAGATGATATAATAAATGCGACTTATATGGTGGTGCGATGTGTACCGTGGCAAGTAAGGTATTTATTTTTTTTATACTCATCAGTTTCATTTTAAATATTTTTTCTGCTGAAAACTAGTTTTTTGTTGGCACAAATAATAGCAGCAGCAGCTAGCTGTAGCACTACTTCTGCCAGGGTAACTTGGAATGTGAAGCTGACAGGTGTTTAAAATAGTTTGCATAATTTACTATTTTAAAATTTGAGTGTTTTAAGATTGCAATCAACTTTTGTCTTGTCCCCTTTCAGTGTAGCCATTAGCTTGTCAGTCCGGTCAAATATTTGTTCAGAACTTTTCCACAGAACCCTCCTTTAAAGGTTTTAAATTATCCTTTTAAACCTGCAGATGGAGAGCTGAGATATTTACAAGTTTCACTACTTTGTTGTCTTGCTTCAATCAGTAATTACTGTGGTTTTAGTGATAAACCTGTTTGTCATCACATATCCTAGAGATGAACCACAACAGAAGCACAACATTAAATATGTTGGCTTGATCAGCACTGAAATGGCGTATACATTTCAGAATAGTCTTAATTTTTGCTAGATTAACCATTTTATAGGCTAGCCCTAGATTTCCAACCAATTACATCAAACTCCAGCAGCCATGCTTTATTTAAGGCCAGCAACGTGATTTACTTATAGGTCATTTATTGCAAAGTTTTAATCTGATGAATTATTTGTACATTCACATATTCAGCAGTGAAAATCTGAAGAAGCTCATGCATTGAATCCATTTTTTTTGGTGACTTTATTTTCAATATCTTATTGCTTACTATAAAAAAGGTTTGAATTTCCCAGAAAATTAAACAGGATTTTGATGTTAACCATCACTGATAAAGAAAAATTCGCACATGAGGAGCTTTTACTGGTTATTTTCTTTATATATTTTGCTTAAAAAGTCCTTAGACAATAAATCCATTACCAACGTTGCTGGCATTTAATTTCTGCTTGTTGAATCTATTAATCAGCAAATCGTTTCAGCTCTGCAGCGCTGCTTAGTCTTTTATTGCCTGAGGAAATAACAAAATTGGCATGTATTGTGGAGAGTTAAAAAGGATCCAGCATACTTTTTTCTCCACTTTTTTGCCCCTGGGTGCCCTTGGAGGTTAATCCAGCCACGACGGCACTAAAACGCTGCAACGTTGAACCTTTCATTAGGAAGCTCTATAAGATCCAGTGGCCTCGAGAGAGATTAAAGCACAACTGTGCCCCTGCGCACAGCTGCTCGAGGAAACACGTCTTTAACTGCTCGCATCTCCTGTTCATGAAAATAACTCCTTTAAGCATTTGTGTTGCTAGTATAAGTAAGTTTTCAAATGTTATTCACAATGTTAGCAGTGACGTCTGCCATCTTTTTGCAACACCAGACATTTAGGTTCGAATCTGTTTGTCTGTGTATACCTCACTTTTTGGCTTTAATCTCCTTCGTGCAGAGAAGCAAATTTTCCTAACATCTGCTGCTCTGCCTAAGTATTTGTGCTTTAGCATGTACAACAAAGCTCGACGAAATAATCGTGGATTTACCGGCAGGTATAGCTGACAGCTCCTGCAGCGTTTACCTACTGTGAGTGTTGCAACAGCAGGTTTGCTCAGGATAAGATTTTTTTTTTCCTTTCACTCTGACTCACCTCTGCGTTAACTCTTCACAAATATCGCCTCGGTAGAATCTCGCTGTGCCACAGAAAAAGTTTGAGACGCATTAGAAGCATTTTTCACATTTCCAGCCACTTTGACGGATGATCACTGCATCTTTCTTGTTTGGTTTTGTGGCATTCTGTGTATAAAATCAACCCACAATGACTTCCCTCGCACTGCGAGTTCTCAATGGCGTCCTAAAATGTTCCTTGTCTCTCTGTTGCCTCATTATAAGCCTTTGTGTGTCCTCTGTGAATGGCTGATGATGATTATGCAAATGCACCATCGGAGAGCAGCATGGGTAATTATCACAGCTTTTTGAAAATCCCGAACCACCAGAAAGAAAACCAAAGGTTCTCTTAGGGTGTTTGTGACTGTGTAGTTTTCCATTTTGTAGGAAACTAGAATATGTGATTGTAATCACGGTGTTGCATACCAACCTGTGGAGAACTTCAACAGTTTTTATTGTAGATATTAAATAGTGTTGCAGGGTTTTGCCATCACTTACCCACTAACAGTTGGGGTCAGGTTTTCATTTCCTGTATGAGACCCTAATTGACACCTTGTGTGCTTCAGCTACGCCTGGCATAGAAACAGACTCGCCCAATCCACCGGTCTTCACTCAGACATTAATGAGGACATCTAGGAGGCACAGGAGGCTCTGGTGAACAGGTTGGAGCCTTGACACCAAACCTCCACATTTCACCCTTGAGGCGTGAAAGATGCACTGCGAAGGACCATACGAATGGAGAAAAATGCAGAAATAAGTGAGTTGAAAGAAAACTTACTTAAAAATATCTGTTTAAACCCCTAATTTTCAGAGAATGAGTCGGATGTAAAGGTTAGCTTTGTGAGTGGCTGACGTGGATGAGGAGAAATGGTTTGTGTGTTCAGTTACCTCAAGATCAGTCTTAACTAGTGTCAAAACAGGTTTTTATAGACACGATTAGGCATAATTTTTTTATTCTAATTGAAGAGTTCGTATAAAAAACAGTCATGGAGCAGTGAGATATTAAAAACATTTACAGTTATTTACTTCTTTGTGTTATTAGATAGAAACTGAATGTGTTTTGCACATCCAACATTTTTCAGTCGGGTCATCTGGACAGTTTCTTTTTTGTGCTGAAGCGTTTCGCCTTCGATCCGGAAGGCTTCATCAGTCAAGGAAACGCACAACACAAAACTGATTCTTCCCCCAAACAGCTTACTCCAAAGGGGAACAAACCAGTTATGTTGGTGCTAAGATGGTCTCTTTGGTACGCCCCCTCCTCCATTGCCGGCCCTCTTTCTTGTTGACAGTCTTGTCAAACTGGTTGAAAACAAGAAAGTCCAGGCTCAATAATCCAGGTATATTGAAATTAAGCTAAGACCAATCAAGTTATTGAATGTAACAGTGAAAAGTGTGTAACATGAGCTTAGTTTAGGAGGTTAAAGTTTCCAGATAACACAGGTTTCCTGAACAAGTATGACATTACTGTTTCATCCTACTATCTTTATCTGCTATGGCCTCATCTGCATGGCACTGAATGTTTTTAAAATTTGATATTTTCTGCTTCGATTGAACTTGCTCATTGGCAAACAACTGATGAGGAAAAATAAATTTTTCAAAGCATTCTTACAAAGTAGACGGTTTCAAACCTCGGCTTTTGGTCTCTGTGTGAACTTGAGGGCCAAAGCTTTTGAAAAATGACATGGCAGCTTGTTTTGCTCATGCTCAGTGCGTGCCCTTAAAATCAAAACAATGGATTTGTTTTTACTGTTTATTTCTACTGCTTTCCACTTTATCCTTACTGCAACACCATTATGGTTTGATCATGTACTGAAAATGTTAAAAATGAAAGATTTATAGTACACTGTCTACAAAAAGACTAGCTTTGAGAAAATCTTAAGCCAAGTTGAGAATTTTCTTTTTCTGTACTTCGATTTTAATGTGTACATTCTCACCTTTAATGTGGACATTCTCGCCATCTAGTGGTGTGGAATTGATATTTTAACATTTTTGTTAAAATCATATGGACAAAGATTTTTAGAAAAACAGAAGATTAAAAAAATAAATAAAACAAGCATATTGTTCACTGCCTTGCATGGCAACGTTTTGAACGAAGATCTAGTCAGGGTTCCCAGCAGCTTTGGAAATCAGGGAAAACCTAAAAAATGGCTTTCACATTTTCCAGACAGGGAAATCTCTGAGAATTCAAACACTGGTGTAGATGAACAGATGCTCAGATATATTCATCAATTAAAACGGATTCCTCATTTTTCTGGACTGAATAAAACGTGCATTGAATTTAATGAAATGCAAACGTGAGACGTCATTTATCTTTAACCCATCAAAATGAATGCGGTCATTTATTTACAGAATCGAAGTTTAACATCAAACATTTACATTAATTTGGCAAAATATGAAAATAACACATAATCAATCAGGAAAACCATACGGCCATGATTTTCCGTTGCTTCACGACAGACATTTATGAAAACTGTACAATTATGTTCAATTATCCACACGGCGGTGGATGAGCACTTTACACAGACATTTCTAAATTATCTGGAAGGATTTCTACTTTAGAGAAGAATTTAAAGATGAAAAGATGAAGTTTAAAGGGGGTGAAAGATGGTGTTTGAGGGAGAGTGTTGAACAGAACGGCACTCTCCGGGCTTTCTTCAGCTTCTTCCTTACAGTACACTTAGGTGGTGAAATCGACTCTTTTACCTGGAGATGTCTCAGGCGAGATTCCGTTTAACGCACCCTTTCAGCGTCTCCGTAGGATGGCTGTGAATCGTCCGGAGTAATGGCGAGATTCTGTCCGACACAAGCTCACCTCAGTGGAAAATGTTATAATCCCATGAAACTCGGAAGAGCCTTATCATGCTGGACTTCTGTTCTCCCAAACAACTTCTCAGCGCAGAACCGAACTGCTCAGAAGCTTCACCGAACTGAACTTCTCTGCACAGAACTGAACTGTTCAGACTCAGAACTCATCTCCCCTCAACTCAACTCAACTCAACTCTGTGAGAACTAGGAAGTACCGGCATTTTTAAGAGCTCTTTTCCCGGTTCATTTGATCGTCCCGGATTGGTCCAAAACAACCAGACAGGGGTGTGTTTTGTGATGTAAGAGGGTTACTAAAAGTCAGAAGACAGCAAGAATGTTATTGAACAGATTAAACTGTTCTCACAGAGAGTGTTTTGTTTTGGCGAGTTTTAGAAACAGGTGCCAAAACCCCCCTGTTGACGTCTGAGAGGATGTAAAAACAAGGCAGTTGTTCCACTACATGTCTGCTTCGATTCCTGACCTTGCAAAACGCACACTTGCTCATTCAAAGACAGAAATCAGAAAATGCATAATTACTCTGTAACAGCTTTAACATGAATTCTAACTCTGCATAAGCAATCAAAAATCATTACACTGTTTCACAGTTAATAAAATTGATTAGTTCACTGCAACATCTAAAATGGTTTGAACTAAGACACATTGATTATCAACATTTGTAAAATAGTAATGATAATAAAAAGAGAGTGTTCTTCCACTTGATTTTCAAGAAAGAGAGTCTCAGGATGGGTGAACCTGTATTTCTGGATTAAAATCAATGAAATGACAGTTTCTGTCCCACAAGGTTCTTAAGGTCAAGGGTTTTGACCTTAGGCTTAGTCTTGACATCAGGTTAAGTTCACTACACTGGTCTGCTGATTAAAATATATTTCTGAGATTTTAATGTGTTCATGTGTTAATGCTAGTACGCTAGTATCATTGGGCCCATGTTCTCTAACTACATGGCACATGTATCCATACGGATTCACTCTGGTGGAGCTTTAGTTTCTGATGTTATATAGTTTCAATATTAGGAATGATAGCTGTGTGTATGTACCGTAAGCTACAGTATACGTCATCTCTAAACTCTCTGACTCTGGCTGCCACTTAATATATTAAGATCTAAGCATTCCATGACAATATCTCCTGGAATTTCAGGACTTACTCAGGGAATTATGTTTTCATGGAATGGTAGGAACCCTCTTTGTGTGATCTGTTAGTGCTTGGAGCACTACTATCAGCTACTACTAAACATAATTTTGGCTAAAATATATATAATTGACTTGAGTTAAAGATACTTTTGTGTTTGCTATAAGCAATTAGCTATGTTGATGGCTGCTGCTAATAAAGGAACAAAGATAAAAATATCCAGAGGACTTTAGATGGTGCCTAAAGAGGATTGTTTTGAGGTCGTACAAACACTTGGATCCTTGGAACAACAAGTGATGTAAGTATTTGTCGTTTCTAGCCTTAAAAAAAATGACTCTTTTTGATTTGGAAACTGGTCTGCACTTCCTCAGACTTCAACCTTGAAGTAGGCGTTATGTAGCCAGAATGTCTGAAGAAACACAAAGTTGGAATTTGGCTCAGAAATTTCATTTTGAAATTATCCATTTTTCATTATTTCAGAGAAGGAAGGCATGTCATTGCCAAGTGCTCTGAACAATAGGTTGAGACTAGAATTTAACGGACTCCAGTAGTGCAGATTTCCACAGTCATCCAGGACAGAGGAACAACATAAATCATCACTCTATAGGAAATAAAAGTCCATTTGTCAGTGAAGTCAGCAAACTTCCCACAGTTCCTCTGGGTGCCTGGATCGCTGCCAAATAAACCAACTGAGCAGAGAAGCTGAGGCTATGATATTTGTATCTGCAAGTCTACAACATACTCTCTTCTCATCTCTACTGTGGCATTCCTAATGTGATTAAACCAGAGCAGTTAATGTAATAATCTTGCAACAATGCTCAGTATAATGCTCCAATCAATGTCAATAAAATGGCAACCTTTTCTCCTATTGGCCCTGCCAAGAAGCATGTAAGTCATCAAGTTTGTGTTTGCTCCTCCTCAACGCTCTGTTTCATCTAAACATATCACACACAAATAAACAAAGGTAGGAAAGAAAGGGAAATAACCAAGTAAATTGGAACGATTAGTCACAAAAGAAATTATTTTGCTCCGTCATCTCTTTTATCTTGATGAAAAACCAGGGGTTTTCAGTCTGTCGTAGTTGTCGTTTCATACTTTTTCATGATAAAATGCATGAATCCATTAAAGGTTGGAAAAAACATAGAGGGACCTGGCAGTGGCCTGAATAGACGTCTGTTTTGATGGCAGCAATTCTAAAAAAAACATTAAACCGTACATTTCCATACTATCTAAGCTGCACTTTTGAAATTCTTTGGCGTTCATGTTGCTATTCTTCATCCGTCATTGAATGATTATTCAAAAACATTAAAAATTTACTCACACAAACATAAAACCAGCACCATCTCATTTAGCATAATTCTTGTTATTTTGTTCTCCTGCTTAATAAAAAGCAAGAATCAGTCTCAGCCGTGCAACACATACAGTATGTAAACTGAAAGGGATGATTTATTTAGTCAAATATCCATTAGAAAATACAGCTTTAGAATTTTTTTGACATGTACAGGATTTCCAATGCCCCTGCTGAGTTCTTAATAATTTATTTTTGAAGATGCCTAATTGAGTAACTTCACTCATTAAGTCGAACTGTGTCAAATATGGTACCAGTGGGTAAATCATCCATCCATTTGTGACTCGTTTGTTTCGGGTTGCAGGACTCCAGTAGTTGCTGAACAGGTCGGCATTCATCACAGGACCACATATTTGAACAAGACAGACAATTATTCACACCTAAGGGCAATTTGGAATATCCAACAAATCACATGCAAATGTTTGAAATAGGTCATGAAACTGAAGTTCCCAGTGCACTGTGACAAATTACAAACACAAAATGGCCCCAGCTAGGAGTCCAACCTACAATCTTCTTGCTGGACGGCAACAGTGCTAACCAACTACATCATTTGTTAATCATGCTCACATTATTAGCCAACGATTTATTAAATAGCATCATTAGTTAGCATTAGCATTGATCTCAAATTGCATCAAAGAATGTGCATGAAGCACCAAGGCCCTTGCATTATTGTTTTATTTCCACTGTAGTTCAACTTTAGGTTTAAGAATAACAATTTTATTAAAGTGGTCAGTAACGGGGGCTTCATGTTGTCTCTACATTTCTTAAAGGGTACCAATAATCAGCATCCTGTAGGGAAAACAAGAAAATAGTATTCAAGTTTCTGCTCTTCAGGAGTGGATAACAGGAATGGGTGATCTGAACCTAGCTGCCTTTGGGCAACAATGCCTTTGAAGAGGCTGTTCATTTTAACAATGCTACCTCAGGTCTAAGGGAACACTTTGCCACATGGCATGATGATGGACTTACTCAAGAGGGAGGCAGGAGAACAAGCGTAGCAGGCTTTCATTGAAAGAAAAGTGGAGTGGAAAGTGGGGTACCTACTGTACTTTCTGGGAAGCATTGTGTCAATTGTGGAAGATGCCACTGTTCAGTCAAAGTGGCCGTTTTCAGGCCGATCATTCACTGAGGTTGGTTTACTGCACTGCTGCAGGAATCAATAGAACATGCAGTACAGTTACTGAAGTATAGCAAAAAGTCAGGGCTGCTTCAGTTAGTGCACAAACGCATGAGAGCAACATTTCTTTTACCTTTTTATGTTGCATTGAGCAGTAACCATTAACATCATTGCACTTGGATAATATCATCAGAAGTCCCTCATTTATCGCGGGGGATCCGTACCCTGAAGCCATGCGATAAGCGAAAAACTGCGAAGTAGCAATAGT
>NC_056519.1:7674866-7771175 GCF_014905685.2 Nematolebias whitei | reverse complement strand
TTATTTTTTTTAAAGGCATTTTAAACCCTTCCCGCACTCTTGCAATATTCTAAACAATGTTTCTAAACTCTCTAAAAGTGCACAGAATGTCATGATTTCAGCTTCCTGCCTCGTCTGCTTTATGCCACCTGCAAGCGCTCTTGGCCACGCCCACTTCTCAGTTCTGCACGGAGAACAGCTGATCAGCTGCAGCAGTAAGTTTAACCAGCAGTGTGGGCTGCACAAATGTGCAAGAGGTGCTAAATAATTTAAAATAATTTATTTTAAATAAAAATTCCATACCAATCGTGTAGCTCATCCATCAATCAGACAATTGTGTGTCATGTCCAATGTTATTTTGAAAAACTGCAATAGAGTCTGCGATAAATGAACCGCAAAGTAGCGAGGGACTACTGTACAATAAAGTCAAAAAAGTAACTCATGTTGGAACCTTAAATGTTTGATGAGAGATACATTCAAAGAGACTTGCAGCATGTATGTATGTGTGTATGTATATATATATATATATATTTTTTTTTTTTTTTTCATGCAGTCAAATCGGATAGTTAGGCTAACTTCTATGCCAGTTATAAGGGTAAAAGACTTAAAAAAATTCTTCTTTCTCTTAAATAAGCTTCTGTTTGTCTCTAGACAACAATAGGAAACAAGGAAACAGTGGCTGGCTAAATATGGGCCTTTCATCTAGCTTAACTCTACAAATGGACCTCATTGTCTCGAGGAATTTGATTTTCTGCCATTCTGCGGGCACACGGTGCCCTCTCTGGGGCCTGACTGCAGTGAGCAGAGGGCCTTATCAACAGCACTCAGGGTGTGGAATTGAGGAATTGAGTTCTGCTTCAAATCAAACCATGAGAGGGAACGAAAGGAAGCGAACAGAACTGAGAAGTGGAAGGAAGAGACGATTGGAAGAGAGGGGGCTTTTGGATAATGCTCCATATATGCTTCCACTCCCCCACTTCGAAGCAAGCCACACACATTCATCTCCCTGTGTGTGCACCTGTTTCAGACATGCAAACTGCATGCATAACATGCATATGGTAGAACTATATGTGCAGACACATGAGCGCACACTGGCTGTATGGAACTCCAGTAAACCTGCTGATAGCACTCCCAGTGGGAAGGTTTTATTCACTGCAGTTTTCATTTTTATCTTCTGGTGGCAAAATTAAGTTGTCTCTTCCTTTCTTTACGTATATCCAGCATACTAGTCTGCTCCCCTGTGTGTTTGTACATGTAGCTGTGTGTAGTACATGAATATATTTACAGTAGCAACATATTGTCAAGTTATTTACTGCTTATGAGAAAAACATTTTAATTGAGTTAATGCTTATTAAGCAGTCACGCTATAGATCCATTTTTCTTTCTATATTTTTCGGCACACAACTCGTTCTGCAGTCTTTGTGCTATTACAACAATTTATCAAAAATGTTCAGCTCATTCAACGTATTCCTGCTATGACTTGGTATTTGTGCAGTTTTAACTTTTTGACATATTTAGCTTTGTTGGCCATGTTTTTCCTCATTAAAAATGAACAGTGCTCTCGTCACATCCTTAAAACCCTTTGTTCTGTTTACAACCTTACTGCTCATTTCAGATTTTATTCTGGTTTAACTTTTTTCCAACTTCTTTGTGCCAGTTTCACCTTCCTTCAGCTCCTTTCTGCTCAGTTTCAGCATTTCAGCAATGCAAACATGTTCATTGCATGGCCGTGGTAGTTTGGTGGTCAGTGTCATAAGGTTGCAGGTTCAAGCACAGGTTGCGTTTAGAAGGGCATCTGGTGTAAAAACCATTGCCAAATATTTTGTGCAAGTTCACCCGCTATGACAACCCCTGCAAAAGACAGCAGCCGAAAGATCCATCCTTCCGTCCATCCATCCATCCATCATCTTCTGCTTGTTCCGAAGTTGGGTCGCAGGGGCAGCAGCTTGAGCAGGGAGGCCCAGACGTCTCCTTCCACAGCCACCTCTTCTAGCTCTTCTGGGTTGACCCCAAGGCGTTCCCAGTCCAACAGACGTAGTCTCTTCAGCGGGTCCCAAGGTCTCCTCCCAGTTGGACATGCCCTAAGCACCTCAATAAGGAGGCGCCCAGGAAGCATCTTTACCAGATGCCCAAACCACCTCAACTGGCTCGATGTGGAGGAGCAGCGGTTCTACTCTGAGTCTCTCCCAGATGACTGAACTTCTCACCCCATCTCTAAGAGAGAGTTCAGCTACCCTGCAGAGGAAACTCATTTCAACCGCCTGTATCCATGATCTCATTTTTTCGGTCACTATCCACAGTTCGTGGCCATAGGTGATGGTAGGAACATAGACCGACCAGTAAAAAGAATGCTTCGCCTTACTGCTCAGTTCCCTCTTCACCACAATAGACTGGTACTGAGTCCACAATACTGCAGACACTGCACCTATCCATCTGTCAATCTCACGCTCTATTCTTCCCTCACTTGTGAACAAACCCTTAAGATACTTGAACTCCTTCACTTGAGGCAGAACCTCACCCTTGACCTAAAGAGAGCAATCCACCCTTCTCCGGCTGAAGACCATGGCCTCAGATTTGGAGGTGCTGATTCTCACCCCAGCTGCTTCACACTCGGCTGCAAACCGCTCCAGTGAGAGCTGAAGATCATGGCATGATGCCTACAGGACCACATCACCTGCAAAGAGCAGAGATGGAACCTCTGCAGCTGAAAAATACTTGCTATCATTGTGTATGTGGTTCGTTGCGTATATGGTTTTTATGTCAAAAAGCAGAAAATCTGTAAACCACCATTCTTTTAGTGTAATTTAGAGAGTTTCATGTAATGTAAGAGGAGCCCAAGACAAACCAAGTGATCAACTTTTCTTTCTGCAAACATGACCCGCTTATTTGTGTAAGCTGATATAATCACAGTATAAACCTTTAGAGTATTTTGTGGGCAGCAGAAGAGTTGGGTATCTGCCTACATTTACAGTGCTGGCCTTCTTAATGTTGTGACGGCTCTCTTTAAATTGATGCCATAAATCTCATTAACCAGCTAACTAGGGCAAGCCAGAGAGCTGTTGAATGGTAAGGACAAGAACGGGCACATGCACTTGTACAGGAACAGAGTCGCTACCATCAATCTGCTGTGACGTTGTGTCCGAGTCACCTTTCTTTAGGACACGGTGTTGTTTGCCACTGGTGATCTGAAACCACCACAGGGCAGTTGGGGCCAAGGCTGGTTTACACATTAAGGTTTGACATGACCACCAATCGCTGGGACAATAAGAGTTGTTTGGTGCTCTGTGGTTTTATTCCTACCAAGCTCCTGTAAGAAGTCTTTTCTAAACCTCTGATGTTAAATGGCACTTATAGTGTGAAAGTGAACAATATCATGCCCCAAAACCCAAAAAGCACATCTTTGATTTAAAAAGATTATGAACTTTGAATCAGAGAATCCTGCTGTTTGGGCTGTGAGGCAATATTTAGCAAGTGTTCAGTTACTTTATGAAACTTTATTTATTGCCGTTATAATACTTGATTAATGATAAAAGTATTTTACAGCCACGCTGGAACGCGTTCCGCTTTTCATTTTTAATTTGTACACATAGTACAGGAGTGTTGTGGAAGCATGTCTCCTCCTCCCTCCCACTGGGCAGAAACACACACACATACACACACATATAAAGTCATAATGATTTTTAGCTATGGGGCGCCGAGCTTCACATGCTTCTCAAGGAGCTGTACCACAACAAATGATGTTTTTCATTTAGCAAATGTGAACGACATCATATTGATGCAGCGTTCGCTTTGATGAGCTGGAATAATAAAGTGAATGCACTGTGAGATTGTTGTTATCCTTGTGAAAGTTTGTGCTGAGTGGTTTTGTTAAAATTCCTTCCTCTGAATAGCACAGCTTTCTAGAGATCTGTATGTTTGTGTGGGTAGAAGCTGACCTTGACCAGGTTTTCACCTCCATCATTGCTGCTGCCTTTATATATATGTGAGCCTGAATGAATATTATAAATAGAGTTGTTTGACCCTGAGTAAATATAGTGCCTGTAAGATGGAGAGGCTGTTAGTTTTGCGTTAAAAATGTTCTCCTTCTGCTTACGTCGTATGATTTGGAGCAGGATCTGGTAAGTTTAACTAAAAACTCATTATTGTAGTACTGCATTTTGATTAAGTTGGCATACACGTGAAAAATGTAAATCCTTGCATTTTGATGTTGGAGACTCTTTAATTGCTGCATACCAACTTAATCTAGGACCTAAACGAATAATGAATTAATTGTCTCTAAAATACTCCTCAAAGCATTAAGTGTTCATTTTTTAGAGTTGACCAATAATTTAATGCTCAATAATCCAGATAGAACAATCCAACCAAGTTAAGTCAGGTCCTCTAGACACTTTCTTTTTGTTGAATTTTTCTACCTGGATTATTGAGCTTGAATTATGATATTTTAAACCACTTTGGCCATGGCTGCCTCAAACGAGTCGGCGGGGGAGCGGGCGGACTCCAGAATGTTGGAGTCCACTGTGTCCACTATGTCCACTATGCGAAGGTGCTATTTATAAGACTGAGTTTGTTGCGGCTCCTCGGACTGTTAGACTTTTGGATGAAAGTCGAAACGTTTCAACAAAAAGAGACTTGACTTATCTAAAGATTAAGCTGTTAAGATAGTTGTTCATGCATGTGTGGGTTTTCTCTCTGTACTTTAGTTTTCTTATGACCTCTGTAGCAAATTATGGTTTATGTGAAACTTATTCCACAAATCAGAACATCAAACGTATTAAGACCAACTTGGCAGATAAAACTAGTTGTTGCTCGGTGTTTGGGGCTCGATGGTTTCACAATGCCATAATGCAAATAAAAATTGTGGTTTTTGACGTTGAAAATCTAATCAATCGTGAATCTCATGAGACCTGCGATGCAGAATTTAATATATAGGGTTTTCACATTTGACGTTCGCAACGACCCAGACTATTTTGGTCTTTGCAGGCTCCTGTAGCCATTGGTAAGAAGTGGAAATGTAACGGAAATCCAAGGCTAAACAGTCAAACTTGGTGTCCAGAAATTACAATATCTACCATCAAACAAAGTTAATGGCAAAATAATATCCAATCAATTTCTATAACCAACATTTTCAAATGTTTTGGTGACATAATTGACTAAGCAAGAAAATGTGACAACGATTAATCTGTGAGATCGTTGACATTATCTTATTATGCCATTATAAGTAACTGATAGCAGACCAACTCAGTCTTCAATGTAAATAATTGTGTTAATGCAAAGTTAGTATCATTCTATATGTTCATTAAAGAGTATTCTCACAAATAACATTTTTTAAAAACTTCAAAAAGTAGCAAAAGATATTTTAAGATTTTGACTTTGACACTGACCTTGCTCGGACTAGCTGTTAGCTTGACTCTTTTGAGAGAACTTATATTCCAAACTGAAACTTCTATGATCAGTTTTTCATGCAGGTAAGAATCTGGTTAATGATAGTGCACAGAACACCGCGTTAAACAGTTTAAGGTGTCAAGTTAATACATTTATATTGATGTGAAGTTGGTATTATAATTTGTAGCTGGACCTTTCGAACAAAAATAATTAATACTATCACTAAACCAAAGATTTAAGTGTTTCAGCACCCTATCATTTCCACACTTTATGATATGAGTGGAAAGGCCTCTGACTGCAATTTTCTGCATGGCAAAAAAAAAAATCTGTAAAAACATTGGCCATCTTCAAGTATCCTGCTACGTGGAAAGCTTTTTTTTATTTTATTTTTTTAGCTATTATATATCAATGCTCAAAGCATCAAGAATACCAAAAGGGAGAGGCGGAGTGGCCAGCTGCTTTCACCAACTTTAGAACACTTCCTAATGACCATTTGGTTTCTGATTTAAAAGCAAATGTAGAGATGAGGAGGGGAAAACCTGAATAGTGTGGAAATGAGTCATAGCCTGATTTAGAAGCAAACTGAAGAGCGAGAAGAAAGCATGATGGCTGGTTGACTGCGGCCCAAGTGAACACCCCCATCTGGGATGAGAAATGACTCATATTAATTTACATATAAACTGCACAGAGCAAGTGTAAAGTAACAACTACAACACTTAAGGGCTGTAATGTCAGATATAAGGAGCATATACTGTCGGTCAAAGATGATTTAGTTACTACCTAAGACATGAAGCACCTTATAGTTCAGCGTCACCAACATTTTTAGACATATCTGGCTATATTTCCATGATGTCACATGGGTATCATTCTAATCAGCACAGTATCTTCTTAGATTAGACATAATTGGCTTTTTATTGATGCACAGTTTTCCTGAGCATGTGTAGACACCATTACATTGATTTAGCAGACACTTACCTAAAACAATGAAATATATCAGCTGCAGAAGCACTGTTTGCATCCATATGTGACTATCTGACCAATCAGGGGTCTGCGGTGTTCCCACAACCCTTTTTATATGTACCATCTTGGCTCACTTGAACCTTCTAGTGAAGTACTATCAAACAAAATGTCAGTCAAACACTGCACTTCACCATGTAATAGAAAAGTAGTAGTTTTTAAATGTGTAAACACAGTTTATGAAGGAAATAGACTTTATGAATGTACTGACTTGAAAGACTTGTTTTGATTACTACGATGGTGGTCATACCAAGGTCAGGTGAAGCAAGCCCACTGTTCAAGAGATTGACTTCTTTTGCAAAAGTAAAAAAAATCAACATTTCGGCTGCTAAATGTCTGTCATTAAAAAAAAATAGGAAAATGACTGCCATAATCCTGTCCCATTAAGGTTTTGATTTCCCTTCTCCCCTGAGGACAAGATATAATGGTCTTAAAAACATCTATTTGAGCAGATTGGTATGGGTTTATTAAAGGGGTGTATTTCATGGAAATAACCTCGACTTATCAGCCAAAGCCCTTTTGATTATGGGACTTAATACGTGAGTGTCTTTGAGAAGGTTACATGCCCTGCAGCTGACCTGGACTTATTCATAAACTAGAAGAGATGATTGTTAGAATATATTAATTTCAGCCACTGGTTGGAAAACTGAATTAAAACAGAAAAAGTTATGTTGTGACCAACGCAGGCGTTGGGTTCACTGCTCTTATTACTCATGGGAGGAAGATGTGGGTGTGCAGAGTGTTTTTTTTCAGGGGGTTATGGATGAGTGCTGACCAGTCCAAAATGCATTTTGATTTATTTGTGTAGGCGTACAATATTTCCCTCTACTTTAAATCCTAGCTTGGAGGCTAACCTTTGCGTCTGAGTGGAAGTCCAGTTTGGTGGAAAGGACTTATTCCAGGGTCAGAAATACACATAAAAGCTTTGCTAATGCCCAGAGATGTTGTTTACTGCCCTGGGAAAAAGATGTTATTTTTCCTCAAGGTTTGAAGCCAGTAATATGGTACTTAAAAAAAAAAAGAAGAAAAAAAAAACATGTTAGCTTACCAAGTCCACAAACTGCCCCTGTAGTCAGTCACGCTAGATTCATTTCTCGATGGCATAGCTTTAATTCATTTCTCGTGTACAGGGCAACTCTTTGACCTTGTGGATCAAGATTAATGAAGAGCTTTAGTAGTGATGAAGGCTATCAGGCACCATGCTCCCCTCATTTAATAGAGCAGGAGTTTTACATAGCCAATTATGCTGTTTGCATTACGCTTGTAAGCACTGCCCCGTCCCAGGTGGGGATGGAGGGCTTCAGTCAGATGTGGTACACTTGCAGAAATAAAGTTGATTTTATTCGAACAAAAAAAAGAAATACTATTTTTTATATATAATTTATCTTTACAATCATGTTGTTTAACTCTTGCCCACTCTATCACCTGCTGCTGAAAGGCAGGTGATAAAGTTTTTGCCCATTATTTTTTGTGTTTATGTGTTTGTTAGCAAATATGTAAGTAAATGCACCACCCCAGTAGCATCTTATTGGGCAAGAAAGTAAATAACAAAGTTGAACTTTTGACAAGCTAGTTCTGTTCAAAAGTCTGTTATATCCTTGTTCAAAGTCCCATGTCTGGTATTATGGTATCTGGTTTCACAGACAGTTTATTATCACTACATCATACTCTTGAGCTGCAATGCTGGGTTTATGCATAATGGCAGCTCAGTAGCGTAACAGCAGTGGGTTGACGTCAACCGCAATTTTGTCTCCTTTAATTAAAGTCACATTAATTTGTGTAGAAGACGTTTCGAGCTCAGCTCAGAATGGTTTCTTTCAGTTTCTATTTCTGTCTCTGGCTTTGGGTCTTAGTAAGAACTTGCATACATCCATTGATCATATGCTGTACATAACAGAAAGTAATGTGTTTGCTGTTTTTCTTGTTTGTGTTGTTGTCACCACATCGAGTCATCCACATAACATAAAAAGTTATATGATGCACGGTAAAGATGCATCAGTCCTGTATGTGCGATGTCAAAAGTGCTACTATGTTTAAGTTAAAAACTTACATGCTAGAATTGGGAAAAATATTGTTTTTAAAAAATAAAACTTTTCCCCCCAACAACAGAGTCATTGCCCGCTTCTTCTCAGTTATTTTCCAGTGAAACGGACAGTTTTTCAATATTACATGGGCGCACAATGTTTGAATTCTAATCTTTTATCAACCTCCACTTCCAAGATTAGAAATATCACAATAACTTAAATTGCAAAGGAACTCAAAAAGCGTAACATGGTTTTATTCCAAGGTACTGGTCACATATTTATCAAGTGATTAATAATAAAAAAAAAATTTAATGTTGAAAATTGAAATCTTGTTTTTTGGAGTATAAATAATTCTAAAGAATAAACCAAACCCAAATAATTCTGCTTTTATTAACAGAAAGAAAGTGGCTTAAAAAGACAAAATGTTAGTATCATCTTCAAATAAACGTTATTGGTAATTGTATGTCATTGGTACATTTAAACAGCTTTTCTTTGAGTAGAACCAAGGCAGTTGTTTAGCGTTGCTGCTGTATGAAGTTAACTATCTCTTGGTTGTAACTGTTCTGGTATAATACTTAACACCAAGACGTTAAAGTGGTATTGATCCTCTTTTTATAACTCTCAGAAAGAAAGATATCTGTTTTCCAAAGAATAAAAAATATTCCATGTTTCTTGTGACTTGAATTTCAATTTTATCTTTATGCTGACAATAAGATATATTGAATAGTTTTAAAATTAGAATATTTGTGGTATTACTACTCAAGACTACATGTATCAGTATCACCTTAAATGCAGTGCTGTGTGAGCACCATCTGGCATTCCATTAACACGGGCAGAGTTAAACATGCAAGAGCCAGATGATATAAATACATTACTGGGAGCTTAATGGAACATGTCCCTCCTGCTTTCTAATCTGAGGACATTTTCCATTAGCCTAATTGCAAAATAGCAACATTCAAAATGCCATGGAATGCGTAATGGTTATGGGTCTTTGCTGCTGAAATATAAGTTCCCTCTTGACACTCTGGTTGTAACCCAAAACACTCAAGGATCCATTAAAGACACACTTGATGGACACAGCTGAGGAACATGATTCCTAGCTGGAACATTTATAATTCTAACTTTTAAAGGACTTCAGAAATAGGTATATTTTGTGAAAAATAGTTTTTATGACATTTTTTACTGAAATATGGTGTATATTTATATCAAGAAAAAGGGTGTACAGGCATGAATTCAAGCATATTTCTTTAATATGTTCCAGTCAATGTGGACTTATGCGCACGAGACACCTTCCTTTACACACCCTATTTACATATACAAACAGATGCAGGTATGCCCTAATTTACTCTGCACAGCTGAAAATTATGTCTGTGGTTAAAAAAAAAAAAGGAACTCTAAAGAATGTGAGTTTCAGGTGGTCCTAAAAGGTAGAAGTGCATAAATACATTGACGCACTGTCCTTCTACATTAGCTCTGAACGCAAGAGGAGTGATGGCGTTTCAAGTTTCCAGGAGATTGAGGTGGACTTATTTAAAAATTTGCACAGTTTTCAATATAACTACTAAGAACACTCTGAACTGTAGATTAATCAGTGAAAAAAAATAAATCACTCACTTCAAGCTCTGACTTGTAAAGACGCTGTGAAGACAATTGGTAACACACAGCTTACTGCGCAAACTCTGCCCCTTCCTCACCGTGCCAGCTTGTAGTCTCTTCCCAATCATGATGTTCATTAAAATGAATAAATCTTATATTGAACCAGACAATCTTTCCACAATGTTGTTTAGTTGCATTGTGCATCCTACCTGGCTAAGAAATTAATAGTTCCGTCTCTCACAGCTGGCAGAGTTCAGTTGAGGGTTGACTGGCACAGTCCCAACCAGTCTGCCAACTCTTCCTGAAACGCCTCTTAAGCTAAACGCATGTATGCAATCAGTAGCTTATTGGTAGAGGCATTCAACGGGTCTTCTCCATTTTCTAATGGTGTTTTGCCTCCGTCTCAACTCTCATCGGCTCTGCAAGACACAGCACCAGTTAAGGGTCTCCCCACTGGGTTTCCATCCCTCTCATGTCGATTTATAGGACCACCTTGTTTGAGGTTCCAAGTAGGATGCTACGAGAGGCCGATTTTGATGTAGGCAGACAGCAGCTGTTGATTAGCCAGTAGACCAAGATCACTGGATTGACCATTGACGATCCTGCCCAGTTTGCATCGATGATCTCACTCGGAGCGGTGAAGTAGGTCATCATCCACTGTAGTGGCAAATCTAGGATTCAAGGTTCTTAATTGGTAATTCCACAACATGTGGTACATGTAATGGAACAAAATTGTGTACACAGGGTCCCAGTTACATCCAACTGAAAATGAAAATGTAAACGAAAAACAGTAATAAGATCTAAGATATGAATTAAGAAAAACGTTAATAAATATACACTAAGCACTAGTAGTATAAAAACAATACACCGACCAGCAGCACGAGCATGAGTCTGTGTGAGCAGATGAGCACGAATGAACACAGCAACATGAAACAGATCAGCGGCAACATGTGATTCTTCAAAGTGATTATTCTGGTTAGAGATTGAGTCTAACTCAGGGTAGAAGCTGCTCCTCAGTCTAGTGGTTCTACATGCAATGCTCTTTAACCTCCTTCCAGAGGGGAGCGGGACAAAAACTGTATGCTGGGTGAGTGTGGTCCTTCATGATGCAGATGGCCCTCTTCCTGCATCTGGAGGTGTCACTTGCACCCGAGAAGAACTGTGGAGAGGACAGCCGAGTGGAGCCGCACTTACCAATGGCAATGCGGCAAAAGACTGGCAGCAGCTCCAAACCTTAATCCAGTCGTCACCTAGGGCTAAGTAATCCTTATTCTCTAAATACATTTTTTCTTTGCACTATAATAATAATAGTAATAATGCCATTATAATATTATTATAATGATAATAACAATGACAAATGTATTTTATAATAAGGCTGAAGCCATTGTTAAATGTATTTTTGGCACCACTTTGCCTATGCTTCAATATGCACTCATTTATTGGATACATGTGGATGTTAGGCTGCCTTCAGGCCCAGGCCTCCCTTGCAAAAGAGATCTGTGATCTCAATGGGATTTGCCTGGTTAAATAAAGGTTAATAAATAAATAATTGATTGTTCACAGTGTGTCTCTGGTATCAACGGTTTTCAATTCATTAACAGTTTCCCAGTATATCGTCCCAAGTGTCGCCAATGGGCCAATTACTGTAGAAACGTATTTGTCAGACATGAAGTTTGGGTTGGGTCTGCAAAAATGTCATTGACCAGTTTATTATTAATCCAAGTTTAGTGTAGAAAAGGGAGTATGCACCCTTTGTAAATGAGGCCCCTGATGTATAAATATTTTTCATCTCTTTACACTGGCTGGGATCTTGGGGGATGACAAGTTCTATAGATCAAGCAGAACATTACACTTTCTCACGAGTAAATAGAATGCTGTCATATAAACGTTCCTTAGGATCCATCTTGTGACTAGCTAAATACAAAATCTCCAGTTCAACAAAAAGCTTGAAACAAATTGCCTTACCACCAGAGACACTGTTAAAACATTCAATTGACAGTTTTCAGTTACACATCTTTTGATTAAAACAGATTTCATAATTTTCTTCACCACATCCATAACTGCCGTTTGCCTCTTTTGTGCGACAGGAAAGTGAGGCTAAAGTGGATCAAACTTTATGCCTTGCTTTCAGTGAATCAAAAATGATTCTTTATATGTGGCCCAGAACAGAACAACACTGCAAAGTGCAATACCCAAAGAGCCTGGCTGACGATAATTGCAGTAAAGAGTGGTAATGGCTCACAATTGCACTTTTACTCTCTGCACCCTGTGATGAAAAAGGCTGAGAGAGCTGTGGATGTTCTTACAGTAGCATTTAACCACAGAGTTGCACGCTCGCTCTTTTAAAGTGACTGTTCCATAAAATTGTAGCGACTGACCCAAATGCAGAAACCTCTCTGAGGTAGTCTGCCCAGTTAAAGCAAAAATGTCTTATTTTCATGACAACCAAAGGCAGTGAACTAGCAGGAGGTCCAGAAACATTAATAACAAATGTGACTCTGAAGTGTGGCTAAACCAAGTCTGACTTAAAGTTTTATTATAAATGTGTGTATATATATATATATATATATATATATATATAATGCACATCATTTGCCGCCGTAAAAACCAGAAGTTGATCAGCTGTGGCAGCCATATTGAACTGGGTTTACTTCAGATATTAAGTAGGGCTGGGCTATATCATATCGTTCACGATAATACCAGTACAAAAAGCTTGTCCGGGAAAATAAATGATACCATGATATGCTAATTTCATCATGTAAATGTTCGCATAAAATTTATCGTTATCGTCAGAATGCCCTGAAATATCATAATAGTATATTTGAGCCATATCGCCCATTCCTAATATTAAGTAAAAATGTGCAATGCGTAGCGCTCGGAGTGTGCGTTGAAAGTGTCTTTCAGCTTTCAGTACACCTAATTTTAGCTCAACATCTATAAAAATGGGGTGGCACTGTGGCGCAATTGGTAGAGCTGCTGCTTCTCAGCGACAAGGTCATCGGTTCAAATCCCATACATGGGTCTTTCTGGGTGAAGTTAACATGGTCTTGCTGTGCATGCGTGGGTTTTCTCTTGGTACTCTGGTTTCCTCCCACAGACAAAAAACATGCATGTTAGGCTAATTGGTAACTCTAAATTGTCTCTAGGTGAGAGTGAGAGAGTGAATGGTCGTTTGTCTTGTTTGTCTCTGTGTCCCTGTGAAGGACTGGAGACCAGTCCAAGGTGTCCACCCCTGCCTCTCTCACAGTGATTGCTGAACATGGGCACCAGTGACCCCCCGTGACCTGAAAAGGAAGAAGCAGGTAAAGATGATGAATGGATGGATGATCTATAAAATTAAAGTTATAGCCATATTCATGTTGGTTACATTTGAATAGTTGTGGTGGCCATCTTGAATTGAATTAATGCCAGAAGTTAATCAGTTCTAGATGTACATCCAGTGATTTCTTTCTGAAAGTTTCATTACAGTTCATCCAGAGGATAGTGGTTGGTTTATTTGCTCAAAGTCTGCACTGTACAAAATTTTTGTTTTTCAGCTTTACATAAATTACCACCAGAGTTTTAACTTTAAAACTTTGTCTCCTCCTTTTTATTTATAAGTGATTATAAACTCATAAAACCCACAAGGATGCGTGGATACATGCCTATTAGATTTTTTTTTTTTATATATAGTCGATGACATTAAAACATGAAGTTCAGTAACTTTCTAAGCTGGTGGGTTTGGTAGATTGGAAGAACAATAACCCAAATTTAAGTTTGGGTAATTGTTCCAGTTTTATTTTATTTTTTTACTTTTGCTTCAAAACTAAGCAAGCGTTGATCACTGGAACATAGAAGTATGTAGAACATTTTTTTACAAGTTGAACATTAGCAGCACTTCATAGAAGAATGTGTGTTTCACGGTTTAAATGCGTAAAAACTTCCATCAGTTTCTGCTAGAATTGTTTCCTGAAAGTTAAAAAATATATATATCTTTAATGAACATAAGATTGAGTATATAAATGCCATTTGAATAGATCACTAAGTGCAAGTTCAGAACCAGATTGCCACTGCACTCATCAGGAGGATGCAGAATTTCAGCCCCTGGCTACACAGCAATAAAGGTAATATTTTGGTGGCTTCAACCAGTTGATACAAGAAGTGAGGGGCGAAAATAAGCAGAATCTTCTACAAGTACTTGCTCATCGAGCTGTTCTTTTTCTACAAATGTTTACACATGGTACACCTGGAACCTAGCTACAACTCAAAAGTTTGAACTGCAAACTAAACTAAAATATTGTTTGTTTAAAGATTGCTGTGAAACCAATGGAAACAGACCCTTACAGACTGCAGAAAGACTGCTTAGAACCAATTCAAAATTTGATGCAGACCTTTGAGACCAAAGTGTTCACTGAAGGATCATTGGGACATCATTGGAAGGCCTTGAAAGTCATTGAGCAGTTACTGGAAGAAGGCTGAGAGCTCTGGCAAATTTCATGGACACACAAGTGTCTTTGAGCCATTTCAACACCTCAATAGAAATGAGGTAACTCTTCTTGCGTTCTTTATTATCTGCCATTCAATGGACTTGTTAAAAGCCAGTGGCAACCACTGTATCACAGAGCAACTCTTGCACATTTAATGTACTTGTTAATAGTAGAAGAATGTGTACTCCCACATGTAGAGGAAGTTGTGTGTGGATCACTGTATGGACATCGCTGCAGAAAATTTACACTAGTAATGTTTTCCATTGAGGAGTGAGACGAAGACTGCCATGACTTTACAGGGTGACAGTCAGTGCGCACATCAGAAACCTGGTCATTTCCTGCCACTGGGAGCCGCACGTCAACATCGGTTCCCCGTCTTGGTCCCCATGGATGGAATAAAGCTCCTGAGCCAACTCGTAAGTGGAATCTGTGATTTTGGCATCAGTCTCTGCACCGACTGCACACACTTTGGTTGCAAGGGCTACAAGTGTAGGCCTGTCCCTCAGCATCTGTTCTCTTCTCACACTCACCGGATGGTTTCTGGGATGTCAGATCGGATCTATCTTCGTCTAAAAGAAATTGTGTTTTTCTACCCGTCTACATATGTAACAGTCCTTGTCTTTGCTGTTCCCCTGTTGGTGTGCCTGCCATTCTTCCGCCGTCTGTACCAGTGAATCTGTCCTCTCTTACCCACATGCGAGTATGTCTGTCATCAGCTCGCCTGAGTGCCTGAAGCGGTCACTCAGAATTAAAGCCCCTCTAGGTTTTTTTTTTTTTTTTTAACACGTTGGTTTCTCTTGCTGGTGCTCTCACCTTTAACTACTGCTTTACCTGTTTTTGCCTTTGTCCTGCGTTGTGCTTATCCCTAAATCCTCCACCTGATGATGCAACCATGGGAAGAAAAGCAGCATGAGTTTGTTTTATTCCCAAGATATGACCTTTTGCGTCCTGTTACACATCCTTTGACTTTGACGGTTGAAAACATCAAAGGACGGTTTTTTTTTAAGCCAATGCAATGTAAGTCATAATGCATGTTGTGAGGTTGCACAGTTAAAAACATTTTAATCAAACCTTGAAAATAACATTACATATGGACTTTACTTGTATAGCGCCTTTCTATCTTATCGAGATACTCAAAATGCTTTACACTACAATCTGTGCCCTCATTTACCCATTCATACAGCACTCTACTAGATCTATACAAAGCTAATTGAACAAATCATTCTAAAGAGACTAGTCAGAGCTTTATCACATTCATACACCAATGGGACACACATCAGAGGCAACAAGGGGTTCAGTGTCTTACCCAGGGACACTTCGGCATGTGACTGCTGTTGGATTCGAACCCCCAACTCTCGTATTGGAGGATGACTGCTCTAACCACTCAGCCACAGCCGCCACATATATAATGTGAGTGGCTCAGCCACTACCAACCCCAAACTGCATCTCAACATCTGTAAAACCAAGTTAAAGCCAATTTACTGGTTGCTATGGTTGCTTAGTTGTAGAAGCCATCTTTATCCAGGTTGACACCAAAAGTTAATTAGTTGTAAGTGTACATCCAGTAACTACTTTCTGAGAGTTTCAAGAAAATCCATCCGTTTCATGATATTCTACGGACACATGCACACATACACAAGGAATAGTACAAGATAACTACAGTT
This sequence comes from Nematolebias whitei, assembly GCF_014905685.2. NCBI lineage: Eukaryota > Metazoa > Chordata > Actinopteri > Cyprinodontiformes > Rivulidae > Nematolebias > Nematolebias whitei. The sequence continues at coordinate 7,755,047 of NC_056519.1, read as the reverse complement.
CTCAGAAATGTGAATCAAGAAAAGCTAAAACACCTTCACATGAATGAACGTAGAGTTTTTATTTCTACCTCAGAGTTCACGTTTAACCGAAAAGTGCATCAGTCTTTCCACTCAAACTCATGACAAAAACGGACAAAAGAATTGCTGTCCATTTGGCAAACAGACAAAAAGAAGGCAGGGCGGCGAGGGGTCGGGAGCTTTCAAATTTAATGAGTAAAGAATGATTTCAGGTGGGATTTCTAATTCTGCTACTTTGTGATTAATCCCATCAATAAACAATGCAGAGGTCATTGTGTTTTGGAGAATTCCAATTAGAGAGTAATCACTGCTAATCAGACAAGCTGCTCACTGGCATCTTGGTGATTTCAGCTGCAAAGGGCTCTCTGGTGAATAGTCCGCCCTCCACAACGAGAACGACCGAACGCCACTCTGTGATCCTGTGTTAAGGGAGTGGGAGGCAAAAGAGAGGAGGAGAGGGGCTAATTAGCAGTGCCATTCATGAGCAAATGTGTGGGACTTGTGCTTGGGTGGGCTGCAGAAGTACGAGTGTGTTTCTTGCATGGCACATGTGCCAAAAGTGTGTGTGTGTGTGTGTCGTTTCGATCCACTTGCTAAACTGTGACTCAAACTCTGCTCACATGGGAACAGTTTTTGTGACTTTTTTTTAACTTATTATTTCAGCCTTGTGTTCTCATAGACAAAGGGTTTTAAAAAGCCCCTAAACTAGAGCTCTTCAGCTAAATTGCTCAGAGGACCACAGTTACCGAAAGCCAACAACTCGAAGGCCAGACATCCAGCAATTAGTCATTATATAAACCAAGAATTACGATGATCTGTTACCTTTTAAATTTGTTTATTTTGCTGCATTGATTCATAAATGTAATAAACATAACCCATATGTGTAATTCAAAGAGATGACATGTTAAGATTTATTTCTTTACAATAAAAGTAATAATAATAATCATAATAATGCCAATAATCTGGCATCTGATAGAGAACAGTGAAATGCATAGGTGCTACGGCCACCAGGTGAGAAGAATTATGCTGATCACAACAAAGCAGATGGGTGTGGTGAACAGACAATCGTGACATTCCCACTGTCTTATAAACACTTCATATGCTCTTAAACTTGCAATGATGATTATGACGATGAGATGAATGTACAGAACTGCACAGCATGTACAGTACACACAATATCAAAAAACAAGTTTAACCTCCTAAGACCCAAACTCTTGCATATGTGGATGCCAGGTCCTAGGAGGTTAAAATTCCCACGATCCAGTGAAGCCACAATAAATGAAACGCAATATAGTAGGGGAAGACTGTATTTTAAAAATGGATTCCAGAGTGAAAATACCTTGTAACACTGCCCATGTGTTTTTATGTGAACAACCAAAACACAACCTCATTAAAACAATGATTCCATAGACCTGTGGTCTTACATTAAACTCAGCAAGGTCAGCAAAAAAGATTTTTCTTTAGGAAAAATCCATCCATCCATTCTCTTCCGCTTATCCAGGGTCGGGTCGCGGGGGTAGCATCCTAAGTAGGGAGGCCCAGACTTCCCTCTCCCCGTCACTTGGGCCAAATCCTCCAGGGGAATCCCAAGGCGTTCCCAGGCCAGCCGAGAAACATAGTCCCTCCAGCGTGTCCTGGGTCTTCCTCTGGGTCTCCTCCCGGTGGGACATGCCCAGAACACCTCACCAGGGAGGCGCCCAGGAGGCATCCTAACCAGATGTCCGAGCCACTTCAACTGGCTCCTCTCGATGTGGAGAAGCAGCAGCTCTACTCTTGAGTCCTTCCCGGATGACCACGCTTATCACCCCATCTGTAAGGGAGAGCCCAGACACCCTGCGGAGAAAACTCATTTCGGTCGCTTGTATCCGAGATCTCGTTCTTTCGGTCACAACCCAAAGCTCATGACCATAGATGAGGGTAGGAACATAGATCGACCGGTAAATTGAGAACTTCGCTTTTTGACAGCCCGATAAAGCGCCCTGCTTCACTGCTGACGTTGTACCTATCCACCTATCGATCTCACGCTCCATTTTTCCCTCATTCGTGAACAAGACCCCGAGATACTTAAACTCCTGCACTTGGGGCAGGACCTCCTCCGCAACACGGAGAGGGCACTCTACCCTTTTTTGGCTCAAGACCATGGCCTCGGATTTGGAGGAACTGATCCTCATCCCGGCCGCGTCACACTCTGCAGCAAACTGCTCCAGCGAAAGCTGTATATCACGACCTGATGAAGCCAATAGGACCAGATCATCTGCAAAAAAACAGAGGAGCAATCCTAAGGCCACCAAAACGGATCCCCTCAACACCTTGGCTGCGCCTAGAAATTCTGTCCATAAAAGTTATGAACAGAATCGTGACAAAGGGCAGCCTTGGCGGAGTCCAACTCTCACTGCCCGACTTACTGCTGGCAATGCGGACCAGGCTCTGACACCAGTCATACAGAGACCTAACAGCCCGTATCAAAGAGCCTGGTACCCCATTCTCCCGGAGTACTTCCCACAGGGCTCCCCACAGGGCTCCCCGAGGGACGCGGACGAACACCCTCTCCAAGTCCACAAAGCACATGTAGACCGGTTGGACAAACTACCTCGCACCCTCCAGGACCCTGCTGAGGGTGTAGAGCTGGTCCAGTGTTCCATGACCAGGACGAAAAAAATCCAGAATATATCTATCTATTCTAGTTTTCTTCATTCATCGTGTTTTTTTTTTTCGGCCCAGTACGTCGGTGAAACGTGGGCATTACCGTGAATACTGAAAGTTTTTCTGCTTAAAATGAATTATTTTTATTGTGAGTAAAACTGGTTCTTGCTCTTGTATTCTCCATTTTTGTTGTTTACAGTTTAGTAAGCTTTATGTGCATGCACCATGTCTTTCTTTTTTATTTTTATTAAATTTAACTTTTATTTAACAGGCAAATCCCATTGAGATCACAAATCTATTTTGCAAGGGAAGCCCGGGCCTGAAGGCAACCTAACATGCATGTTTTTGGTCTTACTGTTTTACTGTTTCTGGTGTATTTTCTTGGTAGTCCTACCACATTCATGGTTACTACAGCCTTTCACATTGATTTCTGTACTTTTCTGTAGATAAAACAGTAGAAACAATGCCATGTCTATAAGAATGTTTTAAAATGACAAATAGAAGAGTAAAAAAGGAATTATTGTGTTGAAGAGACCTCTCAAAAAATGGACAGTCATCTGCCAAGAGATCACCTGGGGGAGTCCAGCTACAACTGTAAATGAAGAGTGACTCAGTGTTTTCTCCGAGTAACTCATATAAATTGCCTTGGCGCTTGTTGCCAGCTTTCCAGGCTACAAGCCTGACAAGAGAAGACCGTTTGCCAAATAACGAGGAGCTAAAGAGGAAACAAGAATATCTTTTGGCCCGGCAACCTCATGGTGACAACAAGGTGTCACTGGTCCGGCCAAGAAGCAGTCCAGTAGAATAACTTAAATAAAACCCATTAGATGTTTCAATCTTATCAGATTAACAGAATTTGACGTATTAATTAGCTTTAGAGACGTCTGCGTTTCCTCTGACAGACTCTGTAGGAGTTGAATATTTTTAGTCACTCTGCTAAGATGGTGCCCGTGGCCTAATGCCAGACAATTCCTTTAGGAAATATGATTCCTTATTGATAGATCAGCAGCAGTTTTCCTTTTCTTTCTACTCCCCTCACTTTCTCTACAACGAGCCTGCAGGGAATCCTAATCTAATTAAAGTCTTCTTGAAGGAATGCATGTTGTCCACTGCCTTTTATGGCAAAGTTTTCGATTAGGATCCAGTGTCGAGACAAGACGGTTGTAGAAATTTTGGTCAAACCTTAAAAATACAATTCTGTGCAACCTAATAATGAGTCACAACTCAGTATGCGTTAGAAATTACTCTCAGCTACCACATCAAATTTTAGCATTGTATCAGTAAAATTGAGTTATAGCCATTTTTGTGTTGGCTAATATCAATTAGCTGTGGCAGCCATTTTGAATTGGTTTGACTCCAAATGAAAATACGTTCTACATGTACAAATATTACTTTATGAAAGTTTTATAGTCTGCCCAGTGGTTCATGAGATACTCTGCTAACAGACGGGCTTAATTCTACAGAGTTAAAGGCAACGTTTTAGACAAAAATCTCAAGTAATCTTTAATTGCCGAGATAGTTTTATTAATGATCACTCTTAGCTACTACCACATCAATTATTAGGTCAGTATCTGTAAACGTGACTTAGTTTATGGCCATTTTTGTGTGTGTTAAGATCAGTTGGCTGCGGCTACACACAAGCAAAAACAGTACCACTAAACACAAACTGGGTGTGCTCCCTCCTGGCCTATTGGACCAAAAAATAAACCACCATCACGAGGCTTCACTCATCACCGTTTCCCTCCTCAGCTTTGGAGACATTTATAGGCCGAGGAGCGCCCCACAATAATGAGTTTTTGTTTATTGCTAACGAGTAACCTGCCTGTAAAAATGTCAGATACTGAGTGATTTGCGAGTTCAATTCCTCCACCTGGCCCTCCGATGGCCTATCGTCCCCACCCACGCTTCATCACACATGAATGACATGTTAATGATCCGAGCGCTGCTAACGGCTCCTGCGGGGGCAGGTTTGTTGTATCAGTTCAACGTTATTGGTGGAGCCTGATTCTGACTGAGCTGTGACAGCTGAACACTAATCAATAAGCATGTTTGAGTTGTTTTAGATAAATGGATAGATACAGAATAAACTGGGTTTTGACTTTTGTCTTGAGATTTAAAAGGTTTCTGATTGAGCGTCATCACGGCATCGACCCGTCTGGATTGATTTCAGGGTGTCTTTGTCCTCGGAAAGGTTAGACGGATGAAAGGAAGCCACATGTGTATTAAAGGGAGGGTGAAATCACCAACTGAGGACATTAAAAGAAAAGTTCACATTTTTGTATTTATTACCATTATTAAACGGGGTCCAGTGTAAAATAAAAATAAACCAGGCATAGTTTAAAACATTTATGCATTTTGTTTTTAAGACGAGATATTTTCAGTGCGACCTTGAAGTGGATTGACTCCAAAAATTCAATATTTTTGCAGGTTTCATTAAAATAGTTTTATGTTTCTTGAGATATTTTGCTTACACTAATAACAAACACACTCATGCACACAGACACTAGCAAAAAAAACATATCTTTATTGTTAGTGGTGTGAAAAGCAGGAGTCTCAAATGTCACAATCCTTGTAACTATGAATTAAACTGTTAAATATAAATATTGATATTTCTGTCAGTTGTGTATCAGGCTTCGCTGGAAGTGCTATAGCTAGCTGCTACCACTTTTTAAATATAAATCTGTAACATAAACTACAGTGTAAAACTGACAGCCATGTAAATGTTTATAACTTAGCATTTGCTTTAATCGTTATGACAGTTGTGTTGTTTTAAGGTTGCAGAGTTCTTGGCTCTGCCTGGTTTAGCTGTTAGCTTGTCCATCTGATCAGATTGAAACTTGTTTTACAAACTGAGACCATTCAAAGAGCTTTTTGCAACAGATACGATTTTAATTGTTCACAACTTTTCCACAGAACCCCGCTTCAAATGCTGTACAGGGGTTCTCCAACTTTTTGGGTTCTGAGACCCCTTACAGGGGGGAAAAAGTTTCAGGGACCCCCTCATAACCCTCATATTTATTAATTGATTTTCCTCAATTTGTCTTTTTAATGCAATGGAAATAATTGTGTAACATAAATACTTTAGAACTGTTCTTTTAGTATTATTAACACAATTTTTGCACATTTAAAAATAAGGTATTTTTCATTCAAGACACTATTTTTAAATTTCAGCTTCCAAAAAATGCAGTTTTGAGAAAATAAACATGATCAAAAACCACTTTATAACTTTACCTAATGAAATGTACATAATGAACATAAATGTATTGCCACTTATTCAAATTATTACATAAAACTGAACAGAATCATAACGGCAGTAGTCACACCAAGTGACGGGAATTAATTAGTAAACCGATAGATACCAGAACGCAAATAGCTGGTGGGCGGGAGGGGGTCTGAGTGTCCTCCCCCAGAATTTTTTGAATAAGGTAGATGTGATTTCCTGCATTTTGGTGAATTTTAACGGGCTGTTTAACATCTACGTGCTTGTAATATATATTTATTCATTCAACCTTTATTTACACAGATAAGTCACATTGAGCCTAGAAGACACATTTACATTATATATATATATATATATATATATATATATATATATATATGGGGGAGGGGGGGTGTGAAGAAGACTAAAGTGCAACAACTTGCTGACACAATGCTTAAAACCTATTTTTTTTCTGTCACGTTTGCCAAATCCTTTCACCGCAACGACATCATGTTTTGAAGCTTTTAAGGAAAAGCGGGCTGTTGTTTAAAAGACAAATTGCAAAATCGTTGCCTCCTTTTGGCTAACACAACCTCCAATTAGCTTCTGGTGAAGCTATTCGGAGTAACGCTGCCATGAAAATTAAAGGCAGTCCATTGGGAAAGTCCTTCTCGCTGAGGGAAGAAAAGAATCCTTATATCCTTCTTAATTAAAACATGATTTATGCTTAGTCCAAGCTATGAGGCTGCCTTTGATGGTGCTTTTGTCAATTAAAGTCAGTCCTACAGAAGATTACATAGCGCTCATTACAAGCAGGTTATTCTCAAGGATATGCCAACTCGGGCTTTCAACTGAGAAGCTGCTGGGTGAGTTAAAGCGAGGACACAGAAGAACTCAGGAAAGATTTCATGCATCCACGTTATGTAACTCTACCGAAGGCTGGTTCTTCAAGAGTCTTTCACACCTCCTTATTTTTCCTCCTTCCATCCCTCTCCCACCTTTCATGTTCTCATCTGCACAAACAAAATTAGACATCTCGTTGCTGTTTTCCAACGTGTTCCTCCTTCATGTAATGGACATGGCTGTTATCAGCCGGGCTGCACGTCAGCCAAAGACTGCACGCTCCATTTACAGCCCACCATCAAAATACCAATCCAGCACTTATGCACTTCAAAATAATTCTTCGCCTGCCTGAAGGAGAAGAGCAGCATCAATATTTAACATGGAGGCTGTTTTTGAAGACTTGTGTTCACAAATAGGAGCATGCCTACTGTAAATGTAACAAGATGACAAAAAACAAGGACCGAGTTATACCTCCTGTCAGTTTGTGAGAGTTTTCAGATATTCAAGATGAAATGTGCGAAATGGCTATGAAAGACGAAAGAAATCGCATTTTCACAGACAATGCATTGTATACGCTGAACGACTGCTGCAATTTGCAGAATTAATTGAAACTGTATTCGTGATGCTAAAAGTAACAAAACACTTTAAAATCAGCAAAAGTCTTGCTAGAAAATGAAGGTGGCGTAAGAAAAAATGAAACTATTAAGCTAAAGATGATTTTAGAGCAAATAGTTTTTAAAGAAATTGAAGAGAATCTATTAAGGGAAATAAATTAGAAACAAATTTCATTATCATTTAGTGTCAAATGCACAAATAAGTCACAGAACCCGTTGTAAATCGGCTAAAATGGTGTAAAGTTTGCTTAAATAGTTAAAATGGGAAAAAAAAAAATTATGGAGAACAAAAAAGGAAAACAATTGCATGAATGTTGGCTTAGTATTCCCACAACAATAGTAACAATTATTATTATTATCATCATTATCATACCAGTTGTTGGTGGCTTTTAAAACAGTTTCAGTTTGAAGAAATAGTTTGGGTCTGACAGGACTAATGAGCTAATAATGACTAGTTTGATTGCTGCGCTACCATCTTAAAACTTGACCTTTTTAACACTAAACCTTAACATTACTGTCAAATAGGCAAAACATGAGTATTTGAATAAAATGAACCACTGCAAACAACCGCAGCAGCAGCTAGCTGTAGAGACCTGTTGTTGCAGCCTGGACCACTTGCTGCATAATGACCATATTTCTTCCAAAGCCTGTGTCATTTGATGGAAACGTACAGGCTTAGATAATAGTGTTTACATAAAAAGGGGAGTTATGTGAAAAAATGTGCCTTTGATTTGGGTTTGCTTGGACAAGCCATTATTAGCTCATCAATATCATCCAAGCAAACCAATACCCAAAGCCTGTTTTAATACTTCAGTCTTTGAAATTGCATTGTTTCCGTGCAAACTTTGTCATTTAAACTTTTGTACCCCATCATTTTGTGCTTTTTGCGGTTATTTCTGCCAAAACGACTGGATCTCTACAGCATGCTGCGGCCAACACTATTTCGATATTATGAATATTTATGTAAATACCAGTGTATTGTGAAACTGAAAGTTGTGTAAAGGTAAAGAAATGGTTTTTGCATAGACCATCAAGACATTTTTGAGATTTGAGTTGTTTTAAGATGGCAAGAATCTGGTTAACCCTGCTCAGACTAGCCGTTATGTCAGTTTGGTTAAAATTAAGCTCTGCTTTTCTAAACTGTATCTGTTCCAAGAACTTTACACATTATGTATTCATAACCTTTCCACAGAGTACCTACTTCACAATGCCAAAAATATCAATTTTAAGTGGTTGAAAAAATATTACCTTTTTAAACGCAAAAGTGGAAGATCACAATATCACGTCTACGTTTTATCAAGTGTGAGAACTTCTTTTCCTCTGTGGATCATCTTTAAAGTCATACTACTGAAGAAAAAAGGCTGAAAGCCATTCTGTTTCCCACTTTTTCTCTTCTTTTTCCTGTGTTCGTTTTAATTACTTCTCCAAAGTTCCCATCAAATTAGACAAGAGATACTCTATGAGCTGTTCAATATTCAGCTGCGGATTCAATATTGCTAATTCCCCTTTTGGCCGGGGGGAAAAGGTGCACCATGATTTAGATCGACGGCTCAACAGCAGTGTATATATTTGAATTAAACAATAAAATACAGAACCCCACCACTCGACCACCCTGTCTCCTGACATCAGTCACCTTGCACCCGTAACAATCTCAGCAAACACCGCCTCTTGAGGGTTCCCGGTCACAACTGCCCCTTCGTGCCTTTATCTGATGGTTGTAGATTGAAATGGAAATCGACAAGATCAAATGGGATCAATTACTAAATCTGTTTGACAGCGGATGCAGGACAGCTGCCCGGAAAGACAAGGAGAACGGAGAAGATTTCCCAGAGTGGGGAAGTGTCTTTTCATGACTGAGAGCAAGAAGGAAAGTAAAAAAAAAAAGATTTGTGCACTCGAGTGGGTAAAAAACAAACCAGGCGGAGGCACGATTGACAGTTTATTTAAGAGGCCATTAACTTTACATACGCAGCTTTGAAAAAGACATACATGCGTTGCAGTTTGAGCCCCCGAGGCTCCGAGGTTTCCTGAATCCACCGAGTTAAGAACACCACATTAAAGCAAACACATCTCTTGCATGGTGTTGCTGCTTACGTCTCGTTCTGTTCCACTAATGGAAGCAGAAGAAATATGAAGAAAGTGACAGCTTGACCTTTCGACATGTTTATGCTGTTCTGATGGACTTGGCTCTTTTTGCAAATCATTGAAATTGTATAAATCACATTATATGTGCTGTGCGCCATAAAACACCAGAAACTACCACTGATAGCTTCATTATAAGAAAATATTAATAAGAAAAGGTGGTAATAAGGAAATCTAACTAAAAATGTAACTGCATAAACAAATAAAACTGGTTTTCAAATCAACCTGGTATCTAATAAAAATTCTATCCTTTTGCACTTTAAAGGTTTTTTTCTTGTACAGTTGTAGCTTCATAAATTTTATCTTAAAATAAACATGTCCGTCCATTTATGACATAAAAACAATCACATTTACAATGATTGACAGCTTTTGTAATTAGGCTTTAAAAAATTATCCAAGTACAACACTAGGCTAAGTTTTAATAATGGCAATTATAAACGTTGAAATATGTTGTAACTCGGGTACGGGTACATCGGAAAAATATGTCCGACTGGGGATGATATAGCGAGGCTCAACGTAGTCCAAAAATCTTTGGAATCAGACATCCTCACCAACGAAAAAAAACAACTTCCACACCGTTGACATTTTGAATTTTCCTCCCCACTGTGAGATCAGGGTCCTCGTCACTGGGTTGTCATACAAAAACAGCACCTTTTATTTCTTAGTAATTTTGATGGAATGGCCGATGTCCGATATTGAACTTTAAGGCTAATATCAGCTGATACTGATACCATGCTGATCATATCGTGCATCCCTATATATTACTGTATTTAGTTTTATAAGACAGAGGAACTGAAAAACGAACAAAAAGTTAAGACCACCTTAATATTTGATGACGACCCTGCTACAAGAATAAAAATCAGCCAGATTGAGGGTTTGACGGTGAATGCCGGGTCGTGGCGTGGTCCGATTGGGTTCTCCATTAGGTATGATAAAGTGATAAGTCCACAATGGCTTTGAGCATACACACAATTTCAGCAGTGAGGTCATGGTGGTTAATCATTGTGGTGGCAGTGTATTAAAGGAGTAGTTTGATCATCATTGAAGTGATGTTCTGTCAAATAGTTATCAATACATAGCACCTTATTAGCCGTGACATCAGTCATAAAGCACGGAGTACGCAACTAGACGCCATCAGCTGCGGCCCAGTTAGATTTACGCTTTAAGCTAAGGTTGTGAAAGTGACAAGTCATGGAAACAAGTAAAGCATTGAGAGGCCATCGTCTAATGTGAACGGGACCTAAGCTTCTGCAACAAGTTCAACACAACATATTAAAAAAATTACTCTCCACTGATGGTATAAGAAAAAGGCAAAGTTTAGACTTCAGCTGATTCAGTTCCTAAAAACAATAGTGCATTTGTACATGATCTAAAAAAAAAGGTCTCATACAAGACTTTAATTCATCCATCCATCCATCCATCCATCCATTATCTTTACCCGCTTATTCCATTTTGGGTCATGGGGTTCGCCGGTGCCCATGTCCAGCAATCACTGTGCGAGGGGCGGGGTACACCCTGGACTGGTCTCCAGTCCATCACAGGGCCACATAGAGACAAACGAGACAAACAACCATTCACTCTCTCACTCACACCTAGGGACAATTTAGAGTTACCAATCAGCCTAACATGCATGTTTTTGGTCTGTGGGAGGAAACCGGAGTACCCGGAGAAAACCCACACATGCACGGAGAGAACATGCAAACTCCACCCAGAAAGGCCCCTGAACCGGGGTTTGAACCAAGGACCTGCTCGCTGAGAGGCAGCCGCTCTACCAGTTGCGCCACCGTGCTGCCCGACTTTAATTCAGTGGACCATTTATCAGTTTGGCTTTGTAATTTTTTGATTATCTGTTGCTGTTTAGTTTAATTTAAGACTCAAGTTTTTTGGGGGAAAAAATTCAGTTTGGATTTAATATACGTTTTTCCATAGTAAAACAATGGTCAAATTTTTCCATAGGCAAAATAAAATGTAGTCATGTCATAACTAAAGCAACGGATGGAATCTTTTTTTTTCTTTCTTTAGACCACTGCAGTCCCTTCTGCAGTTTCTGAGCAAATGGATCAAGTGAAGGTGTCTAATGACTGAAAGGCACAAGTTGAAACCTCCGTAACGACGAGTCCCTGTGCTACTGAACATTCATTTTCACCATCTTCACAGGAGTATTCTGTGTGGACCTTTGATCTGAGTCAGGGACCTCTTCTGGAATGTGTGATATTAGTACCTGATTCCTTTTTCGTGCGTGTTCGAATGGGGACGAGGATAATGTCAAGGGTTTCCTGCTCCTTTGTTCCGCTGCATCCTGCTGGGGTGGATAGAAGGACAAAGTACTGAGTCAGCACATCAGGGCGGCCGAATGGAGGAGCTGATTTAAACCACGGACGAACCAGGGCTCAACTTTCATTAGCCGTTGTCATTATTCCCCGGCTGCTGTCTGACAGATGGCATTGTGGGAAATCGGATTTTATGGCAGGTCATCTTTCATATCCAATTTCTCTTCCCATTTGATGAGAAGTTCTCGCTCCAGTCAAGATTCATATTGCAGTTTGAATATTGATCGAACCCTACACACTTTCATACCTTTAACCCTCTCATTTACTTTATTCCCTCCTTTACTAAAATCTCTATGCGTTTCAGCTTATGATGGGCTTGATTGTACTTTTGATTTAAAACAATAGATAATAAAAATAGTAAAATTAAAGTTCTGTTGTTCTTTGAAGGATTGCAAATCAAACCTTCAAACTAAGGTTATGCACAATTTCCTACCACATAGGTAAATGTCACAGTATGCGTTGTGAATGAGCTACTCAGCTACTACCACATTCAATTTTGTCTCAATATCTTTGTAATTAACCAAATTATAGCCTTTTTTGTGTTTTCTAAGGTGAGTTGGCTGTGTCAGCCATCTTAAATTGGGTTGGCTCCAAAGGTTAATCAGTTATGATAATTTACTGAAAGTCTATTAAAATCCATTCAGTGGTTCACAAGATGTTTTGCTAACAGATCATAAAGATCGTTTGCAAGTTATTAGTGCTCAGCATGTGTATAGTGGGTCGATCTTAGCTAATCCATCCATCCATCCATTATCTTTTACCTACTTCTTCCTTTTTCGGTCGCAGGTTCGCCAGTGCCCATGTCCAACAATCACTGTGCGAGAGGCGGGGTACACTCTGGACAAGTCTCCAGTCCATCACAGGGACACATAGAGACAAACGAGACAAACAACCATTCACTCTCTCTTACACCTAGGGACGATTATTCACCAATTAGCCTAACATGCATGTTTTTGGTCTGTGGGAGGAAAGGTCTTAGCTAATATAACCCCAAATTTTAGCTCTATATATACATTTGACCAAGTTATAACTATTTTGAAGGGTTTTTTTAAGGTCACTTGGCTAGGGAAGACATCTTGAGCTGAGTGGACTCTTGTTGGTTTTAGATTTACATTAAGCGTTTTTTCTGCTAGTTTCATTTAAAATTGTGTTCTGGTTCATAAGATGTGCCGAGACATGCTTACATTCAGGCAACAACATTTGGATAATATGCTATCCAATTAACTTAACTATATTTATTATTCCTCAGTTTTCAAGTTTGTATAAATAAAATCATTGCCTATAATTACTGTGGGGGCTAATTACTGGAGTATGTTTAAATTGGAGCGAGACAGTAATGTGACACTAACATAAGAGCTCATACTGTAATGCTCAGTAAATAGTACCCTTAAATACATTATTAGTCTCTAAAACGGTACAGTGTCTATCTTTCGGCTAGTTTCTAAGTAAATGTGTCAAGAAGTAGCTCTCTCATGGCAACAAGCTCCTCTTTTCTAATTTTGCACACTTATTAAAGATCAGCCTTTGCACATGGTGACTTGATAAAACCCTTCTCTACCTATCTGCTCTGACAGAACTCCTTCCGGAAAACAAACGACCGTAATGAGACATAAAAAAATTCAACATTTGGTGTAATGAGACGATTGTCTTCTGCCGGAATTGTCTTGGAATTGAGGATTGCTGCACGGTCTAATGTACGGCAGCACACGCAGTATCGCATTCTCTCTGATAAAACGTTGAAGGTGAACAGTGGATGTAAACCGAGCTGGTGGATAAATCGGTCTTTATCATGTAAATATGACCCGCTTCAGTGAGGCTTGGAGAAATGGGCTGGTGGCTTTGGTCAGAATGAGCTTTGTGTCATATTAATGTAAGTAATGCCTCGTTTTAGAATAGCACAGTTTACTAAAACAAGCTGTAAAATTACTTTTTATTTTTACTAAGGCCGCAAGTCGAGCAGTCCAAGTAGAAACTCGTAAAGCATGAAGGAACAGATTTGTCCTGGCAAAAATATTGCAATTTGTGAGTTGATCAAGCATGAGATAATGGAATTTTCAATGTGAAACCAAAGCCTTGCCGCTGCGAGGCTATAAGACAAGCTGTCAGTATGGTCACGTACCAGAAATGTTATATTCTGTGCTTATAAAGCCCCGAAATGTATGAAGTTGTCATCTGCCTCGTGTCCTGCCATAAATTCTTAATGTGGTTACCACCTGGACACAAGAAGGAATTATTATCCACCAGTAAAATGCAAATGATGATGAAGTTGCTGTTTGTGTCCATTTCTGTCTTTCCCCAAAACATTGCATGAAACCCTGGATGGATTTTAATGAAACTGAAAAACTAATCATTGATGTGTACTATGCTTGTCGCGATGAACTATAAATTAATTAATCACATGATAAATTAAAATTATCTACCTCATTTTCATTTATCGGCTTTATCGTTTCTTTGCGTTTCTTTCTACTGGACACTAAATGACAAAGCTCAACTCTGGTGCTCTTGACTGACCGCTTCCTTTATCTTTAAAATCCGTTTTAACCGTCCAAAATCATGTTTTTGCGTCATTAAAAGCAGCTAAGCTGAGAAGCTAAGCTACGAGCTAAGCTAACAGGCCGACCTCGGGGAAAAAACATCAGTCTTGTTGAAGCTCCAGAATTCACAGTTGAAACCCATGCCTTCATGTAAAAAGTTGTTTTTCTCTGCAAAAAGAAGCTGAGAACTTGTTTACAGTTTTTTTTAAAAAAAAAGCTTTGTGTGACAAATGCTATGCTAAAGAGGTCAAACTGCACAGAGTGTCCGCCATTTTGAGAACCGAAAAACAGGAACGAGAGACAGCCCATGCTACGTCAAGGAGTCTCCCTCCCATTTTTCTTAGAGACACGCTGCTCGCTCCCTCACTATCCATCCTTCAGTTCAAACAGTCTTATACTGCCATCCAGTGGTCAAAAAAAGTATCTCACACAAAAATTAACCAACATTTCTTCTTAAATTTGACAATAATTACTCATTATTGTAAAATTTCAAACAATATTATCGTTTATCGCAATAATTTGAGGCAGTTAATCACCCAGCAAAAATTATCGTGACAGGCCTAAACGTGGCTACAACTAAGTCATTATTACATGACATTTACACAGTCAGAAAGATGAAGAACTCGTGAAAAAGTATGAATATATCCAGCATATGTCATACTACATACACATGGATTAACGTTCTAAAAGTAAACTGCAGAAAAGTTCAAAACCGTCTCTTCCTCCAGAATGATGTTGGTCTTGATGGTTCAGGTTAAAGTCGTACAACTTCAACGCTTCATTAGAGAACACTATACTGTGTACTTTTACTAAGGTCATGTACACACTATACTGTGTACTTTTACTAAGGTCATATATATACACTATATTCCTCTTTACATGAAAACCTTTGGAAAAAAGTCTCAAAAGTGTGGTATTGGTGTGTGTGTGTGTGTGTGTGTGTGGGGGGGGGGGTAACCTCTAGGTGTAGAAAATTTTCAGTCATATTTTTCCTCTTTTAATCCATGTTACAGATAGTGAGCTAACATTTGGTGTGGTAATGGGGAGAGTCGTTCATTCCCATTACATATTTTGTACGCTAACAAATCACAAGATTTTTATTTAAGCCATTTGCATTCAAGGCGGCAGGTGAAATGCATTCCTTCAAGGAGTGCTAGTTTCATTCCTTTTGTGTATTTTTCATGTGCACGTTAAATTTCCATTGACATTTCTCACCCATCTTCTGCTGGTGAGAAAGCATCAGCTGGATTAGATCTTCAATCCCCAAGTGTTCAGATATTCATGAACCTGTGGGATAACCCACTTATGGGCAGAAATGGCAGGGGTCAGTCCTAAAGAGCCCGTAGGCAGCCTAACAATGCATGAAACACAGAGGCTTCTTTGGTCCACTGGTCCTCCTCAGGGCTAAAGTGAAGGGTGAATATCACACATAGGAGCATATGTGTGTGTGGGCTTTATCTGTCTCCTGCACAGCATCTGTTCAGTTACCAGGGAGACACTCTCATCCTGCCTGAGCTGCAGAGCGAGACACCACAAAGTATGTAACAATAGGTTAGAAAACAACCCTTACTGTTGTATCACAGGCACAGCAAAACGGCTGGTTGCCAAATCTGATAGTCTGGGGAATAAATCCACAGGCCCTCCAGAGGTTCTTTGGAACTAAATATGGGCAAAAAGTAGAATTTCTGTTTGATTTCCCATTTGTGGGGAACGTTGTAAGTGTAGAAGAGGCTCATGCTCAATGGAACGGGGTCAGCAACGGTCCACTTTGGTCTGGCAGTTCAGATATGAAAAAGTCCTCGTTTCATTCCACATGGAAGTGGTTGTTTATGGTTTCTTGCTTTGTCTGGTTTCACTCATTTTTTAAAGTTCTCTTATTTCTAGCTATACCACAGAAGGTCAATGTGGTCCCTTTGTACCAGAGTTTTCATAGACCTATGGTGCTAACATACCTTACTTAAAGTATGCTAGAAAGGAATTAGCTATTATAGTTGTAATACAGCCTTCTCAAAAACATTTTGAGGATGAAGCTACTGGTTCAGAGTAGGAGGCTGGAGGAATGGTCCAACATCATTGCACATCGATGTTCTGTGCGGTGAAAATGTTGGTGAGCGCAGACCGTTTAAACACTGGTCACTGATGAAAATGTCTCGACACCATCAAAGGCATGAACAGAGTTATGAAGTCATAATCAGCAGCAGCTGTCAATATATTTGAAGAGCCAGTTAACATAAATTTCCAAGAGTTTAATAAATAATTATTTCACAATAAATTTATCTTTATTCTGTACCTTGCAGCTGAACGCATGCAGCTCAGAAACTTCTTTGTTTTCTGTAACTACAGACAAGATCAGGAAATCTGATCAACATCAAAAGCATCATATTGTGAACATTTAATTAAGACAATTTTAAACCTTTAACTTTATGGCATCATGTTCCTCAGGGGGAAAATCAACCGTCTTATTTAACTGCTTAAAAATACTAGTTTTAAATATTTTTCCACAACAAACTAGGCAGTCTTTTAGAACGGTCTCATCCTAAAACAATATCTAATTTAAATCATTTTGTTGCAAGTTGTCTTTTTAAATGTCTCACAATCTACCTGCACTGCCTTTGAGATCTACTGATCAAAACTAAGTGATCAGTAGATTGAGCATCCTTGGACTACAGTATGTAGTGTAACTCTTTTCGCCAACTATAAATCTTTTTGTTTTAAAGATGTGTCACGTGATATGGTTTCCCTAAACTCATTGAGTTGCCACCAGAAAGAAAAGATAAAAAGTCCTCTACGAGTGCAAATGCCGAAGCCTCTCTTGCTGTGTCCCTATTTAAGAGTCATGTCTTAACTCGTCTTTTTAAGATAAGACAAGAATAAAATTTGAAAAGGTCATGAGTTTTACCACTTGAAACCCATTTGTTCTTTGAAATATATGCCTTTTTCATTAGAGCCTTTGAATATGTTACTTGAACAAGTTGTGTAGATGGTAGGAAGTGGTACTTTTGGCTTAGCATACAGCAGAAGAAATCAATAGTTTAAAAAAATATACAAGTAATTCTAATTAAAATAGAAATTTTGCTAACTGTCTTATGCAAAAATACTTTGTTAAATGAAGAGAAACACTTCTGGTAAGTAATTCTAAAAAATGATAACACTGGAAAAGATTGAGAATCAACTGAATTAGTTTAGATCCACCGCTGGGTGATCTACGCAAGTGTAAAATGATCCTACATGTTATAAATCTGTCCTCTGTTCTTAGTTTTCTGTGTTCTGTTCATGTCCTGTTTGTCTGCTACAACCTGCCTGACTGACTAATTTTCTAGTTTTCATCTTGTAGATGAAGCTTTTGAACACAGCATCTCTGCTGTTGGGCACAGTTTGCTGCACACCAATCCTGCGTTAGATTAGATTTAATTCAGTTTATTTTTATAGCTTCATTTCACAACAAAACTCATCAAAGCACTGTACAAAACATTCCCTTTCATATTAAAATGCTAATTAGTGCAAGTTCTCTTTCAATGGGAGCCAGCAGATTGCGTTGAATCTTCACTTTGTTGCAGCCTTCCATCCTGAGCAGCACATTGGTGACGGTGGAAAGAATTGACTTCCTTTTAACGAAGAACACTCCAGTAGAATTAAAGTAAAAATATTATGAAGAAACATATCAATGAGCTAAAACTAGCCCATGAAACTTTATTTGTGCTGCCTGCCATATCGGTTACTGCTGACAAGGTCTACTGTTGAATAGCATAGACATGTCCCACCTTAAAACTGTAAATAAATAAAAAATGTAATTGAGTATTAACCACCATAAAATATTTAAAATTCTATTTAAGAGTCAAAACAGTTGGAGAACACATAGAACAAAATGATACAAAACAAGCTAAATAAATGGGCAACTTTTATAAAAAACAACTAATGGATCAGTTAAGTTTTTAAATAGTTTTTGTAGTATTGTTCAATTATTAATTAGGTTTGTCCTGATTTGTCGCAGATGGAATTTGTTCATTAACAGTAGACGGTATGCCTCTTCGACTTTTAGATTATTTTTCTTGGTTAAATCAAATATTAACAATCGAAATCTCCTAAAGAAAGAATACCGAACTAAAGATAAAAGTTGGTAGATACTCTTATTTTGATCTATAAAAACATTTGATAACCGTTTTATGATTTTTGACTTGAATTTAAAAAAAATCACAATTTATCATAGTTCTTAAACAATCTTTTAAAAAAGGCTCCAGTTTTTTTTTTTTTTAACTTGCAGTTAAAGTAAAACTCTACAAATATTAACGCCTACAGAATATTTTCCACCTCTTCATTGTTTATTTCTGTTGCAGAGCTAACAAGCATTTCTCACAATCTGTATAAAACTTAGACAACAAAAGAAAAGACGACCTTTGAAAATATTCTTCTTCGTTAGCATAGACTAAAATACTGCATCATTGCCTTCTGTCATTGTTTTTTTTTGGGTCTTCTATTGCTTTAGAATTTTTATTTTATTTTTTATCACAAATAATTCAGAGGGGCTGAACTTTGCCATCAATAACAGCACCTCCTTTTGGGCTGTGATCAGCTCCTGGATTGCGGGAAGGCCCGTCCGTTCAGTGTGTGGGAAGATCCTCTGGCATTTACACACCGGAAAGTTAAAATGAGCCTCGACTAACTTCACAGGAAATCTTTTATTCAAAAACTGGCATTTACAAAGTGTTTGCTAAACCTAAATAATTAGTCCGTGGTAAAGATTTTGTGATAGAAACAGTCCTGGAGTCTTTGGCAATGTTACAACTAATACCAAGATAATGGAGTGAAAGTGGTTGAAAAATGATGCCTTGCTTGCCGAGAGCAACAGTGGAAATGTCGGTGTTAAAGCTGAGTGTGTTTGAATATCAAAGTTGATTTTAATTTATAGAAAGCTTTAAAATATTATTTTGTTGTCTCGGGCTAACATTCTGGCAAGAAAACTGGTGATCCTTGAAGGAAAACAAGATGGTTGCCATTTTACTCAACATCCAACATTTTTCAGTCAGGTCATCTGGACAATTTTTTTGTTGTGCTGAAACGTTTCACCTTCCATCCAGAAGGCTTCATCAGTCAAAGAAACACGCAACACAAAACTGATTCTTCCCCCAACGACTTACTCCAAAGTGGAACAAACCAGTTTTGTTGGTGCTAAGATGGTGTCTTTGGCACGCCCCTTCCTCTGATGCTGGCCCTCTCCCTCGTCGACACATGTCAAACTGGTTCAAAACCAACAAAGTCCATGCTCAATCAATAAAACCCAGACATCCCTCTCCTCAGCAACTTGCTCAAACTCCTTCTGGGTAATCCCAAGGCGTTCCCAGGTGAGAGAGAAAACATAGTTCCTCCATCAAGCCCTGAATCTGCCCCAGAGAGACATGAATCCATGTTGAAGTATGTTGGGAATGACTCTCAGCTCTAGCTGTTTTTGTTTGTTTGTGTTAGTCTATTCGTCAGGGCGACGCCTCGAGTTGGCCTCCATGCCAAGATAACAAATTTGTTCTGAGAGACAGCAGAGCAGGAAGTCCTCAGGCAGGATGTTGGCAGACACAATATAAAAACATTCATAACCCATGGTATAAAATATGTTCTAAAGTTGATTACTTTCTGGGAGTTTCACTGAGATTTGTCCACTGGTTCAATATATTTTGTTAACATTCAGAAAGGGTTGATTCTAAGAGTTAATACCAAATTTTAAACAAAGATATCACATGATGTGTTTGTGCTAGGAGTATGTGTCGGGGATGACAGAGTTACTTTAAACACATATACATGGCAATATATAGATAGTACTGTAGCAAAAAAAAAAAGCTATTGGCCAAAGAAAAGTTGATCTTCATATAAATTACTGTGGGAAAGCTAAACTGAAAGTAAGCAGATGTCTTAAAGTATATTTAACTTGAAATATCTTTAAAGTCAGAACAGACGTTATAATGAAATCATTCAGCAATGGGTTACAGATCAACGTGGTTCAGGACCCATGTTCACTTTTTGTTGCTCGGCATAAAGTTGCTCAATCCAGAAGCATTACAAACACTAATTGAAGTGATGCTATGAATCATCTATGATCACTCGTTACTCAGCTGTAAAACTCATAAATTGTAATTTGGTCCATTTTGTGCAGGTAATGCTGAGTTCTGCACATGTACATACGTTTTATAATGTAGTTGTGAAATAATCAGTTCATACAGTTTTACTTTTGGGAAGAGATTTGTAGAAATGGTCGTTTAGGAAAAATATTAAAGCCTTTTTAATTATTCAGCGTATGCATTTTTAGAAAGTATTATGATTATGTACTTTAAATACACAGGTTTGCAAAAAATATTACTTTAAATAAATAAATGATGCCAACTGATTTGATATTTGAAACAGATTTATCTTTTTTTTTCTCACTTCTGTTGACTTTCTGCTTCGTGTCGAGCTGACAGACATGTTCCTTATCTTCTCCTCACAACCTCACAGAGACAGGTGTTTCCTATAAAATAAATCAATATGTACTTTTTTTGTGAGAAGCTCACCTATACTAGAGGAAGAAGTGTTATTCCAGACATATTCATATTCATAGTATAAAATAAATGGAGAGCATCTGTGTGCGGCAGCCATCCAATTACTGTCGGAGATGCTAAAGGCTGCTACTTGATGGACAGCTCTCCAGTCTGGCAGCAAAAGATCCGAAGCTCCGAGTGGGATCTACAGAAGGGAGTGGAGGAAAATTGATTTCCGTGCTTCGGCAGGAGGCGGCAGGTGCGATGGAAGCACGAGGAATTATCTTCAAACGGGAACAGTCACTTGTGATGAGCAAATCTGTGGCGTGCACACTAAGACTGCGTCCTTTGGGTGTTCTCATTATGTGTGGCACGAGTCACATCGGTGGTTTGATGTTTTCGGGAAGGGGAAAAAGGATGGAGGAGAATCCCTCCCTTTGCTGCTGTTCATATTTAGGTTGGGGGGGTGGGGAGAGAAATACCGCTAAGGACCTTCTTTTCCAGGACATTTTCAAAGCACAGACAGTTGGTGGCTGCTGGCACTGTCAGACAACACGGCCCCATCCAAAAAATGATGCGCTGTTGTGAATCTCCCACAAAACCCACTTGTAACATCAAACGGTTTTCTTGGACAAGGATCATAGAAATTCAAGTTTTCACTAAGGATATGTTTAGATGCTTTAAAAAAAACGAGATGGGAGAGGGAGGGAGTTTTGAATGATCTAATTGATCACAAAATAAGTGAAGTTCTAGATGCTACAGTTCAACAAAGTCCAGAATATTACTAAAGTAAAGGGCAGAAATGTTGACAGCGTTGAGGTCAGGGCTGCGGTCCTACATGAACTCCCTGATGGTCAAGAAAATGGTGTCAGTAATTCAAAACTACAGACACTGATGCTAAAAGATGCCGTCCACAGATTTGTGTTGGAGGACTATGCCCCTGGACTTTACCGTGTTTTGTTGTCATGCATATCACCCTTCGTCTTTCTTGACAAACTTTTAAACAAATATCTCACATGATCTGTTGGTCCTCAGAGTATGTGTTGGTAGGCCTGTCGTGATAAACAATAAATCAAACGATCACATGATAAATGACAATTATCGACCTCGTTCTCATTTATTGGACTTATCATTTCTTCGTGTTTCTCTCTTTCTACTGAAGATACTGGATGAAAAAAGGCTCAACTCAGGTGTTCTTCACTGACCCCTCACTTTCTCTTTTCTCTTTTCTTTTAAAAATCAGTTTTAACCGTCCAAAATCACGTTTTTGGATCGTTAAAAGTAGCTAAACCGAGAAGCTAAGGTATGAGCTAAGCTAATAGGTCGGCCTCGGGAAAAAAATATCTTGTTGAAGCTCCAACATTCACGGTTGAAACTTGTGCCTTCGTGTAAAAAGTTGTTTTTCTCTGAAAAAGGAAGCTGAGAGCTTGTTTACAGATTTTTTTTTTATTAAAAGCTTTGTGTGAAAAATGCTATGCTAAAAAGCTCAAACCACACAGAGCATCTGCCATTTTGAGAACTGAAAAAAGGAAAGAGAGACAGCCCATGTCACGTCAAGGGGTCTCCGTCCCATTTTTCTTAAAGACATGCTGCTCGCTTCCTCACTATCCATCTTTCGGTTCAAATGGTCTTATACTGCCATCCAGTGGTCAAAAAAGGTACTTAACACAAAAATTAACCAACATTTTTCCTTAAATTTGACATTAATTACTACCGGTAATTATTGTCAAATTTCAAACAATATTATCGTTTATTGCAATAATTTCTGAGAATTAATCGCCCAGCAAAATTTGTTATCGTGACAGGCCTATGTGGTGGGGCTAATCCTCAGCTACTACCGCACCAACTCTTCTCATCTTCTGTAAATCATACTGAGTTGTAGCCACTGATTTGTTGGCTCAGATCTGTAAGCTGTGGCGGCCATGTTGAATTCAAATTACTCCAGAAGTTGATCAGTTGTAGACGTATATCCAAAATTTACTTTCTGGGAGTTTTATTCAAATATGTTCTGTGGTTATCGATATATTTTACTAACAGACAAACACACATGCAGGCAATTATTTAGGATGTAGTCCTTTTTTTTTTCAGATTTATGTCTAAACATGTAGTTCCCAGAATAACACTCTGAGTCGAGTTGGACAGCTAAAGTTTCTTCTCACCATCATTTGCAGCTCAGTCTCATAATAAAGTGTGAAATAGCTGCTTTAATGAAGTACTTTCCCTAAAAATTTTGTGAAATAGTTTCTTTTGGCTTCCGTTGAGTTTCTTTCTGTATTTAGATTAGATTATAAAAACAAACTGCCTGCGAAGAGATGCTGGTAAAGTTTTCATGATTTAAGTGAAACTTTTTGACCAAGAAAATGAAACAATTTAAAATAAAATATTCATATTAAAGAACGGTTTAGTAAAACCTTAAATATGCCCCAAAGGTGTATTTTGCTTGTCTTCATCAACTGTTTGTGTCTTTGTTTTATTTTCAGTTTTTTTAAACTCTAAATTGTGAATTTCCTTGAAGCAGACCTTCAAGACAATCTCATTTCCTGTCAGCATGAAAGATGTTTTAGATAACATCAAAGAAACCTCATACATTTTGTGTTTAAAAGAATACATGTAAAAAAAAAAGCCTGTTTTTTTTTTCTGCTTAATAACAGAATGTAATAAAAGTGAATGTATTGTTTTAAAACATTTTTAAAAATGCGCTTTAAGAGTGAATCCACAAAGCGGCAGTTTTCAGTAATGCTTCCTTTCACTAAATACATAGACTGTACATGAAAATGATTGATGCTGAGCTCTGACAGTCATACCCTGCAACCAAAGCTTTTATTCTGGTAATTAAAATAATTCTGAGGAACTGCTTTTATGTAGCTCGTGCACATTTCTCTTTTCTGCTCCTGAAATACTTTGTAAATGCAGTTCTTCTAATAAACAAACAAAAACAAAATAATGTAAATTTCAATGAAAGACGTGTTGGGGGCGGAGATGGTGTAGACTGTAGGTAGGGCAGTCGACTTGGGACCAGAAAGTCACAGGATCAACTCCCCGCCATGCCCTCATGTCATGGTGTCCTTGAGCAAGACACCCCATCCCTAACTGCTCCACCTGGATTTATCTCATGTGCGATGGATTCAATACAGATAACTACTTTTGTCATTGTATGGAAACATACAATGATGACACACAGCACTTTACAATTTATTACAACAGGAAGTACACCTGGGACAATAAAGTGATGGTTAAGGGGAGTATTTCACTGTTGGATTATTTGCAGGCAGCATCTGTAACACAGGTGCTAAGTCTGCTTATCATCATTGACAGTGGCACTTTCAGCTTCTTTTTGGGGGTGCTGAAGCACCCCTTAATTTTTAATTCATCAACCCTGAAAAATAAAGAAATCATCATTAGGGTTTTGTTAAGAAAATCAATTCTCAAACCTTAGATTCACCAAAATATCAAATTAATTTAAAATAAAAATGGAATAAATGATGATGCTCTTAAACAGGCCAGTAAAATCTGATTATTTTTGCCTGAGTCGGATCCTCAACAACACCTGTCAATCAATCTAGTTGGCTCATCGGCAACTGACCAATCAGCGATCGCAATTTGCCCCGAAGGTAAATGCCCCTTACCTGCGGGACCAACACCCCCTTTTTCTCCGACAACATGGTTGGGGTTTTGCATTACTAGGCCTGTCGTGATAAACAATAAATCAATTAATCGCAGGATGAATGATAATTATCAACCTCATTTTCATTTATCAGCTTTATCGTTTCTTCATGTCTCTCTTTCTGAAAACACTGGATGTCAAAAAGCTCAACTCCGGTGCTCTTCACTGACCCCTCCCTTTCTCTCTTCTCTCTAAAATCCATTTTAACCGTCCAAAACCACGTTTTTGGATCATTAAAAGCAGCTAATCGGAGAAGTTAAGCTACGAGCTAAGCTAACAGGCCAACCTCGAGAAAAAAAACTCCATCTTGTTGAAGCTCCAAAATTCACGGTTGAAACCCGTGCCTTCGTGTAAAAAGTTTTTCTCTGCAAAAAAAGAAGCTGAGAACTTGTTTACTCAGTTTTTCATTAAAAGCTTTGTGTGAAAAAATGCTAAAGAGATCAAACCACATCGAGCGTCCGCCATTTTGAGAATCGAAGAGAAAGCCCATGTCACGTCAAGGGGCCTCCCTCCCATTTTCTTAAAGACATGCTGCTCGCTCCCTCACTGTCCATCCTTTGGTTCAAACAGTCTTATACTGCTATCCAGTGGTAAAAATAAAAGTACAACACAAAACAAATTACCAACATTTCTTCTTAAATTTGACAATAATTACTCATTTTTGTCAAATTTCAAACAATATTATCATTTATCGCAATATTTTCTGTGACAATTAATCGCCCAGAAAAATTGGTTATCGTGACTGGGCTATGCATTACAAACGCTTTGCAGTCATAAGTTAATGGTTAAATTAAAAGTTAATGCTTAATAAGTTGTGCTGTTCTGTGTGTTTTTTATGTAGATATATATTGTAACTTCTGGTGGCACAAGTTTAGTCTTTATTTGCTATGATCCTTTAAAAGTACCATTTGTGACTGAGCTCCTCGTTAACGGCCATACCACCCTGAACACATCCGATCTCGTCTGATCTCAGACGCTAAGCAGGGTCAGGCCTGGTTAGTACTTGTATGTATCGAGAATCTACAGCAACACATGATACCAACGTTGAACCGCATCGATATTAACATGATGGGATCGATACGTGAGTTTTTTCCTACCTTTAGTGTGTCGCTCCCATTCCTAAAATACAATGCTGCACTGGAGGACCCGTCAAGAAAACAGATTAAATATAAACAATGGACCAAACAAAGCATGTCCGATTATAATTTAATCAGTTCTGACTGCGCAACAATGTCAGAATCGATATACACACTTGCTAGCATATGTAGCATCCTTTCTTCAACACAGCGCGCTGCATAACGTCACATTTTCTTCTGCACATATAAACTTCTCACACTGATGGTTACATTTTTATAAAAATGTAAACGACCACACAAAAAAAATCGGATCTGAGCAAAAATAATCTGAATTGAGCATTAAGAGGCGGTGTGGACGTAGCCAGAGACATCCACAACAAGCTAATAATTGTTCACTTTTCTTTCCCAAAAGTTTTGAACCACAAACTTAAATCTAATATAAAAATTGGCTTTAAGCAATTTTTATCATTGCAGTCCAATGTGAATTTTTTTACATGTAATTTATGACAGCACGTTTTCCAGTTTAATATATAATCTGTTATTAGAGGATGAAACCACATGAGGTGGTTTCAGTGTTTGTGTGTGTTCATGCTTAAACATATTTTTTAAGGAGAGCGAACACATTAAAATGCAGTAAACGTAGCCCCTTTTGGGATAACTGCTTATTAATCTTGCGCTTTCACTAGTTCATTATGTGCCCCAGAAATTCTGCCAAAAGCAGCAACGATTGCCACCGTAAACACAAAACCTGGGTGCTGCTCAGTCAGTAATCACACACCGTCTCCCGAGACCTATAAAATCTTTGTGTGATCAATGTTTTATATACTGTTTGCATCGTCTACTTCTATTGATTTAACATTAAGCTGTTTGTTTTACGTTCTGCATAAATCTGGTTTCATTTGAAAACAAACACAGAAAGATGGAACTTGGAAAACCAAAGTGCAGGTGGCTGCCAGTCGCAGCGTGACATGTGACATGAATGTGAAATGACATTCAGAAACGTGCTCAGCAGGCCTGGGAAGCATCCAGCGTTTTGTGTCCATCTTCCTCCATTGCATATCTCTCCCCAGGAGATGCAATTATCGTGCTGAGCCTTCTGTGAGCAGAAAGAAACGGTGCGTGTGTGAAGGCGTTTGGTGTTCCCCCTGCAGGGATTCCTGAGGTCAAGGTGTTGACACGTTCAGACACGACTGCTTCTTGTCCCATGCTTTGTTTAGCTCGGTGTACAGTGAATAAATGCTTTTCATTTTACGCTCACTCTTCTCCACATCTCTCGTTCTTTATAAATACATAATTCAGCCTGAGCAAAAAATAAAAAATAAATAAAAAATGCTGCGTTTCATTTTCCCATGCCACCTGCTATGAGCAAGCATTAGGATTATGGGCACTTTGGCTGGGAAGCACTCGGCTCAGGTGAAATATACATACTTTCAAAGCTGTAATTAAAAACTACATAACTGCAATTTTAATGCCGTGGAAGTTTAAAGAAGACTCGCAAATCTTTCCCGCTCTAATCAAACAAAACAATAAAAGCGACTTGTTCAGCGTTTCATTTTTCGGTTTTGTTTTGAGGCGTGTTTGGTGCAGCCTTGTGCCATGTGAAATTAAAAGTTACGGGTCACAGTCTGATGCTGCAGCTCGACACAAGTTCAAATTGTCATTCGTTTGCGATGCCAGATCCATCATGTGCATGAATCATCATCGGCGTGCGTTTCCATTATATTAGCTGTTCTGGCAGGAATCTGTATTTCAGCCAGAGTTTCAACTTTTTCATTTATTTGGTCAGTTCTGGTCCTCATCTCTCTCTCCCGTCCTCGTGGAAGTGACAGAAATTTGCAAAAGTGAGTGCAGAGTGAAGCGAAGAAATGAGGACGTGACCTGGAAATTTAATCAAAGAGGGCTCAAAACAGTGGGACGTCTAATGTATGTTAAATATCTAGTAACACATCTGAAGGTTATAGATATTAAAGCACTGAAGCACTGTTACTGAGTGAATGCATTCTGAACAGTTTGTGCTATTTTAACCATTCAAATCAAAATGTTCAGCTGATTCTGGACATCCCAGTCATCACTTTTGTTTTTGTAGCTTTATTCTTTTGAAAACATTGACATTTACGAAGAAAATATGCATCAAGATTTGTAAATGCAATGTTCTTTTTTAAATTGATTGCAGCATACCAGCTCTCATTTTATCTTAGACTGCATCTTACTAATGTCTTTTTGCTTTGTCTAGTCTTTAGCTGATTTTAGCTTGAAGTTAGTCTTTAGCTAATTTTGAACTAGTTAGTGTTTTGATATGTTTATTTAGAAAATTACTACTTTTAGTTTTTAGTTAGCATTTTGTACTTTTAGGTTAGTATTTGTTTATTTTTATTTATTTATTGGTGAAGCAGAAGTTAGAGAAGGTGGGTGTGTGATTGGAAGGTCCCCGGTTCGACTCCCTGGACCAACATCAAAATGTGGGTGGGAAAGGTGAAACACCCACACCTGCCTCCTCCCTCATTTGCCCCACTCTGGGCCCTTGAGCAAGGCGCTTAACCCCCACCATCTGCTCTCCTGAGTTCCCTAAATGTCAGCTCTCTGCTCCACACAGAGGGCTGTGGTAGCTCGTGATCTGTGGTTGTGTCAGGAAGGGCATCCGGCGTAAAAACAATCGCCAAGTCTTGGTGCGTTAGTTCGCTTCGACGACCCCAAAGAAGGGAGCAGCCAAAATAAGAAGTTTGCTACTTAAATCTGTAAATTAGCACTTAGCACATAATTCAGTTGTAGCTGTTAGTCGTTAGCTGCTCATGTTTAAGATGAGACTTTTTGCACAGCAACTGTTTTAAGGCTTACTTTTTAGTCTGCCTTTTATAAGTTTCTTTGTCACTCGAGTATGGTTAACTTGGTGATCCTTACGAGCCACTGGCAGTGACTTTAACATTTCATTGTTGGTTTTCTTTACACTTTATAAATGATCTTTTTGTTTCCATTATTTCAGATTTGATGTTGGAATTTTAGGCAGTGCTGTTTTGACTTTGATTTTTTTTTTTTTAATTTCCAAGTTTCTGCTTCTTTTTTTTTTTTTTTGCCGTATTATTACTCTGTATATCTCATCAGCTACAAGGATGTCGTGTTTAAAAACAAATATTTAACCAACTGTCACCGATATAACCTCTTTTCAGTGTATTACATGAGAAACTGTCCACCACATAGAAACGTGCAGGAACCTTTGCAACATCAAATACGTCCAAATGTTTTACAATATTTCATTCTCCCCTCACGACACACACAACTCACCAGCATGCACACATGCTTGAGATTCATCCCCGTGGGTGGTCAGAACCACTTCCTCATCCATGCTACCTTGCATAATGTCCCTCTGCTCTGGGTACCGGCTGTGCATCATCAGTCACAAACTTGCGCCAACAGTAGGGCTACCTTACAGCAAAACCTGTAGCAGAGGTCGCGCTCCGATTCTCCGAAAGTGTGTTGGCAGAATAACAAATTCTGGTCTGCAGGCAAGAACACTGACAACCACTGTAACGGATCTGTATCGAGGTCTGGAGAAAAACTTGCAGTCACACAAGCAGGCCAAGTGAGAGGGATGGATTTCTGTCAAGGTCAGGGCTCAAGATGTTTGGCACAAGCTCTGTTCCTGCTGCCTGCTGGGAGCCGACCTGCGAAGCTTCAGACTGTTGGCCTTTGACGTTTGCACACTCCCCTGAGCGCGGCAAAGTATTATCCAAAACACTTACGGGTACAAAAGGAACTCAATTTTCGAAGGCATCTCATTGGCTGCTGCAGAAACACAGTTCAGCTGTAATTCATGGAGTAAACAAAAGTTGATCCAACAAAGACCTAAAACTTGTAAGATTACTTTTATAATTCAAATACTGAACCTCTCAAAGTTTTTTTTATTAGATTGCGCTCACATATGCATCAATTCGGTCTTACCAAATTCTTGTTTGTTATAGTTTAATGACATTCATTCAGCATAGGAGGCACATTTGTGAGATCTGCTCATGATTTTTGTAGATGGGCTCAATTGGTTTTGTAGCATTTCCTGCTTTGCTGCATTTTCAGGTAATTTCAATTTACAAAAAAATGTCACAGGAGTAAAATAAAAAATAGTATAAATCATATAAATGTGCCTAAAACAATTGACTTTTTTTTCCCCCTTCACCAAAGTATACAACTCTACATGCACAAAAACTAAACCTAAAAGTACATGAACTGATTTATTTTTGATTTCAATACAAAGTCAACCCATAGTGTCACTTGGCCGCCTGAAAGAACTCTAAAGTTACAACACATTTCTGCATGCCATTAATTTCCGCCCAGGGGCTCAAAAGAAAACTCTTGAGGGGACAAACATGCAGAAAACAAAAACAGCTGTTTCTTCACAAAATGTTTCCACGAGCCATTAAGCTAATTGCAACCAAATTTTATGGAAAAATAAAAAAAAGGAGTTAATCAAAAGTCTAAATTGCAGATTTAATAAACCAAGAAAAGTAATAACCATCAGGACATTACCACAGCTTTGGAAGCAACTGTGTGTGGAGACGGTCGAGAAAAAAGCATTTTCTTTTTTATCTTGAGACAAAAAATATGAGCGATGAACTGCGTAACGAAATATTGAGTCGGCTGTTATATTTGATGTATTTGATGTACTGTATAACTTAGAAAGCAAAGAGTCTCTATCTTCCAAAGAACTCTTTTAGCCGACAGGCATCATAAAAAAGATTCACAATAATAGCTTTCCATCAAGCAAGCCGTGAATTCACGTTGTCAGATCTACAACTCACCATTAAACACCTGCTCACAACGGTATTCTTAACCTCTGCTTGCTTATACAGGCAACAATGCTCCCCTCCCCAATCCCCTCCCGTAAACATTTAGCACAACAATTCTGTTCTGTCACGTATAATGGATGTGCAAGTACAAACTGCAATATTGGCATCCAAACAATAGGCAAGGCACTATAGTTAAATATTTCTCCAGAGAAATCTAAAATTATGTTCTTTCAAGGACACGGCGGCACAAGCATAAAAAAGGAGAGACAAAATAAAAAATGGAAAGGTGAGGAGGAAATTGCAGAGCACCCTGTTTTGCTCCCCCAGCTGTTTACACAGTGCTGCAGAGGCTGTAAATTGTAAAGAGCTGAAGCATATTGGGCATCATCTCCGGCACCCATCATTCCAGAAATTGCCTCTCTTTGCCCCCCCCCCCCCCCCCCCCCTTCCCCTCTGGAAAAGCACACAGTTCATTGTCGTGCCTGCAGATCCCTTTGGACTGTCACTTTTGTGGTGACGCTCAAGGACCCCATAAACAACCGGGCTCTTCGACATCTCAGGGGACGGTGTCTGGATTGGATGCCTGCCTCTTCAAAGATGTAATATTTTCCTTACCTAGACCTTGTTCCACTCTTATGTAGGCACTTTTGGCTCTTAAGATCAACAAGGTGCTTCACCGTCTTATTGAATACATATTAGGGATGCACGAGATTTGGATTTTTGACCGATATCCGAAATGCCAATACGTCAAAACTTATTTGGCCGATAACCGATACTTATATCTTATGTACTTTCCTTTGTCAGAACATAGCCCTCTTATTTAGGCTTATTTGCTACAAAAATTGTGTAACATCTGTAAGAGCTGGTGACATATAATCATTAATAGCCATATGATATGCATAGCACTTTAACTTATATTAAATAAAAAGTGTTATTTATTAGCATTAGTCACCTGCAATGCTGTCTCACCTGTAGAGGTTTGTTCTGGGTTCCTAGCTGTCATGTGGGATCCTCTGCATTCCTGTGCATGAAGGACAGACTTTTTAATTCAAAGTTTTTGTCTGTCCATTGTGCCGTAAGACTCAAGCTAACAGGGCTAACACGACATCCAAATGTCTGTGGTAAAACTCACCCAAGTGCTATCGGCTATTAGCTTCTCAGTGACATTGGAAATGACGGCTTGTAACTGGGTAAGGTTACATCGGAAAAATATCTGACTGGGGACGATGTAGCGAGGCTCAATGCAGTCCATAAATTGTCAGAATTGGACATCCTCAACGAAAAAAGAACTTCCACACCGCTGACATTTTGAATTTTCATCTCCGCCGTGAGATCAGGTAGGCGTGCGTGACGTCATCACGTTGTGCTGCCGCTGCAGGCATCCTTGTCACCGGGTTGTCTTACAAAAACAACATTTTTTATATCAGTGAGTTATTTTGATAGAATGGCCGCTGTCCGATATTGAACTTTAACTCTAATATCGGCCGATACCGTGCTGATAATATTGTGTATCCCTAATACATATTTTTGATACAGTTTCATTTTTAGGTCTTGACTACGTTACTTCAGAGAACTAAAAACATCAGTCGGATAACTTCACCAGACAAGAATATTTACTTATTTTGTCTTGATTTAATTACTTATTTTCCTGTTGTCAACCAGTGTTGCTGGTAAATAGTAGAGCCCGACCGATATGGAAATTTTGGCTGTGGTCAATTACGATATGGGCGCTGAGGTAGCTGCCAATAATCGATATATTGACTAAAAAAATTTGTGCTTTATCCACACCCAAGAATCTTAAGAAAACAGTGAATGGAGCAGGTCTTGTTTATTTAGCGCAGCTGTTTGCTGCCATGAAGCTAAGCCAATCAGCTCCACTATTTAATTAGTCCCACTTTAGTTTTGAAAGTGGTGCGCTAGCCATAAAAAACAGTCTTCCTAATGTGCGTTCACATTTTCTATCCTCCACTATTCACCATCAAGTTGTCAAGTATTTTACAAAAATATGAATTAAACAGTCACATATGGTGAAGGTCTAATCTGTATTGACTACAGTGGCGTTTATCTTTCTTTGTAAAGAAGTAAAGATTTCAGACAACGAATTTCATTGAGGATGACAAAGATAACGTTACTAGCACTGGATATCCTCACAAACTGGAAGCTCTATCCAATGGGACTGGTTGCTGTATTTACTGACAACGGGGCTAATATCCTGAAGGCGATGCAACTGAACACTAACACTAGGTGGTGCTCGGCTTTTACATTTAAGAGCCTCTGTGAAACCCAACAATGTTCAGTCAGGTCATCTGGATTGGATTTGCATTGGTTGGATTTTATACCTGGATTATTGAGCATGGACATTGGTGTTTTGAACCAGTTTGACTGTCGACGAGGGAGAGGGTGGGCACCAGAGGAGAAAGCGTGCCCCAGTGACCATCTTGGCACCAACATAGCTGTTTTTCCCACTTTGGAGTAGGCTGTTGGGTGAATATCAGTTTTGTTTGGTGTTTCCTCAGAGTGACGTCTTAATGTCTTGTCTAATATGTCTCTTATGTGCCTACTGAATGTGAAACAAATTGGCTTTTGGGGATTATAAAGAATCGTTAACAGAACTTCTTGAACTTGAAGAATCAGATGCTCCACAACTCCGAACAGTTTGCTCTTGTTGGCTCGACTGAAATCAGGATTTGAATAGTAGATGCACTGTGTTGCTCACTAGTTTATAACACTGTAAAAAGTACTAATCTGAGAAACTGATTTAATAATATGATTACTAAGAAAATATTTAGCCAATTAAAGAAACTGAAATGTGAAGTTTTTTTTTCCTAAATAAGTCACTGCAAGACTTAAAATAAACAAAATTAAATTGTATTTCATTTTTTTCGCTGAGATAGCTAAAAAAAAATTTTTTTTTTAAGTATTAAGAACTATTATTTTTAAGCAGTTAAGTAAGGTGGTCAATATTTCCTTTAAGGAACACTTAATTTGATCAAGTTAAAGGGCCTTCCCAGGGTTAACCATAAAGTTACACATTAGAAACATTAAAATAAGTTTTGCTACTGTAGAGAAGCAACCATAACTGCCACAAAATACATCTGTATTTGAGTATTTCAGGCAATGAGCAGCTCTTTGCTGAAAACGTTAAAAAGAAACGACTGTCCATCATACATTTCCAAGAAAAGCCAAAGAAGGTCCTTCAATGTTAAAAACGAGAAAGTCAGCAATTAATAAAAATAGTTTTTTCATGTTTTTATGTTTTTTAGAGGGTTAGATGTGGTGGTTTTATGAGCAGCTTTGTCTCACTATAAAAGGATTTTCCATATGAAGGTGGAAGTTAAAATGAAATGCTTCAGTTCAAACAACCTTGAAAGTCAGGTGCTGGATGGTAAAAACTGGGCTTTCATTAGAGTTAGTCAAACATGTTAAATTTAATGTTCACGTCCTGCTGTTTCTGTGGTTATGCTATTTTTCTTCTTCTGAAGTCTTATCGTTTTAGTGCCTGTTATGAGGTGCTTGAATATGTTATCTCATGAGTGTATGCGAGTAGCTTAAAGTATTTTTATGTGTATAACTTATTGCTGATTTAAAAAGAAGCTTTGGGCTGTTCGGCAGTTAAAAAAAGTAATTCTTGTACAGACAGTATAAAGTCATGGGAAGTATAAAGTTTTCAATTCAAGGGATTAATATATCAGAACATTATAGGATGATATAATCGTTACCATCTTTTTTGATTTAAATCTGACCACAAGTGAACAAAAACACACAACAGATTATTTCATGTTATTTTTGATTAAACAAAATAAAGGCGAAATGGAATAACTATGTCAAAAACTAAGTCCACCCCAGCTGCTTCTACAGGACTTGCTTAGAAAAGTATTATCCAGGCGCTACTGATCAAATGTATTTGATTAACTGAGCATAAGTAGGTGAACCACCTTTTATAAAAGCAGGAGTTAAGGTGGTTTGCTGGTCTAGGGTAGGCGTTTATTAACACAGTGCCAAAAAGGGCAAACAAAAGCAAAGGCTTTAGAGAAGAACAGTCGCTGCAAATCAATCTGAACAAGGTTAAAGTTCATTTGGTTATTTTTTGACCGTTATTCTACAATTAGAAAAATTCACTGCTGCAAAGCTCTTAAGACAGCTGTCAGTCTTCACAGGAATGGCCATCTTAGCAAATTATTCAAATATAAGTTATTATAAACAAATTCTTACACATGATTGTATAGGCCTCAGTTATCAGGTTAAAGGTTAAAGTTTGTGACAGGACAGTTAGAAAATGACTGAAGAAGCAATGACTAGTTTGAAAGAGTATCTTAGGGTTGCAAAGCTGCATCTGAATGAAGCACAAGACATCTTGAATAGAACCCTTTGGGTAAATGAGGCCAAAGTGCATATATTTACCCATAATGCACAACAACATGTTTTGTAACACCAAATACAGTATATCAATATAAACACCTCGTACAAACTGTCAAACATGGAGGCAACAGCTCGCCTCTGAACTCCTCACAAGGGACGATCTTCTCTGATTTTACTCTTCACAACAACAGTCATTCTACACACAACCATCCGATGCTGCTGGCCACGCTATCCCCTGCCACAACCTTACAGTCCCCAATCTCCCTCAGATTTCCTCTTCTACACAGAATATAGTCTACCTGCGTACTCCTTCCTCCACTCTTATAAGTTGCACTGTTTCTCTCTCTTTTGGAATCAAGTGTTGACTACAGACATTTCCATTCTCTTCCTAAAATCCACCACTATCTGTCTTTCCTGGTTTCTTTCCTTGACACCAAACCTACCCATCACTTCCTCATATCCTCTGCTTCTTTCACCAACATGTCCATTCAGGTCTGCTCTGATCACCACTCTCTCCTCTCTGGGAATATTCTCTATAATTTCATCTCGATCCTTATAAAATTTCTCTGTCACATCCAACCTGTGGAGCATAACCACAGACAAAGTTTAGCATCAGACCTTCTACTTCTACCTCCAGACACAGTTTAAACAGTTTAAATCCTGCCCCAATGCTGCGAACCTTGCTGCCCTTTCACTTGGACTTTTGGACACAAAACACATCTACCTTACTTCTCTGCATCATGTCAGCCAGCTCTCTACCTTTACCTGTCATTGTCCCCACATTTAGAGTTGCTACCCTCAGTCTTACATTCTTGACTTTCCTCTTCTCCCTCTGTCTCCTGACACGTTTCCCTCCTTGTGAAAAATCCAGAAGAGTTTAACTTAATTGTCAACACATTGCAATGAACTTAAGGATTCAAGGTTCTTTATTTGTCATTCAGGTGTACACATAAATACTTGTAGCAGGAGACCACTTCCACCGCAGATCCTCTTATGTTCAGGGGGTGTAGGTGTTTGTTCCTTCTGATGTCCACAATCATCTCCTTTGTCTTCTTCACATTGATGTGAAGGTTATTCTCCTTGCACCAGCTCTCCAGGTGTTCCACCTCTTGCCTGTAGCTGGTCTCATCATTGTTTGTGATGCATCCCACCACCGCTGTATCATCTGCAAACTTTACGATATGACAGCCTGGATGGGTAGCTGCACAATCATACGTGAGCAGAGTAAACAGGAGAGGGCTCAACACACATCCCTGAGGAGATCCTGTGCTGAGGGTTATGGTGTAGGAGGAGAAGTTGTGGATCCTCACAGACTGAGGTCTGCTTGTTAAGAAGTCTAGTACCCAGTTGCAAATGGAGGAGCTTAGTCCTAGTGTGAGTAATTTGTCCATCAGAGTTTGGGGGATCATGGTGTTGAAGGTGGATGTGAAGTCCACAGAGCATACGGACATAGGAGTTCTTCTGCTTTAGGTGGGTGAGCGCAGTGTGGACCACAAAGGAGCAACTTTCTATAAACTTTTCTTTCTTTTTCTTTTTTTCTTCTTTCTTTTCCTTCTTTTCTACAAACTTAAGCAATTTTCTATAAAAAAAAGGTGGGTCAAAATTAATCTTCAATCATGTGAGAGACTGATAACATCATAAAACACCTTCTACTGAAATTAATGTAAAGGAAATTCCACTACATATTATGGGTTGTTTAGTTTATCCACACAAAGCTTTCCAAAATGTGCTTTATTTTTGTATTCATAAATAATGACATGGTGGAATATGTTGTTTTTGTACACTTGAGTTAGATTTGAATAATTTTAGAACCCGATACAGACCATATATATATATATATATATATATATATATATACACACATGTCCTGATATGTAAAACCCCTGAACAGATGGACATAGTTGTCCCCCATCACAAAGTAATAAAGGGGGATTTGGAAATACTCTTTGTCCATCTGTCCATCCATGTTGTAACGTATGCATGATAACTTGAAAAATATGTGTTATCAGTTTTTGTTTTAGTGTGTGGCAACAGCTAGGCATAAGAGTTTTTCGAAAATTGGGCTTTCACGACAAAATCCAAGATGGCCACCACCATACATATATTTGTAAACCAGCCACCCAAATCTATTTTTTAATTGCTTTAAACTATAGTTTCCTCAACTTGTAGGGGTGACCCTTGGGGTGGTCTAAGCTTATTTAGCCACCCCCTGGCTCTGCCATTGCGCCTGGTGGTGGATAAAATTATTCCCTCTACTCGCCAAGATCCGTCACACAGTGCGAGCTTGGACAAGAAAAAAAAAAAAATAAAATCCTATCTTCTTAAACAAAATGTAACCTACACATTTAAATATCGTGCACCAAAAACATTAAGGTTTATGCAGTCACTTGTTCAGTTTCAGTCTAGAGAAACACTGGGACGGGGACATCGCCGTACAGCTTGTTTTTCCTATCACCGTATATCACATCTTCTTAGATCGCCCAACCAGTAAAATAAAAACAACACTTAATCTAATAACAGATATGACACCAGTTTGTCACATTTTGACACCTCTAAAGCAACAAAGCCACGTCTCGTGGGAAATAAAGGGACTTCAGATTTATCAAACTAACCAAACGATGTATATAAAGTTTACAAGTAGTGTTTTGGCTGCAAATGTTCACATTTAGACGCTAGCTCAGCACTATTCAAATAAAATGTTCCTGTCTTGGCTAAAGGGAAAAATATATGTCTGTTTCCTGTTAGTAAATCTTTTGATAGTTAATTCTTCACAAGGTCACAGAGGAGATCTGTGCCTGCTTTCTAATGGCTAATTATCCGCGTGCCATCTTTTATTAAATCTGACACTTTGAAGGGCTTTCTGTTGGCACAGGCCACTTTCTTAATAGTATTGGGTTTTTTCACTGATAATATCAGGCCTTGCATTTCAAAAAGATGCTGCCAGCTTTTTACTCTTTCCCGCTCTCATAAACCTCGCAGCGCATTCTCTTTTATTCTTCTCCAAAGTATTTCGGGGCTGGCAGAACGGTAACTGTAAACACACATCTTCTGCTCAGCAATTATCAAAGGGAGCGGAGTGGGAGAGGAATTGATCTGCCGGCTTACAGTACGGTAAACAAAGCCTCGCTGTCCCATGTGTGCCGGGCAATTATGAAGTGCTAGAAGTAGCAGATTTTGCATGAGCTATAAAAAGACTCGAACATTAAGAGCCAAAAAGGTGTTTAAAAAGAACTTTTTGTGTTAATAATGTAATTACACATCATTTTTTTAAAACCATTTTGCTTTAATCTTTTGCATATACCAGATATTTACATAGACTGATGGAGAAGTGGGTTTGCCGTTTTCTTTACTTGCACAGAAAATAGCTTTTCAGTGCAAATAAAAACAATTTTTCCAATTTTCATGACACCCTACATACAGCTCTTCAATTCATTCCACGGTTTTCTATGAGCATATTTGTCACTTCAGCCCGTCTCATATCTGCCGTCTGTCATTGTATTGTCTTTTGGCCCTCTGTAGAATCTATTTATGCAACATTCGATTTAAATTGTGATATGCTACGTCCCTGGGCGCCCAGCAGAGATGGATATATAAATAGCATTTAGGAAAATAAATTGATCTTTGATGCTTGTCCTTCGGGGGGGATTATGTGACATTGGTTACTGTCAACAGTCTGTTCTATTTCTATTTTAGCTCAGCGCCATGGGTGAAAATACACTCATGAGGTCCGTTGGAATCGAAACGAGACGGGCTATTACCCTTCAATATGATTTTTCTGAGGCGATGGAAATGAAAAGATGTCTCTCATTTGTGTTGCAGTGATCTGGTTATAGCGCCGATGCACACAGTCGGAGAGAACCTGCGAGGTTAACATTTATCAATCGTTAAACATGTTTTGAAACAGCAAGTGCTTTGCAAAATGGGGAATATGAAATACAAGGAAGGAAAGATAACGCGCCGTTAAATTTACTGGTTCAGGTTTCAGAATTAGGAGGTGATGGAGAATGGATGTCCTGTATAGGGAAGTCAATGCCCCTCCTCTCCCCCACAACATTTTTATGTAGTTCAAGTGCACATGAGTAACCGAGATCATCTCCCTGGATGGCCACCATCAGCAAAAAAGAGGTGGGAAGAGTTCAATTATCTGTATACCACTTATAAATCACTAGCAGGCTGAAGAGCCAAGATGGAGAATATTTATCCAGCACAACAGCAGATAGCTACAATCTGGCATTGTAGAACAGTGGAGTTCAAACCAGCTACTATCCATCAGCACTATACTTGGAACCTTTACCAACACATGGCCAATTGTGTTCAAGTGCTCACTGAGTGACTGCAAAAGCTCAGTGCCCCTCTGAGAGCTGGTTTGATTTCTGTGACCAAGAAAGGAAAACTATTTTGGAAGGAGTAACACAAATGCTTTTGATGTCTGTTAGAGGTTATGGACCTCGGCTCGCTGATATGATTCTTCTGGCTCTGTACCTTCGCAAGAAAGAATATTTGTGTATGAATGTTTATGAAGCATTCACACAGTTATGATCCGTTTTTCTTCCATACGTTTTTTGGTGTGATTCTCGTCCCGCAGTTTTTAAGCCATTTCAACAAATCGTGAATCAAAACGTTCAGCTCTTTCAGGACAATCCTGCTATGACTTTTGGTATTGGTGCAACTTTAGCTTTTTGAAATATTTAGCCTTTTCTGCCGCTTTTTCATCATAGAAATGGAACTGAGTTCATTTTACATCCTGCATGTCTTTAGATCCGTTTATAATCTTTTACTACTCCTTTGTTCTGGTTCATGTACTTTCAGCTTCTTTCAGCATTTGTTTTCAGTTGTTTTGTATTCCTATCAGATTTTTTCTTCTAACTACAACATTTTTGAGCTTTTAACTTATTTCTGTTAATTTCAGCTTGTTATGCTCCTTTCAGCTTATTTCTGGAAGTTTCAGCTTTTTCTACTATTTCAGCTGCTGTATAGCTGTTTATACTAATTTAAGCTTTTTCAGCTTATTCCACATTTTTTTGCACTCATTTAAACATTTTTCAGCTTAATTCAGCAAAAATGTGTTCTTACTTCCTTGTCATTTGAGCTTTTTTTTTAGCTACTTTTCATCTGTCTTTTCAGCTAATTTCAGCTTTTTTCAGATACTTTACACTGTTTTGTGCTCATTTTTGGCTTCTTTCAACCTAATTTGGCAAATTGTGCTTTCTGCTAATTTAAGCTTGTTCTAACCTTTTAGTTAATTTTGGCTGTTTTCAGATCAATTCAAGTTTTACATGGTAATTTCTACTACATTCAGTCTAATTAACTTATTTCTGCTAATTTAAGCTTTTTTTTCTGCTCTTTCAGCTAATTTTAGCTGTTTTTATGTTAATTTTATCTTTTTCAGCTAATTCCACTTTTTTTTTTTTTTTAGCTCATTTCAGTTATTTCCGCTTCCTTCAGGTAGATTTTTTTTTTCATTCAACTTTTATTTATGCAGGTTAGTCTCATTTGAGCCACGAGGACTCATTTTCAATAAAGACCTGTTTAAGCTCCTTTCTGCCTTTTCAGCTACCTTTCAGCGATTTTCAACTAATTTCAGTTTTTAAGCTAATTTCCTACATTTTGTGCTAATTTCTGCTTATTTTTCATTCAACCTTTATTTAGACAGGTTAATCCCATTGAGCCTCGAGGACTCATTCACAAGAGAGACCTGATTTCAACAAAGAATGATGATAACAGTGGACAACAGCGACAACAATAGACAATTTTAAGACGCATACAGATTGTTTTTTTTTTTTTTTACATATTAAAATAGGATGGCAAAAAATTAGAGATTTAAATTTAAATATTTAAACCTAAATCAGCAATTATGTGTCTTTTCTGCTTCTCCTAATTTAGGCTTGTGCTTCCATTTCAGCTACATCTCAGCACGTTTTTATTTCAGCTGTTTTTCATCGAGTTCTTCTGCAATAAGCATTCACAATGCATTTTCACAAGAAATACAATTTCTCT
Source organism: Nematolebias whitei (assembly GCF_014905685.2). NCBI lineage: Eukaryota > Metazoa > Chordata > Actinopteri > Cyprinodontiformes > Rivulidae > Nematolebias > Nematolebias whitei. The sequence continues at coordinate 7,714,353 of NC_056519.1, read as the reverse complement.
CGCTCACATTCAGATTCCCATTGTTTAGTTTGTCTCACCAGAAAAGCTGATTGTAAGTAGAAGCCTGTTTGGGATTGAGGGGCCTTTCTCTCTCTTCCTGTTTGCATGTTCAGATTTCAAACTCCCCTGAGTCACAGGAAAGCAGTTCCAGGCTAGCAAAAACAGAAAAAAGACTTGGATCTTAAAATAATTCAAGCTTGCATAATTATTTTGCTGTCCAACACCGACATCCTTCCACGTTTGCACCCTAAGTTTCTAAAACAATCAGATATTTGAGACCAAGTGAAAGTCGGCCCATTTTCAATCTGTTTTCAATCTATACAGAATCTATGTACCACAAGTTTACAAAACATTTTTAATTTCAATTCAATTCAGTTTATTTATATAGCGCCAAATCACAACAAAGTTGTCTCAAGGCACTTTACAGGAACATTCACATAAAAGCCAATTAGTAAAGTCTCTATCTGAGGAATCCAGCAGACAAGTTGAATCTTGGCTTCGTTGCAGTCTCTCATCCTGAGCAAGCACAGTGGCAACAGTGGAAAGGAAAAACTCCCTTTTAAAGGAAGAAACCTCCAGCAGAACCAGGCTCAGGACACGCGGCCATCTGCTTTGACCGGCTGGTTGAGAGGACAGGAAGGAGAGACAGACGAACACAGAATGGTAGGTCCAGGTATAGGTCCAGGTGTATCTGAAAAACAAAAAAAAACACACACACAAAAAAAAACATGTTAAGGATAGAAAAAATAATCACAAATACAAAACAGGTTGAGCAGAGTAAGTAAAGATGGTAGCAGAGTGAAAAGTGTGGTCAGTTTGTCCTCCAGCAGTCTAAGCCTATAGCAGCATAACTAAGGGACAGCTCAGGAAACCCAAGCCGACCCTAACTATAGGATTTAGCAAAAAGGAAAGTTTTAAGCCTAGTTTTAAAACTGGATAATGTGTCAGCCTCACAGACAGAGATTGGAAGTTGGTTCCACAAGAGAGGAGCCTGATAACTGAAAGATCTGCCTCCCATTCTGTTTTTGTAAATTCTAGGAACCACAAGTAAACCTGCAGTCTGAGAGCGAAGTGCTCTGTTGGGAAAATATGGAGCAATAAGATCTGTAATATAAGATGGAGCTAGGTTGTTGAGAGCTTTGTAGGTTAGAAGTAAGATTTTGAATTCTATTCCGGACTTGACATGGAGCCAATGGAGAGAAACTTAAAACTGGAGAAATGTGATCTCTCCTACTAACTCCGGTTAAGACTCTGGCAGCAGCATTTTGGATCAACTGAAGACACTTTAAAGAAGTATTTGGACATCCAGATAATAAATCATTGCAATAGTCCAGTCTAGACGTGACAAATGCATGGATCGGTTTTTTGCATCATTTTTAGATAAGATGTTTTTAATTTTAGTGATATTACACAGGTGGAAGAAGGCAGTTCTAGTAACGTTTTTAATGTGGGGGATAAAAGACATGTCCTGATCAAAAATAACACCAAGATTTTTAACATTAGAGCAGGAGGACAGATTAATGCCATCTAAGGAGGGAGAAAGACTGAAAAATTCATTCCTAAGGTGCTCGGGTCCAAAAACCAAAACCTCAGTTTTGTCTGTGTTTAACAGGAGAAAATTAAGGGTCATCCAGGTTTTTATGTCTTTAAGACATGCTTGTAGTCTTAGTAGCTGATTAGATTCATTGGGTTTAATGGGCAAATACAATTGTGTGTCATCAGCATAACAATACATTTTACCTCACAATAAGAATTTAATGCAATGCTGGGACAAGTTCTAAGCATATATTTGGTTTATTTCTGTCAGCCTGGGTTTGTTAATTAGTTTTAAACATGGTTTTAGAATCCACTTCTGTGATTTTGACACCAATTTAGAATCCTCTCAAACACTTTAACCCTCTTGCTGCCCTTGAGTCAAATTGACCTATCAGTTTAAGGACTGAGACAGCATGTGTTACTTTGATCAAGGGCAGCAAGAGGCCTAATAATCCTGTTGGTGAAAAGTAGCCAAAAATGTAGAAGGAAGCCTAGATTAGCTTGCTTAATGTATAAAAGTGGCAATAAATCTAAGCTCTATTTTTTTTTTCTCTTTTACACTTTACATTATGAATGATATTCTTGGTGATTTGGGTAGCAATACATAGTACTGCCAAGTACTTACTAGGTATGTTCTCTTTAGGTACACAATAACTATTCTTTTAACAATACAGCCCAGCCTCCCTGGTAAGGTCTATTCAGGAGTTCTGGAGAGGAGGGTCTGTCGGATAGTCGAACCTCGGATTCAGGAGGAGCAGTGCGGATTTTGTCCCGGTCATGGAACACTGGACCAGCTCTACACCCTCAGCAGGGTCCTGGAGGGTGCATTGGAGTTTGCCCAACCAGCATGTACTTTGTGGACTTGGAGAAGGCGTTCAACCATGTCCCTCAGGAAACTCTGTATGGGGTACTCTGGGAGTATGGGTACCAGGCCCTTTGATATGGGCTGTTAGGCCCCTGTATGACCGGTGTCAGAGCTTGGTCCGCATTGCCGGCAGTAAGTCGGGCTTGTTCCCGATGAGAGTTGGTCTATGCCAAGGTTGCCCTTTGTCACTGATTCTGTTCATAACTTTAATGGACGGAATTTCTAGCCGCAGCAAAGGTGTTGAGGGGATCCGTTTTGGTGGCCTTAGGATCACTTCTCTGTTTTTTGCAGATGATGTGGTCCTATTGGCTTCATCAGGTTGTGATCTACAGCTTTCGCTGGAGCGGTTCACAGCCGAGTGAAGCGACAGGGATGAGGATCAGTTCCTCCAAATCCGAGGCCATGGTCTAGAGCCGGAAAAGGGTAGAGTGCCCTCTCCGTGTTGTGGAGGAGGTCCTGCCCCAAGTGCAGGAGTTTAAGTATCTCGGGGTCTTGTTCACGAATGAGGGAAAAATGGAGCGTGAGATCGATAGGTGGATAGGTACAACGTCAGCAGTGAAGCAGGGCGCTTTATCGGTCTGCCGAAAAGCGAAGCTCTCAATTTACCGGTCGATCTATGTTCCTACCCTCATCTATGGTCATGAGCTTTGGGTTGTGACCGAAAGAACGAGATCTCGGATACAAGCGACCGAAATGAGTTTTCTCCGCAGGGTGTCTGGGCTCTCCCTTACAGATGGGGTGATAAGCTCGGTCATCCGGGAGGGACTCGGAGTAGAGCCGCTGCTCCTCCACATCGAGAGGAGCCAGTTGAGGTGGCTCGGGCATCTTGTTAGGATGCCTCCTGGATGCCTCCCTGGAGAGGTGTTCCGGGCACGTCCCACTGGGAGGAGACCCAGAGGAAGACCCAGGACACGCTGGAGCGACTGCTTCTCGGCTGGCCTGGGAACACCTTGGGATTCCCCCGGAGGAGCTGGCCCAAGCGGCTGGGGAGAGGGAAGTCATGGCCTCCCTACTTAAGCTGCTACCCCCGCGACCTGACCCTGGATAAGCGGAAGAAAATGGATGGATGGATGGATGGAATACAGCCCAGTTCTGGTAATGTAAGTACAGAGTAACAAGTAATGCCAGTACAAGGTTGCATTATGTATTGCTACAGAGTGGTCTTGTTAAGTCTATAATTTGCAGCAAAGCTGAAACGTTTCTAAATTTTCTGGGTGAATTTCCAGGACTTAAGAAAAAATATATACCACCTATAAATTAAAGATTCTTCCCAGCACATTGTGCTCTTAAATGCAGACTTAAATGGATTATAAAAACTGCATGTTGTACCTGTTTCCCTTTTTCATCAAGAGAAGTGAACTATAAAAATCTAATACAAGCCGTGAAAAATAAACCGTTGAGTGTCAGTTACAGGGTGACAAAGCATAAAAATACTGCAGCAAAACATACGTACAAAATCGAGTAGTCCATGAATACTTCAGTTAAAACATATAAAACCAGCGTTCAGCCGATATGCTGTGGAGTCTGGTTGCTCCTGCAGAGCAGAAACGGTAACAAGTGAAGCGTTGAGTGGTTACACTCAATAATATATAAATCCTGAAGCTGAAATGTGTCATGCAGTAAAATACTTGTGCAAATAAATTGTGGCTCACTGTGGAAATGCTGCATCAGGAGAACTTTGAAAGCTCCTCTTTCACAACATCTTGATTAGCTGCTTTAAGGACAGGAGGGAAGAAACTGTCTTCGCTGCTATGGGAGGGAGAGCTGAAACCGAGAGGGACGAGGCTTTGTGTGCTCGTCTGAGAGCGTGTATGTGCTGACACACGAATGGACAGGTGTCTGTATTCATGTGTCTGAACCTGTCCGTCAACTGCCGGCTATTGTAATATGTGTGTGTAGCTTCTTGCGTGTATTTGTTGGTACTGACTGTCACTGTGGACTGATTGGGAGATCTTGAGACTGACATTTTCACCAGTTTGGAAAAGAAAAGATACAAAAAACATCCAATTAAAAAGTATCATGAAATTTAACAACACAGTCCATGCTCAATAATCCAGGTATACAGTCCAACATTTTTCAATCAGGTCATCTGGACAGTTTCTTTTTTTGTGCTGAAACGTTTCGCCTTCGATCTGGAAGGCTTCATCAGTCAAGGAACCACACAACAAAACTAATTCTTCCCCCAACAGCTTACTCCAAAGTGGAACAAATCATGAAATTTGTGTCTGTTTAAAAAAATAACAACGTACATCTTGAAATTGTCTGTTGCTAAGACTTTTTTTAACGTAGTAACCTTTGTTCCCGCTACAAGTAAAAATAAATTTTACCTGCTAACATCGCGTGAAAAACTAAAGGCTCATCCACTGCCTTTCATGCCTGTGTTTTACTTTTTTTTAAACTTTTGATATCAAATGAAAAACTACTAACATGAAAAGATTCATTGTGAGCGTACAAGAAACCTGCTTCCATCCTCATGGTTATCAATTACAAAACTTCTTGAGACTAGAGTTTTTACAACATGCAAAACATGTTGAATAAGTCGGGGGGGACCTTTAATGCTATTTGATGTCACAGCCTTGGAGACATTAAAGTCACAAGCATTGAAAATGCTGTACCGTTCAGGGTTCTCTGGTTATTTCTTCAGGTCTAAGGTGCTGCCTGTGAATGAGGCACATCTGCAGTTTCAGAATACCTTTATGAATTTATCATCTATGACAGCTGATTTTCTCCCTGCTCACCTTAAAGGATGGAGCAGCCTAACCAAACACTTTAATGCTGATAAACTGTGAAAAAGGCACAGAAAAGACTAGCTTTGTGTCGTAAAGGCAGGAGATGTTTTTTTTTTTTTTTTTTTCTCGAAATTATCCAAACAATTGTCCAGACACTTTGTAGTCACATCTATATTCAGATTGATGTTATTCCTCCAAAGAGCACCTGTCTTTTCTAGCTTAAAAATTACATTAAACAATCTTATGCTATCACAAAAAAGCGTTAAATCATGTGATCTGGTCAAGTTTATTTTTTGGGAGAAACATTTCGTTTTTCATCTGAAAGACTTCATCAGTCTGAGGCCTGCCAACCCAGATATATCTTATAAATAGCACCTCCTTGATGTGTTTCAAGCCAGCCCTCTGAAGGCTTTTGTATGAAAGACTAACCATTTCTCCCAAAAAAGAAACTGTCCAACGATTTACTTTTTTTTTTGTGTGATTTATCTACTTGGATGATTCAGCTGTCAAACCTTAATCCTATGCTATGTTCAATTTGTTCCCAAAAATTGAATTTCTAATTCTCAAATTAGAAAAATCAACTTAAAATTGCTTCGAAGTTGAAATCTCCATGCAGAAAGTTGGATATTTCTCTCCAGACTCATCATTAAAATCTAACATGGATGCCTCATGACTAAAAAAACCTGCGATAGCTTCTGTAATAGACATTTTTGCACTTGTAACAGTCTAATCATTTTCACACGCCTACCTACCTCTGCTACTGGACATGCTGCTGCCATGTTTAACATGAAAATTCATCTAAATTTTATTTTTTCTGTTTTACTAACAATAGTTAGCCTGTTTGCTAAAGGTAGTATTTCATTGGGCTACAACTGTTGGCATCTAGTTTGGGGCTCAAAATTTTAAGAAAACTAAAAAATGTTGTAGTCTTTCCAACCAAGCTGTTCATCCAGGTTTTTTCAAATCACTCCCTTTTTTCATGTGTGCATTAGTTCATTGTTGTTTTCTAGGTCATGCATATTATGTTGTCCACCTCCACCATTGTAGGAACGGAAATTGTAGCTATCTAATTTTGCACACACCTTGCCAGTCACCCTGTATTCATGAGATGATTACTGGAATACACTTTTGAAATGAAGATGAGTAGATTTGGAAGATTATTTAAATAAATATTTAACTTTAGTGTGTTTTTTTTAGACCTGGCCTTGTTTGGTTGTAGCCTCGGGTGTTTTCTGTCAAAGAGAGCTCCCAGGCAGATGTCAAACAGCAGCTCTAGCTCTCTTGAATTCACAGGAAAATAAATTGAGGAGGATTTGGGACGCCTTGACCAAGTAAAAACGTTGAGAGAAAATGTCTTTTTTGTTTTTTACACATTTAAAATTTAAATCAAAAGGCTTTGAGACTGCATCTCAATCAAAAAAACAGAAAACCCCAGCAAATGTTTCGAGACATTGGAGACTTCCTTGTAAGTGATGTCGGCCAACTAGTCTCCAACAGTCACAGCCCAGTGAGATGTAAGCCTATGAAAAATGAGCAAATCCCTTCAGTTGTCCTAATTTCAACTAACATGCAGTTGAGAAGTCTTGACATATTATTTAAATGAAATAGTGTTTTACGTACCGTACTTTCCGCCTTACAAGTCACCCTGCCATATAAGTCACATAAGTCCAAAAATGTCTAATAAAGTGGAAATATAAATAAATAGGTCGCTTCAACTTATGAGTCGCATCTTTTATGAGTCACTGCTGACAACCCAGAAATGTGGGCCGGTGTTGTGCCAAAAATCAATTGGCTACCAAAATGGCAGCTGTGGGAGTGCGCACAGGAGGACTATAACAAGAATTTAACAAGATCAACACTTAATTAAAAATATATATATTTGTTTGCTTGACATTATCGTAATGGTGTGTCTCAGTCTAACTTTTCCTTAATAAATGCACTTTAATGGTCAAATCAGCTGCATTTCGCCTATGTGATGCAGCGAAATGCAGCTGATTTGCCGTTTGCTTCAGGAGTTCTGGAGCGAGACGAAGGTGGCTTGGTATGGCAAGCCAAATGTCTCATTAATAGCCACTTTTACCTATTACTGAGACACTTGGTTTACCATATTGCTCGAGGGCCCTTTATTCATTCATTCAACCTTTATTTAGACAGATAAGTCACATTGAGCCTAGAAGACTCATTTACAAGTGAGATCTGTTTAGACAGACAAAAAGTAGTGAAACTGGACACATGTAGGAGTTGGAGGCAAAAAAAAAAATTCCATCAGACTTTTTTTTTCCTGAGAATAAAAAATTCTGATATTAAAAAACACCTCGCACAAACAAGCACATAGTGACATAGACATTCTGCAGAGAGGGACTACGAGAGCGGTTTGCAATGTTCATAGATGCTCTCAAGGTCACTGTAAGAGTTCTGATAAGAATGGGATAATCAGCCAGTGTCCTCCGGTGAGTTTTTTTTTTTTTTTTTTCATTTACCCTTTATTTATCCAGGTAGTCTCATTGAGCCACGAGAACTCATTTTCAAGAGAGACCTGTTCAGGGAGCAGATGGTGGGGGTTAAGGGCCTTGCTCAGGGGCCCAGAGTGGGGCGAATGAGGGTGGAGGGAGGTGTGGGTGTTTCACCCTTTCCACCCACATTTTGATGTTGACAGTACCGGGAGGTGAACCTGCAACTTTCCGATCAAAGGCTCATCTTGTAACCTCTGCGCCACCACTCCCCCAATGGCCAAGAATAACGACTGAGAATCCAAGAGTCCTGAAATGATGACACAAAGTTTATTCAGCTGGTTCATCTGGTTATCAGTTGGAAATTCCTCAGGGAGAGGGTGGTGAGCGTCGGATCACATGTTCTCCAGGCGAGTTCAGATAAGATGGCCTTCAAGGCCAGCCAAGGGAGCCAAATTCAGATAAACAGTTGTTTTGTGGACAGGCAGAACTTAATGACATCTACCTTTAGTCTGTGTTGGTCCACTCAGATCCGAAATGTCCAAATTACATGTCCACACCGATGGAACGTGACTGAGTAAAATCCTCGATCTGATCCATTCTGCCCAAAGCATTTGAGTCTGGGTACTGGAGGCACGAACCAAGCCATCATAAAGGCAAGCAGCATGATCGGGTCCAAATTCACTGCCGACGACTTCCTTGATTGTTGATAAAACCAGCAACCAGTCGAATCCAAAAAGCAGGAACCAATTATCGTAAATCCAATTTAATATGCGTCCTTAAAATCCACAAATGGCAGCAGAGATAGACACATCATCAAGTCTTCAAAACAATGAGATATCCAGCTGCGTGCGTGCCAACGGGGCAAATCGGCTCGCCTAAAGCCTGTCCTCTCTTCGAAGAAATGTTGTAAATTGAGTTGAAGGACCAACTGATCAAAACAAGTCCATAATTATGGTTTGGAAGATATGCAAGAGGCTCAGAAGCAGTTTCACAGACAGACAGAGCAGCAAAGCGGAGAGGGAGGGGATGGGAAAGCTTCCGACCTCGGCAAGAGCAAGTGGTGAAGCGGCTTAAAACGGTAGTGTTCAATATTTTCCATGTCAGAATGAATGAAATCCTCAGATCTCAGCCAAAAATAGGGTTATAATTATAGGGGAAAAAACATAAATATGTTTCTTCGCTGTATAAGTCGCAGACATGCTAATTTATGCAAAAAGGTGTGACTTATACTTCGAAAAATATAGGAACTTTTAAACAAGTACAACTTATAAACTAAGGTTGTATAGAAGAAAACTTGCCATCATTACACTGTTAAGATATTTTAGAACATGAGAAAACATTTTCCCAACTTGCACTCATCAAGTTACATCATATCCTGTTTTGTTTGGACACCTTGGCTTTAAAATGACTGCAAAAATTAAAGCTTAATATAAGTTTTCAACACGTTAAAAGAATCAAAGCTGTTTATTTTTGCTAAATTATTACTGTTTGGTGGAAGACATGTTGAAAGTCTCTGAAACGGTAGGTTAATTATAAAAACACAGTTGCAGATTTTACATAAAACTACATAACTTTCCTAAATCTTAGGAAATCTCAAGTCAGAATAATTTACAGCTACACTGTTACAACATCCTCATGAGAATATTTTTAACACTGACTAAGAGACATAAATAGCAGTACAAAACTTTGTCTTTTGGAAACAACAAATTATAATTTTAAACGCAGTAATTTAGCTGAGAAGCTGGTGTTGCTCTCTCTGGGTTCATAGTACCACCAAGGGACAACCCATAATTGGGTTGTTCTTTGCTAAACTGCATTTTGTATGTGTATTGTTTTATTTCTATGCAACTTACCGAAGACGATGATTACCATATGTCCAACAAAATACTGATGAACAGATGTTACAATACAGCTGTCACTTCTTGTCCTCTAAACTTAGTGTTGCAGTGTTTTACTTCATTTGCCCTCAATGCTAATCATCTTCCAAACCTGTTCAGACAATTAACCAAGTCTCTACAATATTCAGTCGCTTATCCCTTGATCCAATATTTATGAATATCTGGCGCACCAGAGGTTCTTAAATTAACTGACTCATAAAAATAGAATGAGATGTGGTTACCATTTTATAACCTCTTTTGGCATTGATCTTTCACTGGAGAGGAAAGGGAAAGCTCGCATGCATTTATAATGAGTTGTTCTGCTGTGAGTGTTGAGACAATGAGGGTCTGCAGCTCTCCAAACAACTTCAGATATAAAATTGGCATGCAGGTGCATCGGCCAAGGTTATTTTCTACTGGTAAACTGAAATAAAAAACAAATATATGATTCATACTTCTTTCTGATATGTACTCCGCTGCATAAAATATGAATTATGAAATTCCTAACAGGCCGTACTTGGAGTTTGTCAGTGGAAATGCAGGCACATCTATTACATCCATGCTATGAAACTTGTAATGGTTATGTAACAAAAAAAATGCTGCCTTTTTTCCACTTCATAAAAGCAAATTTTTTATAAAATATAGCATTCCTTGAAGGAATTTATACCACTTGACATATTGCATGTTAAGTTTTAACAAAGATCTTACACAATATTTTAGCATGAAGAGTATGTGATAGTCTAACTCCAACTCTACCAAATTGTTGATTGGTATTTGTATATTTGACTGAAAAATTAACATTGTTTGTTTACTTAGGTTGATTAGTTATGATGGCCATCTTGAATTTGGTTGAAAGGGTCTGAAAGTTTCATAAAAATCTGTCCAGTGGTTCATAATTTACTTTGCAGGCAAACAAATACTCATAGACCGAGACAAGCAGTTACATCATCGCCTACTTTTTATAGATGGCAAACAAATTCAAACATCCGTGGATCCCAGATGATATCAAAACACCTTCAACTTTGTCATCTCCATCTTCTACCGCTTATCTATTGTCGGGTCAGGGAGGCAACAGGTCCAGACATCCCTCTGCCCAGCGATTCTGCCCAGCTACACCTGGGGGACCCCAGTGTGTTCCCAGGCCAGAGCGGATACATAATCCCTCCAGCAAGTCAGGGTCTGCCCTTTGGCCTTTTCTCAGTGGGACATGTCTGCAACACCTCTAAGGGAGTCGTCCTAATCAGATGCCTGAAACACACTAATTGACTACTTGCGATGCTACTGAGCTCCCCTGGTTGACGGAGCACCTCATCCTTTCTGTAAAGTTGAGGCCGGCCACCCTACAATGGAAGCTTATTTCAGCTGCTTGGATCTGGGATCTCTTTATTTCTAAAACCTCGTGACCATAGGTGAGGGTTGGAACTTGAACAAACAAGTAAATCTATAGCTTTGTCTATTGACTCAACACTTTCTTCACCATGACGACTAATGCAATTCCATTATTACTGAGGAGAAGGTCCCAATCCATTGACCCATCTCTCGGTCCATCCTACAGTTAGTCATGAACAAGATGCCTCCTACACCTGAGGCAGAGATTCCATCCATTGCACAAATTGGATACAACACCCAGTTCACCTTGTTTTTCTACATAGCTGGTTCTTCCCATCAAACTCAGGTCCTCTACTAGAGGCCTGGGAATGTGAGGGTTCTGCTCAGTATTTTAGATTGTTCCTTGAACATAGATCTCTGAGGTTCTTGGGATCTGTTGGAGCCACTCTTCCAGTTTGGGGCTCACATCACTAAGTGCTCTTATGACCACTAGTACTGGTGAGGCCTATACTCCCCACCACATCTTTGTCTTCCTTCAGCTTTTGGCATTTGTCCAGCTTCTTTCGTTTGTTCTTCTTGATGTTACAGTCACGTGTTTGTTATATTGATCACCACACTCGCTTCTGTCAACCACATTATAACTGGTTGTTAAGTCATGAACACCCGTAATGTTGCCTTTAAATAGTTAACCCCTTCAGTTTTGATCACCTTGACTGTCTTGGATACCATTCGGCCACATTTATACAAAAATACAGTATAAATCTGCACTGAGCTGACAGCTGTGGTCTATTCATGTCCAAGTACAATTAGGACCCATCTTTATATCAGAGCTTGGGTTTATAGATAGTTGTGCAAAGTTTATGTCTGACAAAGATTTGTGCAAACCAATGGCACCACAAATAAACCACACCAGTTATTCCAAATAAAAAAAAAATGTCAAAAGGTTTGCAATATGTTAAACTGGCTGCAGTAGAACATTTACTTTAATTTTTCAGCTTGTGATCACCTGCCGGTTGTTGCAATGAAGAATCCTCGTTGTTTTCATGTAAAGTTAGGCTGATGATTCTAAAAATGCATTCTCCTGTAGTGAATAACAAGGGACCTGCTTACTCCATCTGAAGCTTACCAGTCAACTTGCGGTCACGTGATTGCGGGACATTGGTTTTCGTAGACACCTTTCATAGTCCATGAGACACAGAGCTCCTGGAAAACCCCTCCCACTGCAGTACACATCACCGCAGGGTTTGCTTCTGGCCATGATCTCCATTCCGTCCCTGCATTTGTCGTTTTGGCCACAAATCCGTTAAGAAGAGAGCAACACACTTTTCAACAGGCAGACTCTTTTCATGCACAATGTCTGCACGATCTCCATCTGGGAGTTTTTGGGCATCTGATTATCTTGGTGCGTCTGTAAGACTCTTATAGATGACTGTTTGAGTACTTTTCTGCAATGCAACCATGCCCACAAACTTCTGACCAATCAGACGATACTTGGTGCATACTTCTGTGAGAGAAGATTTGGCATGGACCCTGTGTCAAGAAGGGGCAGGCGAAGCTACTCGAAACAAAATTATGTAATTTTTGTCATGCAATTACGTCCGTGAGAGCTGATTTTAATGCTTTGGATGGAGTGTGTAGGGCCCTTTACTCTTCCTGTTATCATTTATCTGTGCCAGTGTAAGACAAACAATAAGAAAATCACTTTCTCTGCAGTCCTTTGCCACAAATGTGTGTTTCCACCCCTTCTACCTTTAACAGACTGTTTTCTGCTCCCACTGTCAAAACTGACCACTTGTGGGTGGACAAAAAACAGAACCAAAATTGCTCTTTTATGCTACGCTGTTCATTTGCAGTCGCACTTCACCAGATACCATCGTGACCAAAACGGAACCTCATCAAGTGCCAATGAATTAGGCGTCTAAAGCTGTCCTGATTTGTTATTTTTGCCAACATCTGCTATAAAAGACTCAAGGTTGAGTTTGCCTCCAGGGGAACTTTAATTGCTGAGCATATGTTGTTTATGAACATCACTGGAGCATTTTGAAAGAAGAGCAGCTTCTCTTGGAAATAACGGTTGTTTTGCGTTCAGTAGGAAGTAAGGGGTTAATCAGTGAAACTAATGCCGTTTAATTTGTTCTCACGAGGCTCATTATCATTAATCAGATTAGAGACCATATACTTTTGGTAAAATTTGAGTTCAGTTGTTCAATTTCATTATTTTAACTGTGCCAAAATGGATGTGCCTCATCACATCAGCGTTATGAACAGGGTCACAGCTGTTGTGTGTGCCCAGATTACCTTTAGTCCCCTTTTAAAGCAGAAATTAAATCCCATCAGAGAGCCTCTGACTTCTGACTGGAGTCAGATAACTAAAAACAGTCCGTCCTCGGGGATGGCTACCATCATTCTAATGTATGCTGATTTGACTTCCCGTTCCTCTGCCAAGGACAGAATACCACCTGCCGAAGGATCCGGTTTTATGTGCATGTTTATGGGCCCGTCGACTCCAAAGGCTGTGCTTTGAGCGAAAGCTCGCTGCTCCACAAGGAGAAACCTGCCCTACCCTCTGCCACACCTCTCTGCTCATTCATCATCGTGACAGCGAGAGGAGGGGATGTCTTCATATCCTCGCATCCACTGAGCTCTCATCCAGGCGGCGACGGATCGTTGACGTGTCGGGAAAATTAAAGTCTGCATCGAAAGAATGACCACTGTAAAACCGAGAGCTGCTCCCGGTTTTTAATCTGTTTCAAACTGGTAAAAAAAAACTATGCAAAATTAAATAATACATCACTTTTTACTGTCTAGAATTTCATCAACAAGAACTACTGCTGCTATTTTTTTTCAATTTTTGAATAACTTGTTAATAACCATTCCCAGTTTATTTTTTTTGTTTTTTATTTTTCTCCACAGTGGATTTTATTTTATAAAAGCATTTTAATTATTGCCATCTTTATAAAATGTTTTACAATGGTCTTTTTAATTATTTCTTCAGTCATTAATTTAGATTTTGTATTTATTTATGCATTCATTTATATACCAGTGTTTAAATCAATTCAATATTTTTTGTATTTAACTTTTTTTTCATAAATTTTCAAATGGTCTTTAAAGTAACAGCTTTTTTTTTTATTTGTTTAAATACGGATTTGTTTATTTCACAACAGCATTTTGATTAATACCTTTAGTTTTTTCTGTGGTTGCTCATAATTATCTATTTTTTCTTTTATAATGTTCAGTGGAATTTTTAAAAAACAAATGTAGCTCTGTGTATTTTGGCTAGCATCCCACTGGACTGCGACTGTTAAATTTGTGAGACATTTGCAAGAAATGGCTTCATTTCTAACCACAATATGGCTGAATTCTCAGTGTTAGCGACCAGCGAGCCGTGCAGTCGCATTTTATGCTGCCAGCTTTTGAAAAATTTGTCCCTTGTTCATGAGCACGTTGTAAAACCATAGGCTGTGCACATTATTTGATTGCCCACATCGTACCTGACTTATTCTGTTTTGTACCCATAAAGGCAGCTGTCTGCATGTTTTATTTTTCATTCAAGCTTTATTTAGACAGGTTAATCACAGGTCACTTAAATAAACTGGTCCAGATGACACAGTTTAACCTTTTTTAATATTATTACTATTGCACTACACTTTTGAACTGATAATATATTTAGACCTGTTTAGTCATTGCTGTAAATAACATTTTGTTTAATTCTTTGCATGATTTTGTTCCAATGAGAGCTGATTGCGGGCCCCGAGCTACTGCAGCTAGCTGTCGCTAGCTGTGGGTCTCAGGCCTCATCGGACCCCAGGTCCGCCCCCAGCTCACGCCGTCCCCCGGCTCGGACCTCCCTCAGAAGCGGCAACGCACACTATCAATAAATCAAGGAAATGCGAATTATGTTTTGCCAGTTGTATTAAAATCAAGGAAGGTTACGTTTATTGCGCGGGCCGGTCCGGTACACGACACGAGATCAGGAACCGGAAGGGCCGGATGTAACATGGCATCACATATTTATAGGACCAACACTCCTCCTCCACAGAAGGGAGCACAGCCTATCACATGGATGAGGGGGAGGGACTAAGTGTTATCTCAATGGATCTTATCTGGTTTAACGTGAAAGGAAGAAATGAGACGGTGGATAAGAAGTCTTTCTCCGTGATGTAGCAAGCTAAATAAACTCTATTTATTGACTGATATTGAATTTCTGGGAGACTCTTTTTAGAGTTGCTGGCCCAGTTTAAACCAGTCAAAACCGGGTCATAATTTCATTATAATTCCGTCTCTGAGCAGACCAAAAACTCAGGGTCAGTCTAGATAAAAATACTTAGTTTTTAGACTTGGGATATTTTTGGACTGTAGCCTCTGTTCGATTTAATAAAACAGCTCTGGTTCTCAAAAATATTGAGACATTAAATTGCGAAAAGTTCGAGTTAACTCAGCAATTATTTTAATAAGAAATGTGTTGCACAAATCTTTTGGACAGGTTTAAAATTCAATCAACAAGACAGTTACATGTAGGCTTTGCAACTCTCTCTCAAAAAATGAGAACGCCCCAGTGATGTTTGAAGACATGGTTGAGGCATTCTAGTGAATGTCTTGTCAGTCGTTAACAGTCATAGCTTAGTGAGACACTAGCTTATTGTTAACAGTATTGTGTTTTATGTTTTGTTTTTTTAATTAAACACCCGCAGTAAGATAATACTCCTTAAAACCTTTCCTAAAGCTCAACCGACCAGTGTTAACTGTTTAGTTTTTCTTAAAATTTAAGTTGTCAATTGTGAAAACACATTTTTGTAGCGCCTGCTAACTTAGTAGAGATAGATTGAACAAACGCATTAATAAACGTATATTACACAACAACAGACCTATTAAAACAGTTCACGACCGTTTGACCCTCCTTTAGGTCTTCAGTTGACGCACATTGACACACTAACCCTCCCCTCAATCACCTCCTCTTCCTCTAAGATTATATTACCAAGGTGTGTCGACTGTGCACCATTTACACACGTTCAATGGCTTCCTTTTTTCCTCGATACTCCGCTGATCGTTTGAAATTCAATTATGCTAATCGAGGCAAAGGTCGGGGACATGTACAGGAAAGTCCTCCTCTCTTCTGGTCTGCTTCATCTGTGCGCCTTTGAGAATAATTATTCCTAAAAGCATATCGTTTAGACCTCTTTAGGCAGAGGGAGTAATCTGTGCACTTTGGAGTGCACTGAAACCTGATGAATGCAGGAAAAAAAGTCAACTGCTTGCAGATCCTTAAAGGGCAATGTGGTCCAGATCCAGATCTCCAGACATTTTTATGAGTGCTTTGTCTGAATACCGCGCTGTAGGTTAGTGTGAAGAGAAAACACAGCTCAAAATTCATTCAGTATCCATATTTTAACCAAACTATCTAATTTTACCTTTCATGTAAAAATGCAAGAAGGTGATAGCAATACGACTATTTCTCATGATATTTTAAAACATAAACCCATTTCTGTCTACTACACTCTGCTTAACATTATGTTCAGGTTTTAAATTTCAGCTAGTTTGGGTAAAAACGGGTATCTGAATACACTTTAAGGTTTGCCTCCTTTGTGATTGACCAAAGGTGCTTTTGGACCACGTCACAGTCCTTAACTTTTTAAGGGAGTTTACTTTTTGACCTTTTGTATGTATTTTGACCATTCACCGTCTTCACGTGGCTGCGGAGCCGTTTTGTTCACCGGCAGTTCATTGTCAATGCTGACTGACTGAATAAAGTAAAAAATAAAAAAAATAAAAACTCTGCAGCGCGAGTTGAACACAGCGAGGGGGAGGCGGAAGCAGAGCAGAGGCGGTGTTTTCAAAGGAAATTAAATACATTTTACAAATGACCGACGCAGAGAAAACTGTTCGACCCAAGTCCTACAAAGTGTGGGAGCACTTCACAAAGATAAAAACTGCGCAACATGTAGCTTTGAAAAAGTGATGACACGACATGGGAGAACCACGCAGATGAAACGTAAACATGTCGGAGTCACGAGGAGGACGAAGGAGCTGAACAGCAGATACAACTCGTCTCACTCACAACTCGTGTTGCAGGTGAGTCTCTACAATATCCGACATTTGTTCTGTTTCCACGTGAGAAAACGTAACATCAGTCTCTCTTTAGCTGCTGCTTCTTTGTTTGCTGATTAATGACGGTGATAGAGAACGCGTTACTTTTTATTTAATTTAATTGGTACAAGCAGTGTTTAAATGTGGTTTATAAACAAATCTAACTCAAAGATAATAATTGAATGATTAAGCTTCAACTTTTAACTTGCTGGCAACGTCTGAAGACACTACAGGTATGGCAGGAAGAATTGCATTTAAACAGGAATTAAAGTAGGTCTTTGACAAGTTTGACAAGACTGTCAACAAGGAAGAGGGCCGGCAATGGAGAAGGGGCGTACCAAAGAGACCATCTAATCACAAGCAGAACTGGTTTGTTCCACTTTGGAGTAAGCTGTTGGGGGAAGAATCAGTTTTGTTGTGTGTTTCCTTGACTGATGAAGCCTTCTGGATCAAAGGCCAAATGTTTGAGCACAAAAAAAAAAAGAAACTGTCCAGATGACCTGACTGAAAAATTTTGGAGAAATTAAAGTAATTTATTACATCTACTAAAATGTGTGTAATTAAGTATATTGTGTGTTTGTGTGTGTGTTTAATTGCTCTTTTAGCTACTTTTGCCTGAACCGAACACTGTAAGTGAAACAAGGTATTTCTTGAGTTGCTGTAAATTATGATATAAAACATATTTACCCTCTCATTCCAGAAAACAACAACTAACAATGACACTTCACGATGGACAGACATCAAGGACACCACAGCAGCAGCTGTCTTCACTGAAAGCATCCTTAAATGATCATCACTGACATGAGGCCTCTGTCGATGGTTGAAGACGAAGGCTTCACTACAATAATCCACACTTTTAATCCAGGTTACAATAATCCACACTTTTAATCCAGGTTACACTCTTCCCTCAAGGACACATTTTACAAAGTAGCTACATATTGTGCAGGTATAAAGCAGACATTTCAGTGTTTCCCCTACCATTATACAAGCGGGGTGCCCCATCCCGTCAACAGAACTGAGCACCCCGCCTACCAAACCAAACTTGGGTCACCCCCACCACCACCCGGCACTGACGTAGCACTAAGCCATCGGCCCGAAATACAGGCTTTCTAGCTAAAAAGCTCAATGCAGCACTCACGTTGCCTCTTCTCTCAAGCTGAACACCACACACACTCAAAAACTGTATAAAGAGCGCACAACTCAAACGTGTCACGCTAAGCTAGCAACGTGCAATACAGGCGCTCTAGTTAAAAGTTAAAGGCGCCTCTTCCCTCATGCTGAACCCCCCCACCTAACCCCGCCATGGCAAGTTAACAAGTTAACACTGCATTTGTATATAATTTTGTGTACATTTATTTTTTTAAGCTATTTGACTAACTTTTATTTTTTATTATTCAATATTTTACTAACAGAATCGTCAAATAGCAACCTGTTTTTTGTGTGAATTGCTATGTCAGTCAAATGTTAAATTTTGGAGTAAAGGGGTGGAAATTAAAACGTTCTTCTTTTTTTTGCCGATTTATCCATTCATCGAAAACATTTCGGCCGATGAATCGATTATTGAAATAATCGTTAGTTCCAGCCCTAGATTAAACTCCCAACTCTTGTCAGCTTGGCTTCTCATACTTGCAATGTCAAAAACTAAAATAATAATAATAATAATAACACAATGTTTAAATGAACGGCATGTTAATGTTTGTATGAACAGTTCTAAACCTAGAGCAAATCAGTCAAGCTGGAGAAAAACTGATCTTAAACTGTTCTGCACCGAACGTTCCGTTGTTCCACATCTTAAAGAAGCTCTTGGCAGCTTTTCCTCCTCGGTAAATAACTGTGTAAATCTTGCTTTTGGTTTTCACATGAGGTTGTCAGGCTAAAGTGTTCTGCCAACCTAAAATACATCTATTTTGTGGCTCTATTTACATCAGAACTAATATATATAGATTTCAGTGTACATGTTGTGTAACATTACATTGGCTGCCACCACGTCTCAACATCAAAATCATAATTTTATGAACCCACAGCTGCTACTGGCACTCAGTTCTGCTGCCAACTGGCACTTGTTCTTACTTAAAGGTAATATGTATTCAATACATTAGTTTAGACACCTGGATTGCATTCAGATCTTAAGACAAATGAAACCTCCACTTACAAATACACTTTACTTTGAACAATTTGCACTTATCCTGAAGAGAAATGAACTTACTGTGCCATCAAATCTCCTGTCTGGACATTTTTCTAAATATTTTCTAAACTAAACTGCAGCAAAATTCACCAAGCTCCTCAGAATGCAGGGGCTGTTTCTATAAAACTCAGTGCCAGCATATTAATAAAACCATCTGGACCCTCAGTGCAGAGGTGCTAGAGTCTGTGTCAAATCAGACAAACAGTGAACTGTACATGTGGTTTTTAAGAAGTCATCAGGGTTTTTATGCCCCTGCAATTCTTAATCTAGTCTTGTATTATTTTGCTTTAAAAATAAACCCAATTTTCAAATTTCCTGGACTTCATCCTTAATTATTATACAAATCAACAGTATGTCTTTTGATATGACTTGCAACTATTGCACAACTGTTTAAAGTTTTTTTTTTTTTTATAAACATTCGTACAGGTTGTTACATGTTTTGTATTTACGAATAATACAACAAACTATTAAACGTAAGTTTCTTTTAAAGAAGTTATGAACAATTAATATCTTGGGGAGTGGTGGCGCAGAGTTTATAGAATGTGAGCCTGTGATCGGAACGTCGCCGGTTCAGCTCCCCGCCGGACCGCCATCATCCGTCCTCCGTCTTGTCGAAGCTCCAAAATTCACGGTTGAAACCCGTGCCTTTGTGTAAAAAAAAAATTTTCTCTGCAAAAAGAAGCTGAGAACTTCTTTAATGGTTTTTTTTTATTAAAAGCTTTGTGTGAAAAATGCTATGCTAAAGAGCTCAAACCACACCGAGCGTCCGCCATTTTGAGAATCAGAAAAAAGGAAGGAGGGACAACCCATGCCACGTCAAGAGGTCTCCCTCACATTTTTTTAAAAGAAACACGCTGCTTGCTCCCTCACTATCCATCCTTCGGTTCAGTCTTATACTGCCATCCAGTGGACAAAAAAGCTACTACACTCAAAATAAAATTAACCAATACTACTTCTTAAATTTGACAATTATTACTAATTATTGTCAAATTTCAAACAATATTATTGTTTATTGCAATAATTTCTGACACAATTAATTGTCCAGCAAAATCTATTGTGACAGGCCTATGTTCATCCCCCTCATGTCAAGCTCTAACATGAAAAGCAGCAGCTGATATACAATCATTTAAGTTTTTGTTATGAACCCATCAAAGGCAGCATGTTTTATGGTGTAGTTTCTATTTGTCAAGTTTCTCTTGTCCCGCCTATCAATTCATCACCCCAGCTCCAAGGTCAAGGTTGCAAATCAAGGTCTAATATAGTACAAGGTCTTAAATTGTCCGGACCGTTGCTGTAAATGGCTGTGTAATTGTTTTCAAGGGGCGTATATATGTGTAGTACGCTATTTTTGTTGTTGTTTTGGTGACGATTTATTTATTTCAAAAAACAGTGTTTAAGCTTTAACTTCACCTGTGGCCGTTTTTTACTTATTAAGTAAAGTCAGCATTGACTCGTTTTCTCCTGGTTCCTTTCCCACATGGCTCCTTCTCATATTTGTTCTCTGCTTCAACTCTGCCTTGGGCTCAACCCTGGAACCGCTTGGTGTCTCTGGAATGATTGGCGGGCGAGCTGCAGCCAGGGACAGCTGCTCTCTGAGAAACTGCGTCTGTGTTTGGAATACATTAATGACCACCGACTCAAGGTGCCTTGATGTAGCTGACGAGGTCACACCGCCTCTGACACTCCATCTTCCCTCAATATCTCGGGTGACATTTTGAATGTAGATGTACAGTTTCCTTCAACACTTCCCGAAATGAAATTTTATTTCATTTCCTTTTTTTTTTTCAATGCTTCGGTGGTGCATTTGAATCGTGTTAGCACGAAGCTCTTTCACTCACCGGCGGTGGCATTTCTCTCTCGGTAAATTGCTGCTCGTGCTTTTGTTTAAAAGTGCATTTACCAAGCACCACCCACAGTTATTCTAAACACTTTATTAAACACGGCGCCCCTGAGTTTTAATGCAGGATGTGTTTGTGTTGCTTAATAACAGAGTACATGTTTAACTCTGCACTGGACCGTGGATTATTGAGAATAGCTTGAAATAAATTGACTGCAATGCCAGTCAGAGGAGAAAGTCACATCCTCACTAAGCTTCATAATGAGAAAATATAATGAGCAAACATTATTAATATCCCTCTGTCTCACTGGGTAACAGAGGGAGTTAACGTTTATAAATACACGTTCAGCTTTCTGTTTAAGGTTGATTTGATGACAGTTATTGGGCAGTAATGCATTAAAATGTTAGAGAAACACAGATTTGCTAATTCTAATCCCAGAAATGTTACTTGTATATTTGAACAAAAGGTTTGTTTACATCTGGTTAGTTTCTTTTTAATCAGTGAATAGAATAAAGTAGACACTTTATTAATCCAAAGGGAAAATCAACATCGAGCAGCAGCTATAAATATGTAACATAACACGGAAATCCCACATAGAACCCTTTAAACCTTTAACCCTTCTTGCCTACAGCCATCAGCATCTATAACATCTCTTAATGAAATGAGGATAACGAGTTACAACAACAAATAATTTCCCTTTGGGATTAATAAAGTAGTTTTGAATTGAATTGAATTGAAACCAGAGTTATGTTAAAAACCACTCAACTACCTTTACAAGCCATAAAAAGCTACTTTAAATCCCTTAATTTACAGATCTAAAAAAGCTACAAACATTGTGTAGCAAGGCCTCACACACCTGCCACCTCCCAGAATAAATAAACTAAATAATAATGAATAAAAAAATAAACCCAACCCTGCACCCTCCCACCAATCAAAGTGCCACCTGAAGAGTCCGTTCACCAAAACTGATTCAAGGATTCAAGATTTTTTTGTTATTTGCATCACATGTGGTACATGAGGTGGAATAAAATTGTGTACACAGTGGCGGCTTTTCTTAATGTTTCAACAGATGGTTGATATCCTGGCTCTGAGGTGCAAAAATGAAAGATAAAAAACAGGACTAATAAGTTTTTTGTGTCAAAAACATGTCTAAACCAAAATATGTACACAAAAGACGGATGTTGTTTCAGGAAATATTGGGAACAAAAATTATTTACGCCGTTATGCTTTAAGCTCCATTATGTGACTAATTAGAATGTCGTCTGCATACAGGAAAATAAAGTCAAAGTCTTCACTTTGAATTTTTTTTTAATCGGGCCAACAACTACTGGCTCCATCTAATCTACTGTATATTGAATATTTTTTCTCTGTTTATATATATATATATATATATATATATATTTATATTAATACACCACATACATTAAAATCCAGAAGAACATGTTTAGCTTGGCTAAGGATTTTCCCAGTTGTAGCTTATTTTTTATTCTTCAGTTTTCTCTTATTAATCTTTTCAGTAAAATAAAGTTAGGGTGAAGTAAGAGACATAAAAATGTTGAAATGTCTCTATGTTTTAGTTTCTGTGGCCCAAAGTATTAATGGACATTAACAAAATAGTCTGCCATGTGATATTTTCTAAAAAAAAGTTCTGTACTGAGTCCACATGGATACGTCAACGATCTCTCATTTTCTCACCACATAAACCCAGTGTGCACCAAGGGTGTGGGTCTAAATCTAGCATTTGTTGCAGCGTGATGTCGACGTAAATGATTCAGAACTAATTTAAACACGTATAACTGATTATTTTTTTAATGTTAACAACATCCTGCAACAACTGGAACTCTGCATTGTGGAAGTGCTGCGATTGGACCGTTCATGCACATACAACAAGAAAGTTGAGCGAGACCTGAAACAGCGCCTTCTGTATTGAAAGCCATTGTTTGAAAATATTTATGCAAGCAGTAACAGATTTCCACTCTGGAGGAAGAAAATAACTAAAGGGAGGAATCTTCTAGCTGCCGCTGCTTACAGAGGACCATTAAGTGAACGACAAGTTTCCACATAAGTCTATTCTCTTTGCCTTGACCGAAGTTTGCTGCAATTATTATTGCAACAAATTTGTGTCTGCATTCAGTCCTTGTTTCTCAGTTTGAACATGATCAGCCATTCCCACACCCATGAAAACAAAGTGGTGGCACCACTGAAGAAAGCTGGGAAGACGGCTCTAACGTATCATGTCTGGACATCGGCTGCCACTGAATATTACATCACTGTACTCGGCATTTTGACTCTTTTAGTTTTTGTTCCCACAATCTTGTTTGAATTAAAAAGCACATTATATCACAGTGATAGAGCAGAATGTTTTGTCTCGTTTAGATCTGAAAGATTCAATGCGTAGGATTTTGTTTTAACAGATTGAGGCGGACTCATAATTCCTTTTTGTTAGCATCGCATCAAATTGGGAGGTGTCTAAAAATTTCCACAACGCAGTTTGCATCTAAAAGAGGTACAAACGCAGCAGAATATCCCACTTTAACAAAAATTCTGTGTAAGGCAGACGAGGCCCACGGTAAAACCTAAGGAGAGTAACTTTAAGGAGTTACGATTTAAAACGAACAATGTTTTACATCACGGTACAATATATACAAGTATTTCTGAAGGAGGAAAAATAAACTGGTAGTTGTCTGAAGAAATGCAAATACCCACCACCTTGCATGACAGTTTCAAAGCTCTCACGTCATCTGTTAGCACTTAAGACGTGTTCGGGATGTCTCAGGTGCTACCTCAACAAAGCTTGGCTCAATATCCATAAACGTGACCGAGTTAGAACTTTTTTTGTGTTTGCTACAATCAGTTATTTCCGGCAGCCATCTTGAATCAGACAAACCTTCACAGATGTAGATAAGTACACGATCATCCATCTTTCAGGGAGATTTGGGGGAGGGGGGGTGAAGGAAATGGCTCAAATTGAGGGAAACAGCGCTACCTCTGTAGCTTTTGTAGCTTTTTAGCTAGTGTGTTTGTATTGCGTGCAGCTAGCTTTGCGCTACGTCATTGCCGGCAGTTGTCGACGGGGGGGACAGTTCGGTAGGCAGGGTGCTCAGTTCTGTTGACAGGGCAGGGCGCCCTCTTTGTATAATCGTAAGGGAAACAATGGATGCCATGTGTGATAACTTCAACCGCTGAATGTATACTGATCGTTTAAAGTTGTTTTGCAGCAGCTAAATGTTAACGTTCCGAAGTACTGAGATTCTGCTGGTTGTCTGGCTCAGTGTCTATGAATCCACAGCCAGGGCTTCACTCAGATGTATAACTGACTTTGCTAAATGCACCACAGCCAAGGACAGCCTTCCTCCTGAATTGTGCAGCTGTTATTCAGCCGCTGAAGCTGCCATTGCTGCTTGGCAGGTGAGAACGCATTTTTTAGCCAACTCCCCCCAGGAGTGACCTCCACGTCTTTCACCTGGCCGAAGCTCCCACCTCTATAATGGCCATCATATCTCAGTCCTAATGTTCCCCCTCTCCAAATGTCCCGAATCCTTTGTTCTTGTCCTCCCCTCTTTTATATCCCTCCACAGCAAGTTATTGTGTAATTAGTGGTAATAAATATCATCTTGTTGAGAGTGATGAATGATTTTAAAGTGAACATGTCCATTTCTCTCAGCAGCTGCAGGAACGTGTTCATTGGTTAAATAAGTTGCTTTTTCAGAGGTTTCATGGTAACACTGTTAATATTGTTCTTTTTTGTTTAAATGAACTATATATAATTCACTGAAAACGACTGTGATAATGGAGTCAGGGTGCTGACAGAAAGCCTCAGCTTGGGTAAACCGTGGGAATACACAACTGCCCGAGGCAGTCTCATCAAGCCAAATAATACATTTACAAACATTTTGTTCTCTACAGTACATTAAGCAATTCAGTTTGCCTACCCGCTCCGTGAGCATCCTAAAACAATATCAGTCAGCGTGACCGAGCAGAGCCCCAAAAACGCTGCCCTAAGGTAAATAAGTGACATTAATGCTAATGACGTTAAGTGACCACTGTGTTTAGAAAGAATCCAAGCAGAAACTGTAAGCTGTTTGGAAGTTTTCCTCCATAGTTTGTTTTTCTTAGGGAAAATAGTTTGTTAATGAGTGTGTCAACACACTTGGCTGGTGGTGAGTTAAAGGAGAAAACATGAAAATAGAGACGTTCAGGTCTATTGAGTCCATGGAAGGGATATGAACATTCAGTATCCTACCTGTTGTGGATAGCTCTTGAAAAAATCAGTTTAGAGAAAATGTTTAATTCTGACTGGATTGACGGAACTAACGGCTAATTTTATGCCACCTTAAAGCAATGCCAGTGTTTCCCCTACCATTATACAAGCAAGTCGCCCCGCCCAGTCAACAGAACCAAGCGCCCTGCCTACCAAACCAAACCTATTCCCCCCATCAACAATTGCTGGCACTGACGTAGTATTAAGCTAGCTGTGCAATACAGACGTGCTAGCTAAGAAGCTAAAGAGGTAGTGCTCCCTCTCCCTCACGCTGATCCGTCTCCCCCACCCCTGCTCAAAAACTCTGTACAAACAGCGCACAAAATGACGTGTCTCTGTCTCCACCCCCACCGTTGACAAAAATTAAGGAAGACATGAGCGTCCTGCCAACGCAAGTAATGTAGGGGAAACACTAAATCCAGTCTCAATATTTTTATAGTGGTTCCATCAAACTCCGCAATTTAAAGGTTTAGCATTCCTTTAAGAAATGCACGTCGGCACCAGTGTTTAGACTACGACCATCTAATGTAGAGAAATTACAAAGTTATCGTCCTTTAGGTGAAAGCATTGAAAATAGAATAGTGTGATCTCAAAAGATCTTGTATGTTGTGAATGACTCTCAGCTACTAGCACACCATCATTTAGCTGAGTACTTGTAAAATTAACTGAAACGCAGCCGGATATGTTTTCTAGGATCGATTTACTGTGTCAGCCACCTTGAGTTGTATTGGCTACAAAAGTCGGTCAGTTGTTGGCGTATTTCCAATGATAATTCATGACATTCATTTTATTAACAGTTTAGTGGTTCACATGACATTTGGTAATAGTTGTTTTATTTCTAAATTTTAGTTTTTTTTAATTATTTTTGCGCTCAGAATATTACTAAACAATAAATTTCTATCTGTAAAATTGCCTGAGTTATGG
Source organism: Nematolebias whitei (assembly GCF_014905685.2). NCBI lineage: Eukaryota > Metazoa > Chordata > Actinopteri > Cyprinodontiformes > Rivulidae > Nematolebias > Nematolebias whitei. The sequence goes on along the minus strand of NC_056519.1, from coordinate 7,688,272 downwards.
CCATTCTTGTGAGTTTTTGTTTTAAGATTTTAACATCTTCAGTTGTGTTGACTTCAAAATTATAGAGGAAGTTTTGATATATTGGTATTGGACACAAGCAAAAACATTATTGCGCACCTTGCACACGCCTTTTTGGTAGTGAGACGCCAACCAGTGACTGTAGAAAGGCTCTTCAAAAAACTCCAACTTGGACCACAACATGCTAAAATTTCAGTCTGATGTTATAAAATCCTTCAGGTTTAAATGTAAACATGTTTCTTTGGACATAACCATAATTCAGTTACTAAAATTTGGGTTAGTACTCCAGTTTTCTGTATGTGTTCCAAAGTTTGTAGTCTGGTTTAGCATCATTAACCTTTCCAAAATGTTTTTTTTTTTAATACAAAAATGTTGGTGTGTCATCAACATACAATGAATTATTTCCAAAAATGGTGGCTGTTTATGGAGTTTGTTTCCCATAAAGAGGCATAAATGTAGATTTAGTTTACATCAGTGTTTTGAGACTTTGGTTTGAACGCTACTGATCCAAGAGCAGTAACAGAAAAGCAATGCTAGATGAGGTTTGCCATCAAGGTTTGGAAATTGACCTTGAAACTCGTAACAATGGTTTCAAGTGGAATGTGACACATGTCTCAAGGGTCTGACAATATTAATCTATCTGCCAATCACCGCAGGCACCCAGTCCACTCAAAACCCCCTGGAGTGCTTATTAATTAAGACGCTGTCACACTGAGCCAAGAAGGATTTGGTGCACAACAAGACAGTATCATTATCCTAACCACTGTGTGCACAGCTGAATGCCTTTTCTTGTTACTCAGGTGGCACTTTTTACCTTGTTTTTCAGTGACTCTTCATGCAGGGTGGTTTTATGAAATGATGCACCTGTCAACGTTAGTCCTTCCACTGTTGTATCAGTAATGGTCCATAATGAGATGAACGCCCCCCCCCCCCCCCCCCCCCCCACCCCCGTTTTTTGTTTTGCTGTTGAGTCAACACTTTTATGTGTGTGTTTTGAAAGAGCATGTAGTCCAGAAGAGTTCACTGGTTCTGGTAAAATGTACAACTTAAGAAAACAGGTGGATTTAAAGTCACGTCCAGTTTTACCCCTTAGCCCTATTTATTAGGTCTGTGTGTTTGAGGACATTTATATTGTGAAATGGAGGAACAAAATTGGAGTGGGGGTATACAGATGTTACAAATTGCTTCTATGCAGCCGATAAAATTAGTTTTTGCTTAAACCAGCTGTTATTACAAAACTGGATGTAGACACTGACTTTTAGATTAATTTCATACAAAAATTTGACATTTTTTCAACTCAAAAATAACTACGCAGATGAGGACTCTCCCACAGATGTTACTATAACAGCCACATAAAGGGAGTTGTGTTCCAATTTGTATGCGCTCGTGGATGTCTTGTGCTTCTAAATAGTGATATTGCTCAGTTTTTGAGTGTTCTGTCAAACAAAGAGATGCTACACAATTTAGTAAGTAATAATTATTACTACTATAAGTAATTATTATTAGTAGTAATAATAATTTATTATCAACTCCTTAAAGGTGAGATTAATTTTGTGACTAAATGCTCGTGAGCGAACACAGAAATGGAATTCGGCCAAAATCACACACACCCCAGTGGAGCAACAAATGCTGGTTTTGCTAATCTATTTTCTCAGTTTCATTGCTCTTTACCTCACAAAGCTACTTTGTTTCTGCCAATTCCAGCAGATTATATATTTTTAAAGTTTCTTTTGCAGTTTAAACACATAAATGTGAAAGACTAAAGTTAAGAGTGTGCAAACCAACAGAGGGAGTTTTCACAGCTGAGGGTTATAAAAGAAGAATCTGTTAATGTGACTCTTTGACGAGGCCTTGGTAAAAAAAAAAAAGAAAAAAAGAAATGAGGTTACCTTCCCAAAGGGTTTCTCTGTTTCAGCTGATAATTGAAAATAATGTAAAAATAGTCATGGGCTGCGGACATGGGTTAACTCTCTGAAGACAGAGGACGAAGGTCGAATTCTCCCCTTTTACTTTAATTTCAATATGATTAATTAAAAGACCCAGAGTTGGTTGGGTACCATGTTTTAACACGAGGTGTCGGATGTTCTACATCGATTTCTAAAATTAAATTAATTAGGCGACACGAGGACACCGTGTTCCTTAGGGTGAAGGGAATGAGACCTACATATGCTACGTAAGATAAATGTAAATACAGTTGGGCTTCCATTGTATAAGGTCCTCAAGCTGCTGTTTTATTTCTTTCCCCACCTTTTTACAAGTTCATTTTTTGACAACTTGGCATTATTTTTTTCTTCCCCTAAATCAGATAATCTCAGACCTTCTCCAGACGGGGATCGTGGGCAGACATTTTCAGGCTTCGAAATCCAAATGTTCACACTAATCAGCTGTCAAATTTCAAATACATCACTTGCAGGATTTGGTTACTATGGCAACGGTTGGCTTGAGGAGCATGAGAGACATGACTCAATCTTTCAAAAGGTGCAAAATTTCAAGATGTATGATTGCTGATTTTTAATTTTTTTTTCTCAGCAGTCATTTTAAGTGCAATTAACCAAAAATATATATTTTTTCTTAATCTTGAACTCTCTAAACTCTGCTGCTGTAGTAATCTCACTTCAGTTTTCTCAAGGATTATTGGAACATAAATCCAATCACGTGATCCAGTTGGGTTCCTTTAAAAAATTGCGTAATTACCCAACAGTACTAAACTCTTCCTACTAATTAAACCACAACATACAAAATGCGGCTGCTGTAACCTCAATATAAGCTTAAAATTAACATCATAGGAACACTTGCCTGCATTATGTCCATTAAAATGATGCAATTATCCATAATTAGAAGCTTCTCCCAAATTGGTATTGTTTCAGACTGCCTAATTATCAGCAGTGTTAGATGCATTCATGTGCTGTAGACATCATCAGCGTGCTTTTGAATATTAACTGCTCATGATTTTGTTTGTGTTTGAAGCCTAAAACAATAGAATGAAATGAACAAATATTAATGTGAACATTTGTTTGTTGAAGCATTCCACTTTTTAGCCAAAATTAAATTACTAACAAAATATTCGTCTGGTTTCCTTGTGTTATCGTCATCGCTTTTATCAAACAAAGGGAATGAAGATATTAAAGAAAATGTTTGAAGTTGAGGACCACACTTTCAACTGCCCATTGTCATGGCATGTGTACTGCCAATGTCATCCTACACAATATTAACAATTTAATCTTACTGTTGAAAATATTTGATTCTAAAAAAAATAAAAACATGGCAGCTCCTATAACTCAGGTCTTGTTGGCTCCAATTCCCAACAAGAGAAGTTAGAAAACATTTGGTCTATATGTGAGTGCTCATAAGCACCGATCGGTCTACTTCCTGAACCCTGTGACTTAATTGGGTTGTCACTGTAGGAAATCTGGCAGCACTTGCTCCTATGCTAAGCTAATAGTAAAAATGCTAAAAAAACAAAACAAAACAAAAAACATCAATTAGGTGAGTTGCAAACACTGTTGTCAATTTAGCTTTCTATAAAGATGTTTCAAAAGTAGGGGAGTACACTGCAAGTGTTAAGTATATGTTATCATTGTATGTTCCCATAAAATGACAAAATTAGTTCAATGCATTTAACCCATCACACCTGGGATAAACCCAGGTGGAGCAATGGGCAGCTTTTACACCCAGGGTGCAATTAGGGATAAGTAGCTATAAGTATATGTATAGCAATTATAGCAAACAACAAGAATACCAACAAGTATTATATTGTCAGTGTTGCTTTTATTTGCGATTTTTAATTTTTATATAAAGTGATGTAAAGTTATCTAATCCTCTTTCCAGTGAGTCTTCATTTGAGACTTTATTCTACAAAAGAACTCAAATTCACATTAAAAAATTGCCAATGTCCCAAGAAATCTTTAGAAAACATAAAAAAAAAAAAACTGATCAAGATCGTTTTCTGAAATAACAACAAAATTAATGTTTAGTAAGCGAAAGTGAAAACAAGGATTGAGATTTTCAAACAATACTTTATATCAGGTGGCCCCAATTTTTCCCAAAACTTAACCAAGTATATTTAAAACATTAAGCTAAGTGTGCATAGAATGAAAAATCAAGGAACTACGGCTTCAAATCAGCTACAATTTGAGGCAAATGGCAAAGTAGCAAAGGTTTTAGATAACAGCACAATAAAACAATGCTAAAGCTTCTAATTGATTTAATTTTTATCTATGTGATTTATTGCTATGATTTTGTTAATGTGCGTATATACCTAGAACACTAATTACTACTATGGTAGTTCGTAACTGGCTGTAACTACCGTACCATCACTGCACTCTGTACTCATTGGTCAGTTGGTCATCACTATCTACATGTAGGTTCTCACATGGTACATCTTCATCTAGACATCACTCATGGTCTGCTGCCTTTTTATATCTCCTCACATGTCACGTCGTCAGTGCAGTTACAGCGTGCACTCTCAAGCCTTCATTATCTTCAGCGTTCCTTCACTGCGGACTGAGCTCAGCAAAAAGGCCTTTTCTTACTCTGCTCCTGTAATCTGGAACACTTTGCAACAAGATCTGAAGTTGTCCACTTTGATTTGATTGTTTTTATTACACTATTGCTTTTATTGCTGTACCTTGTTTATTGTCCTTTATATATTGTCTTATCTAAAACAGTGTTCCCCTACCGTTATACAAGGAGGGCGCCCCACCCGTCAACAGAACCAAACACTTTGTCTACCAAAATGTCCCCACCACACACAACCCACCGTCAACAACTGCCAGCACTGATGACGTACAACGTTGCCAGATTTGGTGGTTTACTGCCAATTGGGCGGTTTTCATTCTGCTTTTGCTGGGAACTCTGGGAAGATTTTGTTGGATTGTTGCGTTTTGCCACATATTGTTAAATTACCTTGGCTTGTACTGATGTGCGTTCATGTCCAAACAGTAAATATACTGTAACAATATATTGACTTGGAGGATTTTTGTGTGATGTGGCTGTTTTTTAACAGATTTTTGGGCTGGAAAACCTCGACAATATCTGGCAACACTGAGCTGCGGCGCATGCAGACACATTAGCTAAAAAGCGTAATACTCTGCTTCTCTTATGCATCCTCCTATTCGACAACTGCCAGCACAAAAGTAACACACAACACATACGTGTGTGACACAGCCTACCCCACCATCCCCAATAAAAATAAAATCATCACTGTCACCAAAAACCTTTCAGTGTCTAGATCTTAATTTACAGCAATGTTGAGGCAGGTGGTACGTCAACATGAAAGCCCAAATTTTTCTTGCACATCTTTTTCCACAAACAAAAGTTTTTGTGCTGTGGCCTTCTTCCCAAAGTATATTTTACTCTCATCTTTTCACCAGGAAAATAATACATACTCAGATTTGGACTTTGACCAGACCTCTTTTTTATTGTTACTTGGTCCAGTTCTGACACTTGCTTTTCTATTGTAGCTACTTATTGTGGTGGGTGGAGGTCAACAAGGTCATTCTGACTGATCGGCAACTACAGAAGTCACTCCGGTCCTTAAAAACGCCTATTTATCTTCTGCCAACACATTCACTTCAAAAAGATTGCTCTATACTATGTTGTGCGCGTTGACAGATGCCATTAATCAGCGTTACCCCACTCACTTGTCAGCTACATAATTTTGTGTCACATTGTTGTGTATTTACAATCCATTACAAAATATTTAATACTGAATAAGAAAATCTTTAATATGAACCATGTCTATAATTGACACAAAATTTTATTCATCTCCTTTTAAGGTCTCTCAAGCATTTACTCAGCAACACTTCAAAAGCTTCCAGAACACGTTGAGTGGGTGCATGATTAATGTCATTTACCGCTAACCATCCTTACTCGCTAATGTACGCACTGTAATGCACTCCAACTCTCAACTCTCTTGGGCTTTAAAAGGCTTTCAAGTTGTTGTATTTGATTTCTGCAGGATTTTTAATGTGCCTACGTTCCAGTGGCAAACCGCAAATGCTTTAGCCCCTGCTGCCTCGCATTAACGCTGCCTCTAAAGCTGTTGTGAGCCTGATTGAGCAGTCCATCTTGCTTTTTTTAAAACTTCTCCCAGGCTTGGCTCATGCTGGGAAGTGGAAATCAGAATCAGATGACTAGTTTATTGTACTGCATGCAGTCATGTGTCGAGCCTCAGGGCTGTGCGAGTCGTAGCGTGGACAGATTGAACGTGTAGACAGAGGTATATATAGAAGATGTGAAGGCAAGGAAAGTAATGAAAGTTTTAAGTGCCTTATTCTCTTACTGCAAGCAAGATAAGTCGGACTTTGAAGTTGGAAGGCGAAACATTTCAAAATCAACAGCTTCTCTAATCTACTAACACAACAGAGAGTTGCTAGCTGGAATGACATCCAAGGCAACTTTTGAATTGTCATCTCATACACACTCACACCAACTCCTGTCCTCCAAGTCCTTGAAAGATTCACTAACAAATATTAACAAAACTCCAAAAGATGCTGCACTTTCATGCACAAATGTGCCTTCAAATGCAAACTACAGAAGACTTGTTGTCAAGATATCACACAGACAAAGAGCCGGCCCTCCTCTCGGGATGACTGAGTTTGATCAAAGCAAAGCTTTGTTCCAAGTCAAGATCGCTTTTCAACTTCTTCAACTAATGAACAGTTTATACGAGCTAATGAAGTCATCAGCGGCTAGTAAAGCTGACACGATTTGTTTTGATAGCGGCACATTCTCAGAATAGTATCGTTAAAAAAGTGTCGCCTTACAAGTCTGAACAGTAGCGAGAAGCGAAACCGAGGAAAATGATTTCACAGTCTATCTCCCCCCTCAAGAACAAGAATGTCAAGGATAATCAATGTTTGCGTGTCTTTGGATCGTTTAGTTTCTCCCGTACGCCAGTCAGTTCTTAGAAATGTCAGATGCAGAAATGTGCAAATGATCTGCTTCTCAAATTCTCTGGATCTGTAACCGTGCTTCCCGCCACCGTCGGCGGTTAATGCAGCCATATTGGTAATGTGAAGTAAAATGTAACTGCCACTGTCTATTAATTTAAGGTTGATCAGCATTCATTACTGTGCACGTAGACGAGTCATTGAAACGTTGTGTGCATTGTACATCATTTTACACACTGGCCTTGATTGCTTTGGTTTATAAAAGGACTAGGCTCAAAATGTCATAATTCTTACTCAGACAGTGAATAATTCAAAAAGGAGCGAATATGCAACATGTTATGAAGTAGTTCCATGCTGCAATAATGGTTTAAAATCAGTTTTAGTGTGTATTTGTTCCATTTTCTGGCTTTCATTTTACATGCAGCTCAGGTTGACATAAAAAAAAAAAAAATTGTCTTGCAGTTTACTGTTAAGGAACTTACCTTGCATTTTTCTGTACAGCCTTGAGATACATTTGATTATAAGCATGTAATCATGTAAGTGTGGCAGTGTAAAATACATGTAATACTTTCAGCTTAGAATCACTTTTATTCACCAGCTTTGCAAACATGCACTGCAAATAAAACAATAGCATTAAAATAAAAACTGAAGACGTGTTCAAAAACAAATACCTAGTGCCACTTGAATAAGTTGCGTCCAGCTATTAAATGGCAGACATTTGCAACTGATAGGCTCAGAATGTGTTTGCCACACTATACTCAATAATGATTTATCTACCTTTACATATATATATAATTTAGGAGTTATGTAGTGTTTCCAACAGGTGGTTGTATTTGCATTGTGTACGTTTGTTTTGACAGTTTTATTTACAGATATTTTGCAATGGAAGCTACACAGACTACAGTGTGTTCAAAACAAATTCTAATTTACCCTTTCAAATTATATTGTATCAAGTTTTATCTCGTCATAGTGTATGGTACTGTATCATATCATACTGTTTTGTATTATGTTCTTATACTGTATTGAAAATCCAATTGTATTGCATCATATATTTAATTTGACATAACATGACTTATAATGGAACAAGCAGAAAATAATGGCATATCATATTTAAGCTTAATTATTGACCTCATTTTCATTTATTGGCTTTATTGTTTCTTCGTGTCTCTTTCTACTGAAGACACTGGATGACAAAAAACTCAAATCTGGTGCTCCTCACTGACCCCTCCCTTTCTATTTTATCTTTAAAACCCATTTTAACTGTCCAAAATCACTTTTTATGCATCGTTAAAAGCAGCTAAGCTGAGAAGCTAAGCTACGAGCTAAGCTAACAGGTCGACCTCAGGAAAAAAGCTCTGTTTTGTCGAGCTCCTAAATTCACAGTTGAAACCCGTGCCTTTGTGTAAAAAGTAGTTTTTCTCTGCAAAAAGGAACTGAGAACTTGTTTACTGATTTTTTTTTTTTTCATTCAACCTTTATTTAGACAAGTTAATCCCATTGAGCCTCGGGGACTCGTACAAGAGATACCTGATTTTAACAAAGCGTGATGACAACAGTGGGCAACAAAGACAACAATAGACCATCATAAAAGAGGCATACAGATTTATTTTTTTTTACAAATTAAAATAAAATAGCAACCGAAAGGACAGTCAGAAGTTAAAAAGTATAAAAAAAAAAAACAGCTAGATTATAAGGCGGTGTAGAAAACTAAAAACAGGAACATGTCTGCATTGGTTCTTGCCAGGAACTCAACATAAGTTTACACATTTACACATTTTATTAAAAGGTTCATGTGAAAAATGCTATGCTAAAGAGCTCAAACCACACCGAGCGTCCACCATTTTGAGAACTGAAGAAAGGAAGGAGCGACAGCCCATGTCACGTCAAGAGGCCTCCCGCCCATTTTTCTTAACGAGAGACGCTGCTCGCTCCCTCACTATCCATCCTTTGCCCTGATGCATGATCAATAATACAGGTAGAAAAATCTAAAAAAGTTAAGTCTGGTCCTCAGGACATTCAAAAAAACAAAACAAACAAAGCAACAAAAAAAATAAATAAATAAAAGTTTTTTTTCATCCAAAACACTTTTTCAGTCTCTCAGACTCAGTCTCTCAGACTGAAGAAGTCTTTCGGATGAAAGACGAAACGTTTCTACTTTTTTATTTGTTTGTTTGTTTGTTTGCTTTTTGAATGTCCAGAGGACCAGACTTAACTTTTTAGATATCCATCCTTTGGTTCAGTCTGATACTGCCATCTAGTGGTCAAAAAAGGTACTACACTCAAAACAAATCAACATTTCTTCTTAAATTTGACAATAATTACTACTTATTGTCAAATTTCAAACAATATTATCATTTATCACAATAATTTTTGAGACAATCGTCCAGCAAAATTTATAATCGTGACAGGCCTATTGATCATGTCATATTTTGTCTTGATATATTTAATGGCACTGTATCGTAATGGAAGAAGCAGAAGATGATGGATGGATGGATGGATGGATCATATTGTATAATGAATTTTAAACCATTATTGCAGCATGGAACTACTTCATCACATGTTACATATTTGCTCCTTTTTGAATTATTCACTGTCTGAGTAAGAATTATTTCAGCAGTGGATGTATCATGTTGTACCACATATTATCCTGCATATTATTTTGTCAAATCTTTACAAAATATATATCATCTTATTGTGTTATATTGTGTTATATTGTGTTATATCGTGTTTTATTTTACCACAATGAATAATTTTGTATTGTATAATAGCTTACCATATCACATCGTATCTTGCCATATCATATTGTCTTTTGCTGTATCGTATTGTATCATATCAAATCTTACCATATCGGCTCCTAACTTGCATTGTGTTGTATCTGGTCATATTGTGTTGTATGATGAGACGTTGAATTTAGTGATAACTGAGCAGAAATTAATCCACTCTTTTTGGCAGGTTCAGTTTTCTTTAACTTCAGGGCGACACTCTTTACTGAGGCCTCTTGTTTAAAAGCAAAAGATAATGTCAACATTATGTTCTTTGAATGTTCCAAAAGGAAAATTAGATGAATGAGTGAGACTGATGACGGTGAGAGGCGTGTTGTCGTCTTTCTGTTCTGTTTTTTTTTTTTTATTTGCTCCAGACAGTTGCAGCACATTCCAGGAGAGCAGACAGGTGGGCCAGCATTCCTGGCGAGACATTTAGTTCACGAGCTTAATGTGAAATCACTCTGGTATAATCGTTTTAAATGGTAAGCAAAGGTCAGCATCCTAGAGTAAGAACAAGTGCAGACCTTGGGTGAATGTACCATCGGCAGAACTGGCATGAAGACCATATGCCCTTTAGACGTATATGTAAATAACCCTTTATGGCCACAGATGTCAACTGGGACAATGATGGAGAATTAACAGCAGTTTGCCTCTTTGCAGTTATTCATGTGTGCAGGAGCAAATTCTTCAATACAGTCTTTTAGAATGTCATTTTGTTGAATTTCACACAACTAAAGGCATAGTTTTTGTGTAATTATTTTGCATCATTGCTCTTTTTGCTGATATTTGTAATGGATGCATTTAGGAGACACTTTAAAACTTGGTAATAGTGTAATTACTCAACGCACTGACACGGGGCATGTTTTGGTTTATTCTTGGGGTGCTCTTTGACAGCAGACTAAAAAGTGATGCTCTGTGGGCTCCTGCTTGAACTGATTTTATCTGAACTGGACAGCGTTTGCTTTGTAAACGGTAGCATTCCTAATGATCCTTGTGAAATTCTCAAGCTCCAGAAAGTGTGCGATGGTTATGGTGCCCTTTTTAAATAAAATGAAAATTCAGATAATCCTTGACATTTTGTAACTAAATCAAAGTGATCCACTTCTCAGGCATGAAAAGATGTGAAATAGACTCTTGCTCTTTGATGAGCAAACATCAAGCTTAAAATAAATGAACTAATTGAACTTTTTCAAGCTGCCTCTTAATATCAGCTAGTATTCAGCTTGGTGATAAAAGTGCCAACTTCAGTAATCATTCTAACCAAACCGGTACACTTTAGGCACTCGTACTTACCTGTTGTTACCTGCATTTAGACTAACAACTTATAAAGTTTACTCAAATTTTGGAAAAATATTACAACTTTATAATATGTGCTTTAGTTTCCAGACATGGATAGTTGAGCTTTAGTCTGCCCTGTACACTAACTTTCTATAATTTAAGCATAAAATAAGTAAAGCACATATATTTTAATCTATTATTATTACAACAGCCTGAAGGGCGAACACAATAGACAAGACTGATAAAACTACAAAGATCACTTTTAAATATTTGTATACACTTGTTGAAATACATATTATGGTATAAATTCTGTATACATGGGTAAACTTTCTCTTGTCCCACCCATAACTTCGGATCCGCTCAAGATAAGTTAATGAAACTTCATACACATATGTATCATCATCCGGCAGAGTGTAACACTTTTTTTTTTGGTCAAGGTCACATATCAAGGTCAAATGTTATACAAAGTATTTACTTCTCCAGGTCACAACTTCTAAACTGCTCAAAGTGATTTAATGAAACTTAATGCACATTTACACCACCTTTAGACAGTATTGTGTAATCTTTTCATCAGCCCAGCTCTACGGTCAAGGTCACAAATCAAGGTCAAACCTAGCTTTTAGCTTGTCTCGGCCATTGCTATAGATTGCTGTATAATAATTTGTTGATGGGCGTGTAATATGCTGTACTCTTGTTGAATATGACATATTGCCACATTCTTGGAGTGCAGGTTCTGATAATTGTAACTGCTAATGTAAACCACTGAGCTCCTTGTCTGAGTTAAGGTCTGTTTTCATGCTAGCTAACCAAAACTGCCATGTAGCACCTACAAAGATGGCAGCACAATTTCTTGCCTTGTTAGCAACAACTTGCACTAAGGCCTGCCATTCCAGTCTATTTCTCTTCCAGCGATCATGCATATGTAATAGATGGATCTCCTTGTACATGAAGAAAAGAGTATGTAGGGTTATTTTACTGAAGATTATGATAAACTGTGTAATTTTTAAATCATCTTCAAGGTGTGATAGATTGCGTACAGGCCTTGCTTCTTCTAAGGTTTTCATCCAGTTCATAATAGCCCATCTGATCATTATTTGAGCATTAGAGCACAAGACAAGAGCTTGTGAATATAAATCTGCTGGTCAGCTGTTTTGATCTAACCTTGTGGCGTACCTCACCCCTGCAGTTTGCCCATCACATTCGTTTGGCACAAAACTGTGCAGAGCTTTTTGATTTACCTCAGTCGTCTCTGTTTCACTGCGAGCAAGAGTTGCCGTCTCCTCTAGGAAAAACACGGTTCTTGTGTAAGTTCGATCCTGCTCTATCTGACAATCTCCTCCTCGTAATAAACGTGTGCTTTCTCAAACAAAAGACGACTCGATGCTTTCCTCTCTGCATTGACATAGCGAAAGAGTGGGAAGTCACAAATCACTTATAGCCGAGAGACGGGTTTACTGCAGCAGTAACTCTCCCTTCTGCACAGAAACACACCGACGCTGCAGACGGATCACGGCGGCGTGGTTGCTAGGAAACACCTTGGGGCCAGCTCCCTCAGTATCTGACCTGATTAGTTAATTGCAAAAAGTGAGTAAGTGGTAAAACTGCTGTCATCGACTTACACGGCGCAGAAGCTTTCCAGTATTTAGCAGGTGATTGATGATTAAAGCAGCTTCTTTGATTAGCGCGCTTTAACAAATAAAAGGCAGAGTAGAAGAATTCATTACTGTAGCTTCGTACTGTTAATGTGTCATTTATGAAGTCGGCAGGAGACCTAATGTGTAAAGGTCTATTAAAAAGGTCACAGTCAGTTAGAATACAAACATCTTCTTGAGAAATGGTTTAGCCACGTTTGACAAACTTTGAAAATAAAGTTCTGTGAAATTTCTTGCAATATTGTGAGATGTCATGCTCAGAAGTATACGTTGCAGATGACGCTCAGCTACTACCACATCAATTTTTAGCTCAATTTCTGTATAACTGAGTTATAGCTATTTTTGTGTTGGCTAATGATAGCTGTGAAGGCTATTTTTATTTAGACGGACTCAGGTTTAGATGTACATCCAATGATTACTTTCTTTTTGCTACAGAAAAAGAGCTGACGCCAACGGTGCTAATGCTAAAGTTTTATGCAAAGACAATGTGCAAGTTTTTAAATTTATTTAACCTTTATTTAAACATGTAGTCTCATTGGGTCACGAGGACTCATTTTCAAGAGAGACCTGTTTTAGACAGATAACATATAGTGCAGACAATATACAACAATAAAAAACAATTAGAATAAAAATAGTGTTATAAAAACACTGTTATTGTTAGCAGCTTGGTCTTGTTAGCAGCGTGGTCTTGTTAACAGCGTGGTCTTGTTAACAGTGTGGCCTGTTAGCAGCATGGTCTTGTTAGCAGCATGGTCTTGTTAGCAGCATGGTCTTGTTAGCAGCATGGTCTTGTTAGCAGC
>NC_056519.1:7674789-7674856 GCF_014905685.2 Nematolebias whitei | reverse complement strand
TCTTGTTAGCAGCATGGTCTTGTTAGCAGCATGGTCTTGTTAGCAGCGTGGCCTGTTAGCAGAATGG
>NC_056519.1:7666630-7674689 GCF_014905685.2 Nematolebias whitei | reverse complement strand
CGTGGCCTGTTAGCAGCATGGTCTTAGCAGCGTGGCCTGTTAGCAGCATGGTCTTGTTAGCAGCATGGTCTTGTTAGCAGCATGGTCTTGTTAGCAGCATGGTCTTGTTAGCAGCGTGGCCTGTTAGCAGCATAGTCTTGTTAACAGCGTGGCCTGTTAGCAGCATGGTCTTGTTAGTAGTGTGGCCTGTTAGCAGCATGGTCTTGTTAACAGTGTGGCCTGTTAGCAGCGTGGTCTTGTTAGTAGTGTGGCCTGTTAGCAGCATGGTCTTGTTAACAGTGTGGCCTGTTAGCAGCATGGTCTTGTTAGCAGCATGGTCTTGTTAACAGCGTGGCCTGTTAGCAGCATGGTCTTGTTAGCAGCATGGTCTTGTTAGCAGCGTGGCCTGTTAGCAGCATGGTCTTGTTAGCAGCGTGGCCTGTTAGCAGCATGGTCTTGTTAGCAGCATGGTCTTGTTAGCAGCATGGTCTTGTTAGCAGCGTGGCCTGTTAGCAACATGGTCTTGTCAGCAGGACGGTACTGCTAGCATTGTGGTTCTGCTAGCATTGTGGTTCTGCTAGCAGCGTTGTCCTGTTAACAGCATGATGATAGTAACGACTGTGGCAGTTGTCGATGACTGCCCTCCAGAACCGGGTCCGGCAGACACAGAACATTGAAATTTCCCCACGGAACCGAACTGTTCCGTAGAGTTCAGTCCATGCAGGAATGATGAGTAAGTCTTGGAGGTGTGAACGACTAAGCTACTTGCACACAAAATTTTAACTTAATATCCATAAAATTGACTGAATTAGAGCCAGTTGTGTTTTCTAAGGTCAATTAGCTGCTGCAGCCATCTTGAATCAAGCTAACTCCAAAAGTTAGTGCATTATACAAAGTTTGTTTTCTCTTTCTTTTTGTTGTTAGTGCATTATAGTTGTACATCCGATGGTTACGTTCTGCAAGTTTAATTAAAATTTGTCCAAATTTTGATGTATGGTTGAATTAAATTATCCCCTGAACAAGATTCAGATATTTTATTGGTAGCAGTGTAACTTTCATGCCAACATGGTGGTGTTTTATTTACGTGACGCTATTATATTTAGCTTCCTTCCCAGCCAGTGGTAATCCCACTCCCCAAAGAGTATGTAAATGCTACATTCAGGGCCTGTGCGCCTTCACCGCTCACCAGACTCATCCTTCATCAGTCCTCCAGTAAAATATGGGCGGTGGAAGACTTTGACTTGTGCCAGAATGTGACCTTTGCCTCTGAGAGAAGTCATTGGTAACCCAATTAAAGGCAAATGTCACGCTGGTAATTGCGTCTCACTATGTGAATCATCCACGCGGGGTGGGCTCCCGGTGAACCAAGGAACTGAATAATATGTAGCTCTGAAGAGCTGCACGGTCTTATTCTCATGCAACACAACACAGATACCATACTTGATCAAAATAGCTCTAACTCATCTACATTTAATCATCTGTTACACTTGATACATTAAAACGGAGAACAGTCGTTTAATAATGTCTTCATTTAACATTTAGTTATTGGGCTTAGATCAAGATCAGAAAAAGAAAAGTCCCATTTCTGTCTTCCCTGCAGTGCTTGATAATCTTTTTGCCTCAACAATTTTTTTCTTTCTCCCCCGTGCTTGTGAACCGTGAGACAGTCTCAGAGGGACGTCTGGCAGGTATTCAAGTATGACACATTTGTCGTGGACCCAAGGTCCAGTGAAGGAGGCGGAAAAGACATGATTAGATTTGCTTTTTACCAGTTCTGATTCCCAGGAAATTATGCAAAATTATGAAACAGTGAAGATTCCTGCGAATGTCCTAATGCATTTGCTAACAATGCTAATATCTGGAATGAATGTGTAAGGGTAGTGGTCATGGCCAACAGGCTGCTCCACATTTATTCTGTAATAACGTTGCGCAGAGTTATTAGAATGTGTTGAGGATTGAAAATGAAAAAGAAAATTACTTTCTCCCTCCGGCAGATACGGTGCGGTGTATGTACTGCTCGTTGTGTATGAAGTTTTAGTGTAATAGCAGGCTGTATCATCTCGGGCTTGTTATCTAGATTGTCTATTTCTTGGTGCTAAATGCAAATGGTGAAACAGATTCAGGCACAGATGGCTGCTCTGCCGCTGTCCTGCAGCACAGCAGATGGGAGGTCTCAGCTTCACAGCCTCACATTCATTTTGCTCTCTGTTCCAGTTGTAAATCAAAGTTGGGCAATCTTTCTCCGTCCTCCACACTCTCTCCCTCCTTCTGACACGTTCGTTAAAGCTTCCTTCTCGTTTGGTTAGCCGCAGCAGTACATCCTGCAGCTTCACAAGCTAGAAAAATTAGCATTTCAGCCACACCGCAGCATGAAAGCTGAAAGGGATGAATGAGTCTGCTGAAATATGTTGAAGAACCTGAAACTTGATTGCTAAAGCTAAAACAGAACAGAAGCTGAAATTAGCAAAACAAAAGCTGAAGTTTTTTTAATTCTAAAAGTAGCAAAGCAATAGATAAAATCTAAAACCATAGGAACAGTTGATTAAAGCTAAAGACAGCAAAACAGTAAATGAAAGCTAAAATGAGCAAACCTGTAGATAACAGCCAAAATTAGCTAAATGTTAGCTGAAAAGCAAAATTAGCTAAAAGCCAAAATAGGCAAAATAGTAGCTGAAGACCAAAATGAACACAACTGTAGATAAAAACCAAATTTAGCTAAATGGTAGCTGAAAAGCAGAATGGTAGCTAAAAGCCAAAATAAGCAACAGAGTAGCTGAGAGCCAAAATGAGCAAACCTGTAGATAACAGCCAAAATTAGCTAAATGGTAGCTAAAAGCCAAAATGAGCAAAAGAGTAGCTGAGGGAAAAAAAATAACCAAACTATAGCTAAATTCCAAAATGGTCAAAACGGTAGGTAAAAGCCAACATAAACTAAATGGTAGCTGAAATGCAAAATGGTAGCTGAAGGCTAAATAAGCTAAACTGTAGCTGAGGTCCAAAATGAGCAAAACTGTAGCTGAAAGACAAAATTAGCAAAATAGTAGCTGAAGGGCAACACAAGCAAAACTTTAGCTAAAAGCTGTCTAGCTAAACTGAAGCTGAATGATAAAATCTGCAAAACAGCAGCTAAAAGCTAAAGCTTTGACAACAGTAGCTCAGTGTTTCCCTTACTGTTATACAAGGAGGGCGCCTCGCCCTGTCAACAGAATCGAGTGCCCTGCACCCCCCTCCCCGTCAACTGCTGGGACTAATGTAGCGCTAAACTAGTGGTGCACAATACAGACACGTTAGAAAAAAATGCTTTTGACATAGCGCTAAGCTAATGTGCAACACAGACGTGTCTCCGTCTCCCCCTGCCCCAGACAAAAAAAAAAATAGATGTTCACCCTGCCAAGGGACTTGATCTATGGGAAACACTGGTAGCTAATTCAAAACTAGCAGAACATGAACTATAAGATAAACTTTAAAAAAAAAAAACAATCATAGTCAAAAGCTAAAAAAAATGAAGCAATAAGCTTAAGATTTAAAACAGTACAAAAGACTTCAAGGATATGAAGATATTTCGGTTGGAAACTAATTGTAACAAAAGTCAAAGTACATAAGTTACAAAAACCAAACATCTAAGTTGTAACGTCCTGACTGAGCCGAATGGTTTAATGCTGAAACAGCTGAAAGTTTGGTGAAGAAGTTCAATTAAAAACTATGTGGAAGAAACTGAGCAGGAAACAATCTGGATGCTGACTCAGCATTCACTCTGTTGTATGAACAGCATTTTTGCACGTTGATGTGTTACCAGCTATAATTTACAGCATTGAGATGAAGCCGTTTCTGACTTGACCCATTTTGTTGTTCTGCTCGGTGGAATGAATCAACATCCAGAAGTTCTCAGACCTCATCTGAGACTGTACCTGTTGGAGATTTGTTTGGAGAGTTGAAATACACGGAGGGTGCTTGTCTGAACAAGGCTTGGGTGAAAACAGTGGAAAAAAAATAATAAAAAGCTTTTCATTTATTGTCGGGGCTTAACCTCAGAACTGCTGCTGCATTTTACTTGAGATAAGAGTCGAGAGTCTGCCAAAGCAGCCACGGTTCTTTCATGTGTTGTTCCAGCCTGTAATTGGTTGTTTTCATGAAATTTCTGGAGAAAGGTTAAAGTGTTAAATCTTACAGTTGCTTCACTTCGTATCAGGTTATCAACTAAACCAGTGGAAACATAAACACAAGTGGCTGCTGGCTGGTTCTAATCTTTTGAGAATAATAAGAAAGTAGATTAAAGACCCCAAGTTAAAGTTTAGAGCAACAAAACCAGGGTTTATAATGACGAGTCTGACCTTTTAAAGTGGGGCTCTAGGGAGAAGTTTTGAACAATTATTATCTTACCTGTTCTGGGGTTAAGGTTTAACGCTTAGGGGGAATATTGTTTAGTTTTGTCAGGAACGAGAAGCTAGCAAATAACAAAATAGATTGGTGTTCACTGTAAATAACTCCACTCTCCGCAGTCCACAAGTAAGCCTGCAGTCTGAGAGCAAAGTGCTCTGTTAGAAAAATATGTAAAAATAAGATCTGTAAGATAAGATGGAGCTAGGTTGTTGAGAGCTTTATAGGTTAGAAGTAATATTTTGAATTCTGTTCTTAATTCGACAGGGAGCCAGTGGAGAGAAGCTAAAACTGGAGACAAATGTTCTTACCTACCAACACTCAAAAAAACACAGGCAGCAGCATTTTTGATCAACTGAAGACTTTAAGCAAGTTTTTGGACACACAGACAATAAAACATTGCCAGTCTAGAAGTTATAAATGCATGAACCAGTTTTTTCTCCATCATTTTTAGACGAGATGTTTCTAATTTTAGCGATATTACACAGGTGGAAAAGAGTGGTTGTGATAACGTTTTTAATGTGGGGGTTAAATTAAATGTCCTGATTAAATATCACACCAGGGTTTTTAACATTAGAACTGGAGGCCAAATTAATTAATGCCATCTAGAGTTGGTGAAAGACTGCAATTTTTGTTTTCTTAAGATGCTCAGGTCCAAAAACCTAAATCTCTGTCTTGTCTGAGTTTAATAGCAGAAAATTAAGGGTCTTCCAGGTATTTGTCTTTAAGACATGCTTGTAGTTTAAGTAGCTGAATGGATTAATTGGGTTTCATGAACAAATATAACTGTGTATCATCAGCATAACAATGAAAATGTACCCATGCTGTTTAATAACATTACCTAATGGAAGCGGACATAAAGTAAAGAGTATTGGTCCAAGCACTGAACTCTGAGGAACTCCATGACTAACTTTGGTGTAAGAAGATTCATTATTTACATTTTCAGAGTGGAATTTATCCGATAAATATTATTTAAACCATTTTAAAGCTGTTCCTGTAATCCCAATATCATTCAAGTCACTGTAGTAGAATATTGTGATCAACTGTGTCAAATGAAGCACTGAGGTCAAACGGGACCAGTCCATTGTCAGAGGCCATGAGAATATCATTAGTAACTTTCACCAGTGCAGATTCAGTGCCGTGGTGAGCTCTAAAACATGACTGAAACTCTTCAGATTATTTCTTTGCAGATGTTCATGCAACTTATCAGTAACTATTTCCTCTAGAATTTTTTTAGATGAATGTTAAATTAGATATAGGTTTATAATTGGCTAGAATTCCTGAATCAAGAATAGGGTTCTTATGTAATGGTTTAATTACAGCAAACTTAAAGCTCTGTGGTATATAACCACAAATGTAGTGGTTCATGCTAACGCCTTTTTACCAAAGTTCATTTCACCATTAATTTCACATAACACTTATTTACATAGATTCTATGTTGATAAACACATCTGTAGCAGCAGCTAACTATAGCACTTCCAGTGCCGGCTGGGAAACCTCTGGTTAGAAATTGTCGGTAATGTAATGGTAAACATGTTGGTATGAAGTATGGTGACAATTTTGAGATTGAACTATCTTTTTTCACCTCCAGATATGTGACCCGTACTGGCAAAACGAGTCAGAATGAGCCCAGGCTGCAGTGCAAATATGAATTTTTGCCTAAAAATGTGTCTGTAAAGACACCATCCAGCAATTCCAGTGACTAAAATAGCACTTAATGTTCCTAATGGTCGTTCAAACAGTTTTCCCGTCATTTCTTTTGCAAATACACAAACAATGGAGCGAGTACAAGGAGTAAAAAATGTTTTAACTTCATGCTTTTTTTATATATATGTAGTGAACCTGATCTGACCCTTATCTGACCTCAAATCTACCAGATGGACAGAGACTGTTATTTTCATTGATCTGAATAAGTCTGAGCCATCTGATGACTTTCTTTCTTGAATTAATCAAGCAGAAAAGACAATCCTCTATAATCATTACTGTTTTACAAATGTTTGATAATCAAATTGTGTTAGTTCCATTCAATGCTTACAGGTTGGAAAAGAACTACTCATTTTTATTTTACATAAACAGTAAGTAATGATTTTTATTCCTCATTCAAAGGAGAAATCAGGTTAATATGCATTTCTTGATTCTCTGTCTGAAATGAGCTAAGCTCGTAAGTATGTGAAAGGTTGGTTTTCGGTCAACTAAATGTTTACTGAAAATGGGATGTCATGTTTTACTATTTGAAAAGATTACCAAGTGTGAGACTCCACGAAGTCTGGTCGACTGCAATAATCTGTTCTGTATGTTGAAAACAATCCTTGACTTTTGATAATAACTTACGTCAAAAAAACCACTCCTCTTTCTGGTCCATCCACGAATCAGAAAGCTCTGAAGTAAACTCGGAAGTAAACTCATTTAAAATGTGACAACTTCCCGGTTCTGGTGGTGTGCAGTAGATTCCATAGAATGGAAAAGTTCTCAGAGAGAGTTGGAATAGAGAATGAAAAAGTTCTCATGTAGTGCTCAAGGAGTTCTGAAGAGAATTCGAGAATTCAGGATGATCCAGAGACGTTTGGAATTATAATTTCTGTTTGAACGACCACGCACGACTCTCCAAGGATTTTAGCTGTTCTCAACGGAGACGCTGATATCAGTTGAAAAGGATTCTTACTGAGGTGATCGATCGTCAACAAGGTAACGGTTTCTTCTTCGACTAAAGTGTACCTGGGACAAGCTGAGATACCTGACGGAGCGTGCAATTTCTGGTCAAACAGATTAAATTCCCTCACATAATTCTCTGTAAGATAATCTCCATTTCATCTTAAACTCTTTTCTCTGTCACAAAACTAGTACAGATATTTTAGAAATATCTGAAGCAAAGTCCTCAAATCACCGCCGAGTGATTTGATGCTCATTATTTGTGAAACAAATAACTGTCTATTGCTTTACACTATTCCACCAAATTAATATAAACAGTGTGCCGTAAAACGCTTTATTCTGTTTACAAACTGGTGGCTCGCACGTGTTCATGAATGACTGTTAATTCGTGTAAGATTGATTTAAATGTTGGCATGTTGAAAAAGTAACAGTTTATCAGCTGTGATTGAACGCAGTTGGAGCTGCGCCGTTCAAGCAAACGCTGCATGTTCTAAGCGTTGGGCTAGTAATGTTTTTAAGAGCTGAAATTGTGTCATTGAGTCTTTATAAAAGCTGAATTTGTACGTCTGTTACGTGTAACTAAGAGCTGATGAGCTGTGGAAGACGTTATTCTGTTTAAAAGTACGAGGTTCTGCTAAGACCCGGCTGTGGGTTCGGTTCTGTTCAGTTTGAACGAGTATTTTGAATAGATGGATAAACGTTTTAAAAGCTGAGTGCCATCTCAGAACACAGTTAGGAGTTGATTCGTTACAATTTTTAACAGAAAAAGTGCATTTTGACAGTTTAAAAGACGAAAAGTGACGAACTATTTTCAGGCTAAACCTAGCATGCTTGCTGCTAACGCTTCGTGATTGGTTGAATTCGCTGTTGTGGAGCGCTCTGATTGGTTGAGAAGGCTGACTGGCGTGGCTACGTCACTTCCTCTCACCCTGCGCTGCTTTGCCATTGGTGATTTCAGTCACGTGACCCGGAAATGAAATTCGTTTTCATAGGGAAATAAAATCTGCTTTTTAAAGCTGAAAAACGCCTCTAAAGTGATTGTTGACACACTGGT
>NC_056519.1:7615698-7651630 GCF_014905685.2 Nematolebias whitei | reverse complement strand
ATATATATATATTATATATAAACAAAATATGAATAAAAAGATGGTGCCATAAAGACAAGATGTGTATTTTTACAAAGAAAATAAAATAAATTAAAAAAAGACTATTTCCAACAAATAAAAAATAAAAAACTGTGCTAGTGATATCAGGGATGTAAGCACTTATTGAGTTTGTTGTGATCAGTTAAGGTTCTAAAGTCTAACAGCTGCTGGGTTGGAAGGACCTGCGATAACGTTCCTTTGGGCACCTAGGATGCAGCAGTCTGTCACTGAAGGAGCTCTCAGATTCTACAACAGCTTCATGTATGGGGAGGGTGACATTGTCCAACTGTGTTATTTTTTTGCCAGAGTTCTTCTGTCTCCCACCACCTGCACCATGTCGAGATGGCATACTAGGACAGAGCTGGCCTTCCTGATGAGCTTATGTAACTGCTTCATCTCAGCTGTAGATAAGCTACTGCTCCAACAATCTACACCATAGAAGATGGTTGATACCGCCACAGAGTCACAAAAGTTTTTCAAGACTACAGAAGACCTCAGTCTCCTTAGCAGGTTCTGCTCTGACCTTTCCTGTAAATAACATCAGTGTTGTGTCTCCAGTTTAGTTTATTATCCAGGTGAACACCCAGATTCTTATAAGAGTTCACTATCCCAATGTCAATTCCCTGGATGTTCACTGTTGTCAGTGTGGTAGGTCGGCATCTGCGGAAATCCACCACCAGCTCCTTGGTTTTCCTCGCGTTGATCAGGAGGTTGTTCTGCTGGCACCAGTCCACAAAGTTTTGTGTCTACTCTCTATACTCTTGAGTCGTCTTCACCTGTGATGAGGCAAACTGGCAGAATCATCAGAAAACTTTTGCAGATGACAGCCTAGGGAATTGATGGAGAAGTCTGCAGTGTAGGGATGATAGGAACAGTGCACAGCTCCCTGCGGGACCCCCATACTACAAACCAGCCTTTCACAAGATACAGCCCTGTGTCGTCACATACTGTGGGTGGCCAGTGTGGTAGTCCAGTATCTACTGGGACAAGTGGTGGTCCACTTCTGACAGCGCCAGCTTGTCCCTCAGAACCCCAGGATGGATGGTATTAAAAGCACTGGAGAAATCAAGGAAGGAAGATCCGCACGGTACTTCCAGGCTTCTTCAAGTGGGTCAAAGCTCGGTGCACGAGGTAGATGATGGTATCATCCACCTCGATGCCAAGCTGGTAGGTAAACTTCAGCATATCCAATGAAGACCTCACCAGGGGACGGAGATGGTTGAGGGCCAACCTTTCAAGGGTCTTCATTAAAATGCGAGGTCAATGCTACTAGCCCGTAGTTACTGAGGTCCTTCTGATGTGTGGTTTTCAGCACTGGTACCATACAGAAAGCCTTCCACAGCTGTGGTATTTTTCCCAGCTTTAGGTTCATGTTGAACATGTATCCCATGATGCCACACATTTGATTTGCGCAGCACCTCAGAAGTGTTATTCCCCGATCTGTTACGGAAGCACGATCCGTAATGTACTTCTGGGTTGCACAAATCGCCGTTGTTTATGAATAAAAACTGTCTTAATTTACTTGGAAAAGTATGTGCTCTATCTCCGCCGATCTTCATGTAGCTAATTTACGGCACTCGCATTTCCATTACAAATCATTGGCTAAGATAATATGTAACACATTAGACCTGACCCCCAGCCTGGGCTGAATGAGAAAAACCCTGCAAGATACAGAATGAATTATTTCCATGATGAAAGAGCCTGGCTCAGTGGTGAAGCTGCATATCATTTTAACCATGACATAAATATGTCAATGATTTTAACGGAAATACGGGTGGCGTAAATTAGCAACATGAACATCGGCGGATATAAAGCATGTACTTTTCTAAGTAAACTGACAGTTCTTATTCATACATGGAATTATACCAGTACATTTTTCTTAATCTATCATATTCAATGGCGATCTGTGCGACCCGGAAGTATTCCTTTTAGCGCATGCGTAAATGAGCTACATTATGGATTGGCTTCCGGAACAGATCGGGGAATGACAAGGAGCCTGATGTTGATGTCATCTGGACCTACTGCCTTACGCACCTTGATTTTTCTCAGCTTGTTCCTCACCTGAACTGTTGAAAGGGACAGGATGATGGTGGGGTGGGGGCCATGGAATGGAGTCCTCTGAAGCTGAGGGGGGTGGGTGATAGCTGAGCGGTAAAGCCCCCAGTATACTCCCACGTACGTACGTCCACGTGTACGTACGCGCATACTGTACCCAGAGGGTTCAGACTTCATACTCGAGCGTACACCCTGAACAGCTGCAGAGATCAGCTTCACAGACAAGGGGCATTTACCTTCGGGACAAATTGAGGTCGCCGATTTGCTGGCACGCTTACTGGATTGATTGACAGGTCGAAAGAAACAAAACGAGCGCTGGCAGCCTCAGCCGCAGCAGTGTTCTGTGTTTATATGTTGTTAATAAAAAGATCTAAACATTTTAAAAAACAGGGAGCGCTGGCTCTGCAGCCCACACATAAGACCAGCCCACCAGGAAATCTCCAGACCCTCCCGCAGCCACACTGGACCGGAGTTTAATTCACTCATGACAAATTCCTTCATTTCTCATGATTTCAGTCGTTGCGTCAACGGAGGAGGAAGAGATCACTTGCCTATTGGCAAAAAAAAAACAAAAGAAAAGGCCAGATCAGGGATGAAGAAAGGGAATTTAATACATTGGTGTTGCGTATAAAACAGTCTGTTGCCAGGCAGTTTATTGTGCGACACCGCATACAGGTACACGGTCGTAAAAATGGAACTTTGCATGGACATGCCCTGGGGGGTACGCTCGTACCTCCAAGTACGTGCATGCGTACCTCCTTGTATGGACGTACGCGGGAGTATACTGGGGGCTTAAGGTGTGTCGAGTTCAGTGAAGAAAAACTTGTAGTCTTTGAAGATGAAGTTTGCAGCAGGTGTGACTGGGCTGGGGGAGGGGTGAGTGTCTGATCAAACCTGTTGAAGAGCTGGTTAAAATCATTCATCCACCCTAAATCTTCTACAGCCTTTGAGTTTGGTTTGTGACCTGAACTTGTCTTCGGGCCTTCATTGCCTTTTTGCAATTACATTTTTACAAAATTCAATTTACATGGCCGGATACTGCCACATAAACTGATCAAAGACCTCACAATAGTATGTTAATTTAAACTACAAGCTATTCTGCCCTCTTTAGTCATTAACCTCAGGGTGAATGTTGCATTGGGGGCATTATGGATTTGCTGTCCTCGGAATACCCTTCTTCAGTGGATATGTTCATCTTAACGGTGTAGTTTCTAATCTGTGGCAATCAACCTGTGTTCAATTGTTTAATTTTGCTTTAATGGCCTTAAATGGCTTTCATTTAATTGGCAGGGGGAGCTGATGCCCTGGGCAAGGCTCTTGCAGCCCAGAGTTGAACAACTTTCTATCAATAACTGAATTAGACTGAGGTGCAGCTTTAATGAAGGCCTTGCAACAGTCACGTCAGGAGATAGCCGGTGTTGGGTGGCTAATGTGATTGTGCTGTTACCTTAAAAATAATAATAATAGTAATAAATAAGCTTTAATTCCTGTCTGATGCATGTCCAACAGTTGTGTGAGAGGATGGTAAGGTAGTGTAGTTTTATTTTGACAGTTTGTTGAAGGAAAATCACTTGTGAATGTTTTCATCAGCATCTGTCACGTTACATGTTTTATAGTTTATCTAAATGCAGTCGATGAAAAAGTGGTCTGGTGTGATGGGAGTGAGCTCTGTCTTGAAAGATGCAGGACGTGACACATTTAAGGAACGATGGAGGAACAATTGTCCACATTAAAAAAGTAAAAGCCGCACAAAAACACATGTTCTGTAATAACTTATTGGAATTGGTCCTATTGTTGATAACTTTAGTATCGTTATCGGTCACCCCCGAAATGCAAAAGCCCTCTGTGTCTGTTATGTTAGTAAAATATCTCATGAATCACTTGATGCCAAATAATGAAACTTTTTTTAAATACCCATGAGTCCCAATGGTGGAAAATAATCATTGGATCTACATCTACAACTAATTAACGTTAGGATTCAACCTATTGCAAGATGACCTCTACAGCAAATCAACTTTATGTTTGCAAAAATGTCTAAATCTCAGCCAGTTTTACAAATATGAAGCTAATATTGGATCTGGTGGTAGCTGGAAGCCATCGCCACCACACATTCTGAGCACTAATAAATTTAAGTTCTTGCAATATTTCACCTATTATTTTCAATGTTTGACCAATAGAGCTATCATTATTAAAAATGCTAGGCATTTAATTCATTGCTTTTTTTATTCAAGATTTTTATCTTATGGGTGAGTTCTCATTCTTTTTAAAATGTCTCTTTTTCATACTTGTCAATGAACTTCAATTATGCATGTATCACACATTTTTGTGTAGCAGAAACATGCCATTAGTTAACCATCAAAGGCTTGTAATTTCATAATAATCTGGGTTGAAATGAGTAATTGATAGGCTCATGGTGTCTTCTACTGGGCAGACTGAATACAGCTGAACTGAGTACAGTTGCTGTGGCAAGTGTGGCAGAGGATACTAATGTAATGGAAACTGTACCAGAAACGGATGCTCAAAATACACTTCGTATAAGATGCAAGACATCTTCTGCAAATATGCCCATAACCCTCAAAGAATTGTATAACAATGAATCAAGTGCATTATTTTTAAACAGTGCAATGAGGGCTTGAATCAAGAATGGACAGCCCTAGACCTTTTATTTATTTTGATAAACAAGCCACTGTAAACATGGATCAATTCAAGTTGACCTCTACACCACGCCCGTTTGCAACCAAGCAGACTTGGTAAGTTGTGCTAATTGTCTTTGATCAAGTACAAACTCTTAAGCTTGTGATACAGCAAAGACAAAGGTCAATCCTGGTAATGTATGTAATGTATGACATCGCAGCTTGAACTGTTTTAGCAGTGCCTGGAGCTCAACAAACTCCAGGGTTGGAGAAAAAACAAACCGTAGCTGCACATCATTCACTGAGGTCTGAATATGACTTGAATTCAAGAACTTCCTCGAAAGCTAGCACCATTTTTTTTATTTTTGTTTTCAGAAATGAGCTTAGATCTATCAAATACTGCATAGTTAGCCTTGGTTTTACCACTCAAACTGAGCAGTTGGAGGTTTTTCCCTTAACATTGACCTTCAAAAAGACAAATCTATGTATATTTATTTATTGATTCTGTTCAACATGTCTTTAAGCACCTTTGTTTTTTCCTCAACATTTCATTTTTTCTCCAATGTCTGGGTTCAAACAAACACTTGTTCTTGTACAAAAATAAAACATTAGGATGTCTATGTGAAGATGAATCCATTCGTGCTTGATGCGATTGGATCCCTGTCTACTCATGCAGTTGTGTATTTAACCCTTCTGCTGCCATTGGGTCAAACTGACCCACAATGCTTCAGCTTTTAAACTGAAATACCTCTTTAAAACTGGAACAGCTGTCGGGTTATTTTCCCTTTGAACGCAAGCAAAATTATTCAGCTCCTAAAGATTTCAGAAAACCACTAATCAGCTGTTCTTTTCTTCTAAAGGACACCCTTCCGTCATTAACTTCTGGGTCATTTCTGACAGAGCTAGCTGTGATTTTACTTAATAAACAAGTTTTTAGACTAAAATGTTATTTTGTCATCTACATTTTATTTCCAAAATCAGGAGTATATTGTGTCAATCTGATGCTAAAAATCTGACAACCCATTTGTCTGTCTTAGTCTGTTCTAGCTGATCCAAGAAAACGAAAGATTTTTAAATCCTTATTACAAATGATACCCTCCATAGTGCCAGCTAATCTGTAAAAATATAATGTTCCCTTTTTATACGCCCGTCGAAAGGCAGACATATTATGGTGTAGTCTACATCCGTATGTACGGCAATAAACTCTCTTCTCCTTCCGATGTTCTCAAGATAATTTAACGACATTTCATATACATATGCATCCTTACTAGATAGTGTCACATGCACTTTTCGTGACTCTAGCTTCAAAGTCAAGGTCCGAGCCTTTGCTATAGATTGCTGCATTTCCGGATAATAATGTCTTGATGGGTATAGAATTTGCCGTACACACTCTTGGACCTCATTGCTCTCAGGATTTGTGGTTCTCGGAGTTTTCAGGTTTAGAATGGATTCGGTTTTGAATGACCAGCTTTAGGTATGGGTACTGAATGCAGATACTCTATGTATTTAAGTCTGAACATCTTTTTTTTTTTTACTTAAATATAATTTGCTGCCAACAGGCGTTTAATTTTTTTGGCACCTTTCTTTTTGTTGTCAGTTTTACTGATAGTAAAATTCATATGACTGCTCCGTTCTTCAGGGGTCATCACAGTAAGCAAGCTCATGTGAAAGATTTGGCAATTTGTTTTAGACCAGAAGCCCTTCTCTACCCAACCTGGACTCGAACCCGCAACCTCAGGATTACAAGACTGTGGCACTGACCACCAAGCTACCACAGCCCCCAGTCAGCATTACAGATATTGAGCTAAAATTTGATGTGGTTTTTGCTGAGAGTTTTTCACAACACAATCTGAGCACGACACCTCAGGATAAACATGACATCACACATAAACTTATTTTCAATGTTTGACTCAAACAGCTGTTATTATTAAATGCTCAGTTCAGTCATGCTTTTTCTAAATCCACAAAGACACAATGGAGTTCTTTCTGATCCTCTCTGTACTTCTCCATCAACATCCTCAAAGCAAATATGGCATCTGTGGTGCTCTTTCTTGGCATGAAACTATACTGCTGCTCACAGTCACCTCTCGTCCAAGTCTAGCTTCTCTCCCAGATTTTCATTGTGTGACTCATCAACTTAATTTTCCTGTAGTTGCTACAACTCTTTACATCAACATTGTTCTGAACAATAGGCACCAGCACACTTATTCTCCATTCCTCAAGTATTTTCTCACCTCAAATATGCCATTGAATATTTGAGTCAAAAACCTCACTGCCATCTCTCCCAAGACATTTCCAAACCTCCACTTGTATGTCATCAGGTCCTACTGCCTTTCCCTTCTGCATTTTTTTTCAGAGCTTTCTGGACTGCACCCTCATTAATCCTCACCACTCCCTGGTCCAAAGTTTTTATGTCCTCTACTCTTCTTTCACTTTAATTCTCTTCATTCATTAGCTCCTCAAAGTACTCTTTCCATCTTCCCGTCACACTCATCACTTGTTAGAACAATACCGTTCCTATCATTAACAGGCCTAACCTGCTGCATCTCCTTTCCAGCCTGATCCCTCTGTCTTGGTACAAGTCCTCCTCGCCCTCTTTAGTGTCCAGCCTCCCATACAACTCATCATACGCCTTCTGCTTTGCCTTTGCCGCCTCTCTCTTTGCGCTATGTCACATCTCCTCTCCAGTCCTCTCACTGGCATATTTCTTCTTGGCTAACTTCTTTCTTTGAATAGCTTCCTGCACTTCTCCATCCCACCACCAGGTTTCCTTGTCCATTCTCTGTACCAAGTACTTTCACTTGTCTCTAATTACTGTTGCTGTAGTAACCCAGTCATCTGGTAGCTTTTTTTTTTTTTTACCACCCAGAGCCTTTAAAAGCTCCCCTCTGAACTTCTCACAACATTCTTCTTTCCTCAACTTCCACCATTTGGTCTTATTCTCTATAAAATACAAATAAATGCATTTCTTCAAGTAATCCTAAGTATTTAGTTTAAACCTTGGTCTTTTTTTTTGAGCTGTTAAGCAAAAGACACTATTTATTCATCCATGACATTTCATCTTTATTTTCGTTGAGAAACCTCAAAACAGATTCTAAACTAAATATTGTGGTTTCTCTGGAGTACTGATGACTCAATCTCATTAAAGCAATTTCTGTCTTTTGGATGTGCCATTTCATTTTTCCTCACCTGCTGCTGCTGAAGAACAATGAAGCCTCCTGTTACTTTCTTACTCAGCTTCAGTCAGCGAGACAAAGACAAGAAAATGACAGGAAAATGTAAGAAATAATTGAAGGTCTAGCATTTTTTAAAGGAATGCTTATCGCCCACCACATTTTATGCCAGAGTTCATCATGTAGAAGGGACAGAGGTGAATCTGTTTTATGTCAAACTTTAAACATACAGTAGTCCCTCGCTACTTCGCGGTTTGGCTTTTGCGGACTCGCCCGTTTGCGGTTTTTCGAATTAAGATTGGACATCACACACAACTGATAAATGAGCTGCGAGATTGGCATGGATTTTTTTTTTATATAAATTATTTTAAATTATTTAGCACCTGCTGTATGTGCAAGGAGAAGCTCCCTCCTGCAGCATGTCACGATCTCCGCACTGCAGCGGAGAAGTGGGCGTGGCCAAGAGCAATGGCAGAGAGAGTGGAGATCATGACATTCTGTGCTCTTTTAGAGCATTTAGAGTTTAGAAACTTTGTTTAAAATATTGCAAGAGTGTGGGAAAGGTTTAAAATCCCTTTACACACACACACACACACACACACACATATATATATATATATATATATACAAAAAAATAAACTACTTACTACTTGTACTACTATTTCTACTTCGCTGTTTTTCACTTATCACGGGTAGACGGAGAATGGAAACCCCCGCGATCAACGAGGGACTACTGTATGTTACATTTGTGTGTCACGCTCAGAAAATGTGTTGTGAATTACTTTCAGCTAATACCACACCAAATTTTAGCTCATTATCTGTACTATTGGCAGCGTCGTACCCATTTTTATTAGTTCAGTTGGCTTTGGTGTCCATTTTAAAATCTGACTGACTTTTGAAGTTAACCAGTTTTAAGTTCATTCACTGATTTCCTTAAAGTTTCATTAAAATCTGTGCAGTGGTTCTTGAAACATTTTGCTAACAGAGTTGATTTCAATGCATAAATTTCAAGCACATTGCTTGCGCGATCATTTTGTGCTCCGAGTGTAAGTTGGGGATCAATCTCAGCTACTACCACACCAAACTTTAGCTCAAAATCTATAAAACTGATCGAGTTACAGACATGTCTGTTTGGTTAGATTGCTTCACTGTGGCAGCCATCTTGAACTGGGTTGTCTCCAAAAGTTTACCAGCTTTAAATGTTCATCCAGTGATTACTTAAAGAGACTTTCATGGAAACGCAACGACACAAAGAAACTGAGATGGACACAAACGTGTTCCTGCCTTCAGCTGCAGGCCTCCTGCTTCCTGTTAGCTCTGAGCTTTCAGCAAGACAAAGGCACCAAACTGACGGGGTAAAACCACATAAATATACATCTCCAGGCCTATGTTTCAGACCAGTATCTTAACGCTCAATGTTGTTTGCCATAAGGTGTCAGAGCTTTACAGTTTCATCTGAAGATTCACATGAATATGCAAAACACTAGCGCTGCCAAGTAAAGCAAAACTGGAACGGCACGGTCCCTGCTATTGTAAATACCTGAACCTCTTCCTCTGAAAGTACACTTGATTTTTTCCTCGTTCTTTCTTTAGAGCACACTGAATGCTCAGCAGCCTACAAATAGCAATCTGAGAAAACTCTTACATTTACATTGTTCTTGCTCCTGTACTGTGATTTTCCTTTGCCCATTGCCCTTTTCTTCTTCTTGCTAATATGGGTCCACAGGGGCTAACTGCGCCTGAGAAATGCACTTTTAACTGATCACATTTTGTTTCCAGCTAAAAAGGTTTTAATACGTTATATTTCTCAGCCGGATGGAAATGCTCTGGGCAGATCTGGGCGTAAAATTAATTTTATGTGACACTTCTCATACGAGAGTTTTTGTTCCCCGTTCCTCTGACGATAATGAAACAATTCATTCAAGTTCTGGGATCAGATTACAGAAACAATTACCACATTTGTTTTCCGTTTGTTTTCATTGGTAAATGACTTATTATCCTTTTTACGTCTTTGGGCATTCATTCTTCAAACAAGAAGTCGCTCATTCAGGCTGCAATTTCTAAACCTAAATGTTTGCAAAGCTACTTACCAGTACTTCTCTGCTGGGAAAGCAGAGCTCGTCGTGTTTATAAGACAGGGAGAAACATAATTTGAATAAGCTTTTAATCTGTGGAGAAATGATCCAAAAGGACTTAACTGCAGCTGCTTTCCGGTGCAGGACACAATCTCCTTACAGTGACGGGACTCTGTGTCGCTCTGTGGCACGTACGCCGCTGAACAAGAGACGAGTCATCTAACTGAAGGAACAAAGGCAGCAGGAGAGATGGTGAACCTGCAGCTCTGCCTCGTTTTTGAACTGCTTCAAGGGGATTAGAGGTTGCACTACAAAGTAAATGATACAACAATGAGGGCCTCAGCTGTGGCTCTTTTAACAAAGTCAGACATCATTTACAAATGTCAAATATTCCCTGGGGTGGAAGTAATGAATTGAATTAACTCAGATCTTTTTTTTTATTATTATTTTGTGTTCAACTATTTAGAGACGTTGGTGTTTTAATTAAACTGTTGTCCTTGGTTCGCAGAGTGAGATGTGAAGCAGATCATACGAAGAACAAACGTGTGTCCACACAATCAAAACAAGTCATAATTAATGGTATGCGTCCAGATGTTACCAACAGAAAACTTGATGTCTAAATCTCTTCGGCATCAAGATGCTGGACTGTGAAGGCCGAGCATTCCTTAATAAAATGTGTATTAGCTGCCATCTTTGAGAAACGGTGAAGTTGTTGTTTTGCAATAAAAACGGGATATTTGTAAAATGTGGGTTTATCACAACAATAATGAAGCTTTCAGTAAATAATCATTGGATGGACATCTACGACTGATGAACTTTTGAAGACAACTTGATTTAAGTAGGTCGCTGCAGGTACAAACACAAAAACACTGGCTATAAATCCGTCAGCTTTACAGATATTGAACTAAAGTTGGTGTGATAGTAGCTGATACTCGGTGGTTCCCAACCCTGGTCCTTGAGGAACATCATCCTGAATGTTTTAGTTGTTTCCCTGCTTTGGCACACCTGCTTTGAATGTGTGTGATTAAGATTAACAGGCTTCTGCAGAACTTGAAGTTATTAAATCACTGAGTCAGGTGTTTTGGAGCAAGAAAAAAACCCAGGATTTTGTTCCTCGTGGATCAGGTTTGGGAACCACTGCCACGGTTCAAGTGCTAACAGATCGCTTGAGATGTTTGCTTCAAACTTTGGCATCAACTGTTGAAGTCGACACTTTTTGTTTGTTTGGCAAAATATTTCATGAAGCAGAAAATGGAATTTAAACTGTCCCAACTAATTATAGGATGTGCATCTTAAACTGAGTATTTTTTGCAGTCAACCTGATACAAAATGGCTGGCACTGAAATGCCAACTAATTTTACATGTATTACTCTAAGATTTGGTGTCTAGTAGTTGCTGAGAGTTGTTCCCCACAATGCTGGTCAATATGCATCCCAACAAGGAATTTCAGTTACATTTTTATTGGTTTAAGTTAGAAATGACAAGCAAAGTATTTATATAGTCAGAGTCAGAGAGATTTATTTGTCATACACAACACACGTGTTACATGAGATGGCATGAAACTATGTACACAGGGTCCCAGTTACAACCAGCAAAAACACAAATTGTAAAGAAAAACATTAGTAAGATCCGAGTCATGAACTAAGAATATACTACATTCACTAAACTAATAATACACTAAGCACTAATAGTACAAAACTATGTGCCAAAACAACAGCAGCATGAACATGAGTCTGTATGAGCAGATGAGGACTATATGAGGATATACATATCTATACCATATTTTTCGCTGTATAAGTCGCACCTTTTTGCATAAATTTTCAAGTCCTCTGACTTATACAGTGTAGTGACTAATATAAGTTTTTTCCCCATATTTATAACCCAATTTTTGGCTGAGATCTGACAATTTAATTAATTTTGACATGAAAAATATTGAACACTACCATTGTCAGCCACTAGAGGACACTGGACAAATATGGCAAGCCAAGTGTCTCATTAAGAGGTAAAACTGGCTATTAATGAGACACTTGGCTTTCCATACCAAACCACCTTCGTCTCGCTCCAGAACTCCTGAAGCAAACGTCAAATCAGCTGCATTTTGCCGCGCCGCCCAGGTGAAATGCAGCTGATTAGATCAATAAAGTGCATTTATTAAGGAAAAGTTCAACTGAGACACACCTTTGCTATAATGTTGAGCAAACAAATAATTGTTTTTAGGCAGTTTGTTACATTTCGACCAAATGCACAGCGAGTCCTCCCTCTGTGCGCTCCCACTTTCGCAAATCGATTTTTGAAATGCAGCTAATTTGACCAAGTGCATTTTATTAAGCAAAAGTTCAACTGAGACACACCTTTGCTATAATTGTGAGCAAACAAATAATTGTCTTAAGTGTTAATCTTGTTAAATTCTTGTTAAAGACCTCCCGTGCACGCTCCCACGGCCGCCATTTGGCAGCCAATCAATTTTTGACACACCAGCCCACATTTTCTGGTTGGCAGCAGTGAAATTTAATAGATGCAACTTATTTATGTTTTTTCCACTTTATTAGATATTTTTGGACTGATGCCACTTTTACGGCGGTGCGACGTGTACGGCGGCGAGTACGATAATTGAATTTTAAAATGTTTTGGGTTTCCATTGCAATTTTTAACAAGTTGTTTGCCTTGGTGTGTTGGTCTTTGAAGGAATTGAATAGTGAATGTTTGTAGTTTTTGAGATTAGTGTTTTTCTGGACTGGAATTGAACACGGAATAGAAGTGAACTTTAATTGTTTTTGGTTAAAGATATTCAAGTGGGTAGGAGTTGCAATGTGTATAAAAGCGAGGGTAGTTTTTTTTTTCTTGTTTAGGCAGAACAGAGTCATGGATCCTGACGCTTAAAGGGAGTAATTTTATCCACCGCCAGGTGCAATGGTGGAACCCGGGGGTGGCCATAGGGTAATCTTCAGACACCCAAATTATTTGAGAAAACTATACTTGAATTATATAAATATAAAGCATACTTTCCTCAAAAGATGGGGTGACTGGTTTACATGCATACATTATATGGTGGTGGCCATCTTAGATTTTGACCTTTCAACCCAATTTTCGAGAAGATACTTTTATTTCGCCTAGTTGCTGCCATACAAACACTAAAAAGGAAGTCGGCATGTTGCTTTCTTTTCAAGTTATTCAACTCACAATGTTTACATATATACAAATAGGCCTCATTAATGGCAAGAGAATGTTGGTAATTTAATAAAAAGGAAGATAAATACCAAACAAAATAATTACATTTTCAATTAGCGCGTTGAGTAAGTAGCAGCAGGTGTCTTGAAGTCCCCCTCAACAAAGCTTCGGGACCACTGATAGAGACTGAAACTTCATTTAAAACCAGTCAGGTATCAACGCTTTGAAGCTGAACAAAACTCCCAGTACAGTTTGAGCTGCTGTGACAAAGACTGCAGTATTGTGCATTTTTTAAAAGAGAGCCCAATTTCCTTCATTAGCTTGAATTTGTTGTGGCAGTCAAGAGATAAATTGGCTGAAATGGCTGTGTCATGTAGATATGGTGTTTGAAGACAGACTGCATTGGGCTAATTACCATTTAAAGAGACAACAAAACAACTCCTGGTGCTTGACAGATTTAGACAATAGACGATTAAGTGCACTTGAAATCAGTGAGTTATCATCAAGGCTTTTCATCCAGCTGTAATTGTTTTTTATTGCGAAAGTTTGGGCGGGGGGTGCGGTATTCTTACGCAGCCTGTGTGCAGCTGAGTTTTCAGAGGGCAGAATTAAACTTTCAAATTTCTATCATCCGTGATTAATGCCAATCCATATTCACAAGAAAAACAAAATTAATGTTGAACCCACTCAAGGAGAAAAGATGGAAATTGGGGCAGTCCTACAGAAACTGATTGCAAAGAGAGAGAAGGGAGGGGGGCTTGAAATGGAAGATTTTCCTCATCGACTGGTGTAATTCTACAGCTGATGTGTGTGTGGCAACAATTACATGGACACACAGACACAGACAGAGAGCACTTTATTGGGATTCTTGATCGACGTTATGCTTCAATGTAACTTTCACGTTAGGCTCCAATTGTGATAATAAGAAGTGCAGAAAATGAGAACGTGTCCTAAATTCTTCTTCCCGTAGGGATTAGGAAGTTGTTTTTACAACAATCTGGATAGAAAACAAAAGGCTCCCAAAGGAGAAAACATTTTCTGCTATGAATAATCGTGCAGGAGCTAATGGTGAATGTGCACGAGCTCACGTCTTGGGAAATCAGTCTGAGAGTGCCTATATCACAACCGAACCACATCAGGGTTGTTCACCACAGCTGGTTGGACACAAACACTAAAATACACATGGACATTTGCTACAGTTGGGGTACATGTGGTTCCCAAATGTATTTTTGCCATTTGGCTTGGATAGCGATTTATTGCAATACTTGATAATATTGATATTGACGATATATTGTGCAAGTCTGATTGTTCTTATTTTTAATTCTAACATCTTCAAAAAACTGAGGTATCCCTGTAGGGGTAGGGCAGCCAACTCGGGACCCGAAGGTCCTTGGTTCGATCCCCGGTCATTGCACATCTTGTGGTGTCTCTGAGCAGGACACCTAATCCCGAATTGCTCCCCGGGCGCTTGCATAACTGCCCACTGTTCCACCTGGGTGTGACCCAGGTGCGATGGGTTAAATGCAGAGAGCCAATGGGAACATATGGGAACATACAATGATGACAACACATAGCATTTTATTTATTATTATTATTTAACAGCAGCCATTCAGCTTTGCGACTTTAAGACCTAATTATAATTCAGCAACATTCTATGTCTAAAATACCAAAGCAGAAAAACCGGACAGTGAATTATAGTAAGTAACCTGAATATTAACCTTAAATGGTCGGTGTAAGCAAGGTTCTTATATCAAGCATGCTGAATTGTACCAGCATATGATTTTCTGATCAGTCTGCTTTATGTTCTTAATAATCGGTATAATGGCTTATAATAATAAAACTGCTGTCTTGCTCAACAAGAGATTTTTTTCTCCTTTTGCAGCCAATTTCCTGTATATTGTATGAGCTCTTATTTATCTGTAAGGGCTAATGCAAATAAGCACACCACCTCTGTTTTCTGTGCTGAAAATTACTTATACAGTACGTTCCTCGCCGTTGCAATAAATCTTGTCTCGGATTCATGTTTACATCGGAGGTTGCATCGAAACAGACCTTTCTCTGTAAAGAGCCTTGAGACGCATCATCTAGTGAGGTGCTGTCCGTCACTTTTCATTCAAACGGAGCACCTCTTGTTTGGGTGAAGTTTCTTGTATATTAATTTTCTGAAGATAAAACTCTAGCCGGACCGTGTTTGAATGTTTGTTTGTTTTTTGCACATGTATCCCATTGTTGTGCGTTGGGGATGATAGAGCTCATTTCTTAAAGATTCAGATCTCTAGATGCCACACGGTTCAGGTTGCATAATAATAAATGTGACTATGAAACCGATAACGTCTGTTCTGGTCATCTCAGACTTTATTTCTTAGTTTGTTGTAACCTTGGATAATAAAGGCATGTTTTAATAAGCTCTTCTGTCAAAGCAGAGCTGAGGAAAGAGAGAGGTTGCTGACACCAGCTAAGCCCCTCGAGAACTCTCAGCAGCAAAGCATTGTAGTCCGGGAAGCCTATGCACGCTTTCAGTGATTATCCTGTACCTGACAAGCTGCAAGACATGAGGAGCATGGAGCTTCTACCTCTCAATTAACATCATCACAACCACACTCAGGGGGTATAAAGGAGCACAGTACTGGAGGGGGCGTTATGTGGGTATATATGTGGAGAATAACAAAGGCCAGGCATTGTCAAAGTGATAGTTCTCCCTCATAAAGCTATCATGCTGTCAGTCGAGGCCCCATTGCCTGAGCCAATTAAAAATCAATTAATCAGCTCAAAGTCTTTGCAGCTGCTAATGGACAGCGAGTGCTTGGATTGATAAGACTCGTGGTTTTTGTTGATGCTCTTATACCTCCATCACGTTTATATTACTTCAAAGGTTGTTTTATTTTTATTTTTTTAATCCGCTGAATCTGGAGCAGACAGAAAGCAATTTGTTCAGGGTTATGAGTTAATTAGCTTTTGCTTTATGTCTTGTTTTCCAAATGAAACTTTGCG
The DNA here is from genome assembly GCF_014905685.2 of Nematolebias whitei. Lineage (NCBI taxonomy): Eukaryota > Metazoa > Chordata > Actinopteri > Cyprinodontiformes > Rivulidae > Nematolebias > Nematolebias whitei. The sequence goes on along the minus strand of NC_056519.1, from coordinate 7,635,496 downwards.
GATGGTTTCCAATTATGTACCAAGTTGGCAGCAGACTGTATATGCAATAGGAGGCATTGACAAAAATGGTAAAAATTCAACATGCAGCCCATCCACGTTCGCTTTGGCCACATGAAAATGACTGTTTACTTTAATATCTTCACATAGCAAGCTTGTTAAAAACATATCTGCTGTGTGTGTACACAAGGATAATGACAAAACACATAAAGTTCCTTTGGTTCTGATAATGAATTGGTAGTTTTTGGTTTGTAAATGATTGTTGGGGTAATCGGAATAAGACTTGTTGGAGTCTAGTTCAAGCCCACCAGTCCACTCTGTGAGTTGAATTGGTTGTCTTTCCTTGTGTGGTTTTTAACAACCTAACCAACTTGTGGAGGTTTGGTCCAATGTTTCAAAGTATGAATGGTTGTAAAACTACTGAAGATGAACCAAGACTGCATTGTAGATGTTGTGAAACCCAAGGTCACCACTTTTGTTCAACGACAGATTCTCTTGTTTATCTTGGATGGCTTTCATGATTTCCTCTATTTCTTTCTGATTATTTGTGGTCAGATCTTTGAGGTGACTGGTCCCGAAAATAGAAACTCAACATCCCTTTCTCTGGCAACAATTCCCAGCTCCTCCTGAGGGATGCCAATGTGTTCTGGGACCAGAGAGGGTATATGACCCCTCCAATATGTTCTAGGTCTGCCCATGGTCTCCTCCCAGTGGAACATCCAATTTTTCTGTTACTTGTCTCTTTTTTTTGTTACTTGTCTCGGAGTTACAGAGGTAACAGTCTGGGACAAAAAACCCAGATATACCTCATACCTGTCCCAAGCAAAACGCTCTCCAGATCCACCTTGGAGAACCCAAATTGTTCCCTGCCTGAAAGAATAAGTAAATAGGTCCAGGTGTACCCCCGATTCTACGAAAGACAAAAAACACGTTAAGGATGGAAATGATTACAAACAGGTTGAGTAGAGCAAGTAAAGACGGCAACGGGGTGATAAAATGTGGTCAACTTGTCCTCCGGTAGTCTAAGCCTATAGCCGCATAACTAAGGGATAGCACAGGAAACCCAAGCCAACTCTAAGATTTATTAAAAAAAAAAAAAAGGAAAGGCTTAAGCCTAATCTTAAAAGTAAACATTGTGTCAGCCTCACAAACAGAAATTGAAAGTTGGTTCTACAAGAGAGGAGCCTGATAACTGAAAGATCTTCCTCCCATTCTATTAGCTTAGTGTCTTTAAAAGCTCCTTCAACACCGTCTCTTCACTTATCTCTGATCTGTCTTTGTGTATATTGTCTATACTTGCCTATAACTCATGTTGACCCTGCAGTGCTTTGAGGGAGCCTTCAGTGGCCTTAAGTGTGAATCGGCTTCTTTCAATTTATGTGACAGCGCAACAAAGAAAGACAAGAAGAGTTCTGTTTGAACTGTCCCTCCTCATATTACGTCAGCTTTGCAGTTGCCAGCACTTGTCACTCACTGAAAGGCAAATCAGCCTCTAACACCTCCCATGTCACCTCATACACGCTGTCACTCTTGCATACAAGCTGATCAGACGTGTCACCGCCACTCCTACTAACACGCGGGCCTGAACGAACACCTGGCAGGTCTGAGTGACAGCAGTATACAGTCAATGAACACAGCAGACGCAGTTGAGTGACAAGGATGTCTCTTCCACAACGATGCAATTAAAAGCTACAGTAATTGCCTGCATGGAGTGAATGAGGCGATTATGTTGTCAGTGGATTGAAGGATTTAAGACAGCAGCATTGTAAAGGCTCCTACTTGCAGATGTAAAATTTAAAAAAAATACCTTCACAGCAAAAGACCGCAGCTCCCTCCTTCTTCTTGTTTTATGCATATTGGACAATGCCTTTATTGTACAGTGCACCATGGTGCCCTCTCCTTTTAATAATCATTAACTGTCAGTGGCATGTTTAGAACGCCACTCATTTGAAATTAGGGAATTTTCTTGTTTTACTTTCTATTCCTGTCGGAAGACCTCTACCCCCTGGTGGTCAGGATGGGGAATGCATTTCAAAAATATTTAGTCATCCTCAATAGTTTCAATAAAACACCACCAGATTTTTTTGTTTGTTTTATTTTCTGAATGATACGGTTTCCTTTTCAGATTCTCTCTCAGCATGCTGAGTAATGATAATCCGAACAGCAAAACATTCCAAAATTCACCATAATTTTAAGAATGTGGGAAAACTGGTTTGAGAAGCTTATGTGTGGTGAATCAATGCACTTGTTGGCAAGATTACGTATTGTGCAGGCTGATTATACACATGCAAATGCTGTTTTATGATTCCAGCACAAGAAAAGAATTAAGCAAGCATCTGTCACATTGTGAGACACTGTACTGGTCCATATAATCACTCAGCTGAATTGAGGGCAAGTGTGAAATAAGCGTTTTTCTTATGCTTCCCTAACATCGTTTAAAGTCTGGTGTAAGCAAGAGCTCCTGTGTACTTATGCGCAGAAGCTGTTGAATCATTTTCCAAGACCCTTTTTCTTACCATGCATCCCCCCCCCCCCCTTCACACACACATACACACACCACCACCCTGTGTGCAGTAACCGGGTACAGTTTTCTGGTAAATATTTGATAGTCTGGCCTTGTGTATTTGAGACAGAGGAACGTCCACAAGGAGTTGTTTTTAGGTCATTTCCGAGAATGCTCTTCTGCTTCTTTTACTTTTGCCGTCTTAGCCCACTCCTGGTGAAAACTGTGAAGGGCAGGACGTGATAGGCAGAGGAGATGTTTGAAATGTTCCCCAGTTCAGGGAAGGAAAAAAAACATCAGGCATGTTGGGTGTAAGTATGTCAAGAGATAACGAGGTTGATCCCTTAGTTGTCATTTTTCCCTCTGAAGGTTTGCCACCGTTTCAACAAGACTTTCTTCCTCTACCAACAACCTGAGCAAGAAAGAAGAAATAACTATAACATAAGTCAACAAAGTCCATGCTCAATAATCCAGGTATACAATCCAACATTTTTCACTCAGGTCATCTGGACAGTTTCTTTTTTTTTTTTTTTTGTCCTGAAACGTTTTGCCTTCGGTCCGGAAGGCTTCATCAGTCAAGGAAACACACAACAAAACTGATTCTTCCCCCAACAGCTTACTCCAAAGTGGAACAAACCAGTTCTGCTTGTAATAAGATGGTCTCTTTGGTACGCCCCCTCCTCCATTGTCGGCCCTCTTCCTTGTTGACAGTCTTGTCAAACTAGTTGAAAACAACAAAGTCCATGCTCAATAATCCAGGTATACAATCCAACATTTTTCAGTCAGGTCATCTGGACAGTTTCTTTTTCTTTTCTTTTTTTTGTGCTGAAACGTTTCGCCTATAACATAAGTCCAAAACTTACTTTGGTAATTTTGATTAATGTAAAACAGAACAAAAACAAAAGAGCATACATCACACTTGAAAAAAACAAATAAAGAAATGCGTCAAAGGTAAAATCTTGAATGCCTAGCCATACACAGAACTGCTATAGACCATGTTCACACAAACACAATTTTACAAAACTTACTTTTTTGTCATATCTTGAATCCGCATGCTAATAAAAAAAATCCAAAGTGGCTTAAGCAGCAGGTGGCATGGTGGCGCAGTTGGTAGAGCTGCCGCCTCTCAGCAAGCAGGTCGCCCTGGTTCAAATTCCAACTGGGGGCCTTTCTGGGTGGAGTTTGCATGTTCTATCAATGCATGCGTGGGTTTTCCCCGGGTACTGTCACAGGAGTATCCGGGGAGTACTGTGGTTTTCTCCCACAGACTAAAAACATGCATGTTACGCTGATGAACATGTCCAGGGTGTCCCCGCCTCTCACCCAATGATCACTGGACAGTAACAAGCAGGTGAATAAGATGGATGGATGGATGGATGGATGGATGGATGGATGGATGGCAATCCAACAAAGTCCATGCTCAATAATCCAGATATAGGTCATCTGGACAGTTTCTTTTTTGGGGGGCTGAAACGTTTCACCTTCCATCCAGAAGGCTTCATCAGTTAAGGTCCAGATGACCTGACTGAAAATTGTTGGATGGATGATGATGTTTTCTTTAAAAGAGCATCCATTTAAAAGAACAGATGTTCTAATTAGACGACATATAACTTCTCGACAGCAGTTTTCCATGGTGCTATCAGAGTCAGCATGTCCCTGTTCCTTGCCACCCACACTTCAAAGTGACAGTAAGAGAGGCGATGTTCATGTGTTCGTGTACGTCTTTGTGGGGGTGGGGGAAGTAGTTGACACCGTGAATGAGGTTAATGAGCAACCATTATGTAAATCCAGCCAAATACAAATGACGGTTGCACGTTTAAGACTAAGGTATAGATGGGGAGAAGAAACATTAAACTGTGGTCCCTCATTAGCATAACCTTATTCACCACCATGCATCATCACTCTGTTCCTCGTCACACGAGTCACTGTTTGCATCTCTGAGTAAACCCTAACAACGACCTAAGCTGTTCTTAAACTCGGATATACATCTCTCCAAACTTGGAGTTCATCCTTTCTTGAATACTCAATTTGTTTTCTGGGGTGCGCACACTCCGTCCGTTGGCTCCAAATGCAAAGATGCTGCAACCAAAACTAATAAGTGGGTCGAAGCAAAAGGCGGAACATCTCAGACTTCACCTCCTTGTTAGCATTAGCTGAAGAGGCTTAAACTGCAGGCCTCTTGTTTGTCTGTTTACAGAAACTCGACCATTTGCTCGAGTCTGAACGCTTTAACTTAAATACCGAGTTCCTGTGTAGGTGTACAAAAAATATTTTATTTTACTATTTAACTGTTTTGATGTCATGCATTTATTTTACCAGCTGATTTGGGACTTCCACGTCTTGAACGGTTTACACTAACGATAAATTATTTTAAATGTAGTAGTAACGTACGGACGTACGCCACCAACTGTAGTATGACAATATAGGGAAATATATTCATACTTTTCACGAGTTCCTCATCTTTCTGACTGTGTAAATGTCGTGCATTGAATTTTAACAGAAATGCGAACGAGAGACGTTATTACCTTTGACCCATCAAATGAATGCGGTCATTTATTTTCAGAATCAAAGTTTAACATCAAACATTTACATTAATTTGGCAAAATATGAAAATAATAACGGACAAGTTTCACAAATAATGAGCTTCAATCACGCGGCGGTGATTGAGGACTTTGCTTCAGATATTTCTAAAATATCTGTACTGATTTTATGAGAAAGCAGAGTTTAAGATGGAGATGGAGATTTATCTTACAGAGAGATTTGTGAGGGAATTAATCTGTTTGACCAGAAAACGTGCACGCTCCATCAGATATCAGCTGGCCTCCGGTACACTTAGTCGAAATTAGAACCCTCTACCTGGTTGACGATGGAATCAGCGTCGGAGTAGGTTCCTTTCTGACTCTTTCAGCGTCTCCGTGAGAACTGCCAAACCTTCAGAGAGTCGTACGAGGTGTTCAAACAGAAATTATAATCCCAACATCGTCACTGCATTCTGTATTCCAACGGAAGCACTCTGGGCTTCAGACATCAGAGTTTTCCCCATCAGACATCAGAGTTTTCAGACTCTAGAACTTCTTCAGAACCTCCATCACTCTGAGACCCTTACTCTCTATCACTCCCAGACTCTCGGACTCTCCAGCATCTCCGTATGAACTGGGAAGTTGCCACATTTTAAATGGGTCGACTTCCGGGTCATTTGAGAGCTTTTGATTGGTCGATGGACCAGGAAAAGGTGTGGTTTGTGATGTAAGATGTTATCATAAGTCGAGGTCAGAGAATGAGATTGTTCAACAACTGACAGAGAGATTATTGCAGAAAAGCAGACTTCGTGGAGTCTCTACTCTGATTATCTTCTCAAATAGTTAAACATGACATTTTCTTCTCAGTAAACATTTTAGTTGACCAAGACTCGACCTTTCACATACTTACAAAAGCTTGCTCCTTGAAGACAGAAAATCAAGAAATGCATATTAACCTGATTTCTTCTTTGAATGAGGAATAAAAATCATTACTTACTGTTTATGTAAAATAAAAATGAGTAGCTCTCTTCAACCTGTAACATTGAGTGAACTAACACAATTTGATTATCAAACATTTGTAAAACAGTGATGATCATAGAGAATTGTCTTTTCTGCTTGATTAATTCAAGAAAGAAAGTCACCAGATGGATCAAACTGTACTTCTGGATGCAGATCAATGAAATAACAGTCTCAGTTCATCTGATCAAGATTTGAGGTCATCAGGGTCAGATCAGGTTCACTACATAAATAATAAGGGATTTTTTTGTTTGTTGTTGCTTTTGTTGATTTTTAGTTGTTAATGTCTGTAATTGTTACCCTTGATGCTAGAGCTGTCATTTCTAATCCCAACCTGAAACCCGGCCCGGACCTAATCTGGGTCGGTCCAGGCTGTTATAATGTGATTAATGTGTGGGCCGGGCCGGTCTCGGGCTTTGATGCGGTTTTACGAATCATACAGCACAAATAAAATGAGAGGATGAAGAAAGAAGAGTGCAGCAGTTAATCAGACTGTGGAAGAGATCGCTGACGCATTGTGCAATAATTGCGCATGTGGGCTCAGGCATCTGCGGTTTTGCGAATTGTACAGCACAAAGAAATCTAAATAAGAATGCACAATATAAAATTGTGTTAACCCACTTGTTGAGGAGGAGGCAGGTCTGACCGTCCGGTTTAAAGAGGTTAAAAAATGTTGCGTTAAGCTCAGATGGACAACCTGATCACCGGCCGCGTAGGTCCGCTGACTCACCGGTTGAAATGGACTTGATCTGTCCAGGGTGTACTGGACATGGGCACCAGCGACCCCCGTTACCCGAAAAGGAAGAAGCGGGTAAAGATAATGGATGGATCAATCAGCTGATCAACGGCCGCGCGCGTCTGCTCACCTGCTGTCATCTGCAGTGAAGGAAGTAGCAGCATCTGCAAAAGCCGAAGCAAGCAATGAAAATAGTATTTTTCCAAATAATTTTGCTGTAAAAATAGTTTTGTTCATCTGTAATAGCCTATCTTTACAGATGATTTTTTTAGGCTATCCATTTTTATGTTATCCGTTTGGTGACTTGTTAATAAAAATAAATCCTATATCTTCCTTTTGTTACGTTTTTAAAACTAACATGTCAAACGGATTTGCTTACAAAAGCAGTAAAAGCTTAATTTTTAAAAAAGTGAGGTTTTTTTGGGGTTCGGCCCTCTTAATTACCGGTAATCTGTTGGGTCCTGGTAGGGCTCGGGGGGGGGGACTATGGGCTCGGTCCGGTCCGGATTTATTAGGCCCGGATGCAACTCTACTTGATACACAGAGAGAAAAGTGTGAGAGAAGCCATGGAGTGCATTATCAAGAGAAAAAATAAACAGTGGAGGTGAAAAGATGATATAAAATTATTCAGGGCAATAAATAAAACACAATGGTGGCGCAAAACATATGAGTCACTGAAAAATAAAATATTATTTCATCTGAACAAAATTAAAAACAAATTTATCTTCAGGTGACCTAAATTGTTTTCTCCTGTATGTATCATAAAAGACCTGCTGAACCACACACTTGTCTTATTATCTATACATCGGCTGTGGATGGATGAGTGGTTAGAGCAGTCACCCTCCAATGGAAGAGTTGGGTGTTAAATCCCACCAGCAGTCACGTGCCGAAGTGTCACTGGGCAAGACACTGAGCTATGACTGCATCAAAATTAAGCTCAATAACTGTAAAACTAAGAGTTTGAGCCTTTTTTGTGTTGAACTTGTTTAACCATTGCACCCATTATGATTTGAGTTGACTTCAACAAGTTCATTCAACAATTACTCTCTTATGGATTCATTAAGCCAGGGATATTCAACTAAATGGCTCAGGGGACCACATTTACTGAAAGCCAAGATCTCATGGGCCGGCCATCCAGCAGTTATTGTCATTAAGGTTGTTTTATGATTTAAAATGTAGTTTTATTTCAAAATGAACCCATCGGTGGACCGAACTGAGCACACCTGTGGGCCTGATTTGACCCCCGGGCCATCAGTTGAACAGCCCTGCATTAAGCTCTGTTCATTACTCATCTTTCAAGGCAATAATAATTAGTCCTATGAAATAAGCAACGTCTTGTAATAAGAAGCCAACTTAAGTAAAGTACAAATTTGTCATGGCAATATGACCAAACAAATTCAAAAACCTTTCAAGTTCGGTGTGGAGGGAAAGGCCATCGGCTCCCTCCTAATAAAACTATTCGGCAACAAAACTCTGTTTCCCCGTACAATTCATCACTCTTGACAAGACGCTCTGACATCAGCCTGTCCGTTTCAACAAAAAATGGCAAGTTTTTGACAATTTCCTCCTCATCGGCAGGCTCAAAGCAAGTACCAGGACATCCTTTACATAGCCGGTCTGACCTGAACAAAAAATAGACAAATTGGAGGTTTTAGTGTTTCATTTGTCTTCCCCTGGACAAGGATAAATTAAATCATAAATTTGCCACAGCACCAAAAATATCACATTTTGCTACATTTAGTACAAACATTTTGGAGACAAAATAAGCAAAGTTGTATATATTTAATCAGAAATCACATAAAAGGGCTTCCCTAAATTGTTAGTTCAGTGCATATTTATGACCGATTTCATATCTTAAAGCCATTTGTCTGAATAAGTCAGCACATCTAAATCCTTAAACTGGCTCTGATCTTCTGATGAATGCTGCTATTTCAGTTCTTTTTGAACTTCTCAACACCATCAGCTTAGCCTCAAAGCTGTGAACGGTGTGTGTGTGTGTGTGTAGCTTTGAAAGGACAGTCTCGTTTTTAAAGAGATGTTCTGTCAAATTGTTGTCCTGGCTGATGATCTATTGATATCAGTCATGGAGTTTGGAGAAGAAACCTTTCAAATCAAGTCCTAATCATAAATTTAATTCAAATCTGGATTTTGATCCAATTATAGTCACAAGTTCCCTAAGGATGCAGATTGCATCAAATCTTTGGTCAGACTTACATGGGTCACTCAGTGGTGAACATGGACGTTATTTTTTATTTATTATTTTTTTCTTTTTTGTTATTTACATTTTTTAAACTCTACCCATGGTAAAAACGCTAGTTTCTGATTTATTTTTCCCCAGATATACTAGTGAAGCACGATGCACCCTCTGACATCCTGCCTTGGATGAAATCAATCTGAGCTTTCGTGCGTCCGATTCCGCAGCCTGCATACATGTGGAGCAGATATTTTTTTTTTTTATCCTAAACATCACTTGTGCAGCTCACATGTATGTTTTTGATCTTCACATCCACACTAAAACAATCCTCCGGCGTGAGTGAAATATTTACTCCAGTAAATTTTTTTCAGAGGCTCTCAAACATAAAAGCAGAGCACCATATAGAGCTAATGTAATAATCGACAGCGTATGGAGAGAGGTAAAAAGAAAAAAACAGCATTTCTGAGAGGAATGCATTATTTATGCAATAATGCATTATTACAGCCCCCACCCAAATATATATATATATATATAATATTTATGTGTGTGTATTTTTAATAAATAAATAAAAACATGGCAATTATTCAATGTGTCCAATTTTTCCCCATAAGCTCTTCCAATGGTTAAAATGCCATCAATTGCATGTATAAACAGTAGAAAGAGCAACAACAGCAGCACAGAAGTCCAAGCCAACCTTAACTATAGGATGTATCTAAATGGAAGGTCTTAAGCCTGGTCTTAAAAGTAGACAGTCTCCATTTTTATATTTATAAACTCTAGGAACCGCAAGTAAACCTGCAGTAAAAGAGCCACTCAGACTGAGGTAAGCCACACTTAAAAAAAATAGTAGACTTTTCTTTTAATACTTGCCTCAAATGTCCAAAATTGGGCCAGTGATGCTCAAGGTTCCTCTGTGCTGTGTGTGGATGTACTCAAATGTTTTTGTGTTACTTGACAGAAGTTCAGGGAGCGTCTACAGGGAACAGTTCTGCCCATGCAGAACTGTGCTGTGGGACAGTATGCTCTGCATCGCTGCACACAGACAGCTGTGGAACAGTTATTTTTGATCATGGAACAAAGTGTTGTGTAGATTCCTACCTCAGCAAATCTTTTGTCTGTGTGCGTGCACAACATACAGTATGTGCATGTGTGCACAAAGTTGTCTCCTACTTTGCTATAGTGAGTTGTCCCCATCCTTTCTGATGTGTGTTGGCGCGTGGGCTGCACGGTCAGCTCGGCTCAGACAAACGGGCAGAAAGCTTTTGGATGCATCGCTCTCTCCCTCCCCTAAAGGCAGCCCGCATGTCGAGCAGCTGCACTTGGCCCACAGCGAGCTAATATCCACCTGTGATTAACCCCACATTACCAAACCCAATGTGTTATCGCCTGGAATTCCGAGCCTCCGGGCTGCACTGACTCACAGTGCTGTCTCATAAAACGCACCATTAAACAATTATGAGGTTTACAGCTGTGCCACCTGACCAAAAAGCACATCAACAGACACTGTTTGTTTTGGTGGGGGGGTAAGAGGTAAGTGGGGGTGGGGGGGTTCACACAGGTTATGCTGCATGGGCTGAATATTGCTAAAAATTATTGACTCATAATTTCTGTGCTTCTTAGATCTGTTTTTATGCGTTTAGAGAGTGTTAGAAGCCATGAATACTGTCCAAACGTAAGCAGCCTGCAAAGCAGGGAGAGGTGGTATACGTTATAATGAAACACACAGCAACACCATCTCTGTAGGGCCGAAGAGCATTTAACAAGAAAGACATTGAAACTGTAACGGTAATAGCTGCTACACGACGTACTGTTTACAGTAGCTGACAAATTTGAGGTACGTCTTTTATTGTCAACATCATCCCATCTTTCCAAATATGCTGTTGCAGTTTAATCTGTGCTGCCACAGGACACCAGAGGCTAATCTCATGTGTTCAATGTGCAGCTCATCTATTCCATTCCCCATCTTCATGCCCATGTTCAAGAAAGTGATACCAGCAAAACGGTTTTAAAGGACCACAGCAAATGTTAAATAATGTCATCTGGACAGTTTCTTCTTGGAAGAAACATTTCGTCTTTCATCTGAAAGACCATCAGTCCGAGGCCTGCCAACAAGATCTGTCATATTCTGTTAGTCGGTCCATCACCATAGCAAACAAGAAGGGGCTCAGAGCCGATCCTTGATGCACTCCCACCTCCACCTCCTTGAAGCTATCTGTCACTCCTACAGCACGTCACCACTGTTCTTCTGTCCTCATACATGTCCTGTACCAGTCTAACATACTTCTCTGCCACTCCAGATTTCCTCATGCAATATCACACCTCACTCGGCACCGTCATATGATTTTTCTAAATCCACAAAGACGCAATGTAGTTCTTTCTGACCCTCTCTGTACTTCTCCATCAACATCCTCAAAGCAAAGATGGCATCTGTGATGCTCTTTCTTGGCATGAAACCATATTGCTGCTCACAGATAGTCACCTCTCGTCTAAGTCTAGCTTCCACAACTCTCTTCCACATCTTCATCGTGTGACTCATCAACTTAATTCCCCTGAAGTTGGTACAACTCTGTACATCACCCTTGTTCTTAAAATTAGGCACCAGCACACTTCTTCTTCATTCCTCGGGCATTTTCTCACAGTCAAAGATGCCCTTACTGATGTGTTTCAAACCAGTCTGCTGTGGAATTCCCAGAAACTGGCTTTACACATGCAAAAAGGAGGGCCATCAGTCTAAAACAATTGATCATCAGTGGATAACAATTAAATGTTATAGGCAAAGGTTTAAAGGACATGCGTTAACGCACAGAGAGGAGAGGGTAACAAAGAAAAAAAACCTACTTTTACTCAATCAGTTAAGGAAATGTTTTCAACATTTGTTACAGCGTATGACAGAGGTTTATCTGGTTGCTTTTTTCAGATATGTCTTATTCCCATTGATAAAGGACTCTGTGATCCTAGCCCAGATATTCTCCAGCATTTCGGTCTTAAGGCCGCCTCCTGGTGGGAAACACCTACATCTTACGTCATCCCAGAATACACCTTTATCATGGTTACCTCTCCTCCAGGAGCGGCTTCAGAGTGAGGCCCAGGCATTCTTACAGGCAGGGTTTCTTGGTTCCTTGTAATCATCGTAAGGGTTGTTGAGTTGTCTGGTTCCTCACCCATATAAAATTGGCCATGAAACACCAGTGGCAATCCGCCCCAAAAAACATAGCTTTTGGGGTTCTTGATTTAACTCTTGTTGGCACTGAATGGCAGTTCTGAAGCGAGGACTTGTCAGTTTCATTTTTGATCCGTGTCAAGCAATGAGGAATAAAAAAACACTGGAAATCTTTTCCACCCAACTGATAGCCTATCTGTAATGAAGGCAGAGGTCCGCACGACAATGTTCTGTGTCACTGAGGTAGTCAAACACCTGAATGCATTTTAGCTGCCTTCTTTAAATTACTTGTAAATCTAGAAAATGTCTTTGAATTGGCAGATCAAAGTGGAAGACCCATAGACTACTGATGAATAGTAGCCTTTTGGTTGTATCTTATGTATTCACAGTAATTTCTGTATTAATGCACACTGTCTTCTCAAATAACTTAACCTCAATGTTTTTAAAGAAAACAGAGGAACCGATGTATTCCAAGTATAGTGGGTCATGCTTCTCAGCCTTTCCTAGAAAAGTATTTCAGGATGCTAAAAAATCCTAATAATTGAACTGTGGATTCAAGAGGCAACTTGGTGTTTTTGTCCCAGATGTGGAGCACAAGACCAGACCTTTGCTTTCACAGGGATCCGTAGTAATCTTTAAAGACTCACTGAGATTAAAAACCTGACCAAAAAAGATCCAAAAGTGTGTGTTAAAAAAAGGCTTATGACTTTGTCCCTCTTGACTGGTTGTGAGAGGTAGATCTCTTACTAATGACCATTTTGACCTTAGGTTCTACCTCACTGAGCTCAGTCTGTTGGAGATAAGTTGGCGACACAAAATGGTGAGAAAACGATACTGTATTTTTTGGCCTATAAGTCACTGTTTTTTGCACAGTTTGCATGCCCTGCGACTTATGGGCCGAAGCAACGCATCTATGGATTTTTTCCCCATATTTATAAACTACATTTTTTGCTGATATATGACCGTTTTCATTCATTCTGACTAAAATCTTTTTTTGAACAGTACCATTTTCAGAGTAGTTATCAGAGCAGTAGTAGTAGCTATATGGCATGCTGTTGTATCATGTAATAGGTAAAAGTGGCTATAATGACAAAGTCAAAAAAGTTCAAGACAAAAACAACTGGACTTTATTTATTATACTTTATTGTTTTTGTCTTGAACTTTTTTGAATTTACCATGTCCTGGATGACTGAGAATCTTCACCAGCTATTAATGACACAATCGGCTTGCCATAGTCTGCCACCTTCGTTTGCTCGCTGCTCGGTGCAACACTGTCGAACCAGCTGCACTGCCCCGGCAAAATGCAGCTAATTTGACCATTAAAGTGCATTTATTAAGTAAAAGTTCAACTGATACACACCTTTGCTATAATTTCGAGCAAACAAGTAATTGTTTTAGGTGCTTTTCTTGTTAAATTTCTAAGAAACTAGCAGCATTCCTCTTTCCTTTTTTTCCTCTGCGCATCCCCTGAGCACCGAGGCAGCAAATACAGCTGATTTGACCATTAAAGTCCTTTTATTAAGCAAACGTTAGACTGAGACATGATTTTACTATATTTCGAGCTAAAAAATAATTAACGTTTATCTTGTTAAATTTCGAAGAAATACTGAGGCTCGTCCCTCTGCGTGTGCCCGTCGCTTCTGCGAATAGGGTTTTGAAATACAGATGATTTAACCATCAAAGTGCATCTTTATTATAATTTTTGAGCAAACAAATATATATATATTTAAGTGTTAATCTTGTTAAAGCCCTCCAGCGCACTCTTCCGCTGCCGCCATTTGGCAGCCTATCGATTTTTGGCACAACACCGGCCCACATTTCCAGGTTGTCAGCGGTGACGCGTAACAAACGCTATGCGTCAGCAGTGACACATAATAGATACGACTTATACGTCAAATCGATGCATTGATGGATTTTTCCTCTTTTTTTAGACATATTTGGACTGATGCGACTTATAGGACGGTGCGATGGGTACGGTGGAAAATGCAGTAAATTTTCAGTTGCAGTCTCACTGAATTCCAAGTGTTTGTGACCAAGTGACCAGCAGGCCATGCAAATCCATTTTCCACAGCCAGTTTTTGAAAATCATGGACTTTTTAAACCTTTTTTTCTTGGCGATGCACATAATTCTGTTGCTCACTTCTTCCCACATTCCTGCCTCAGCTCACTTTTTATTCACCTTTGCAGCTACCCCTGCATTTGATTTTTTATACTAAAGTACATTTTAGGATTAAAGATATGCAGATTGGGACTTTTTCCAAAAATTATTGATCATTGGTGCAGTTTTTTTTGACCAACCTAAGTGAGAGCTTAGTTTCCCTGAAGACAAACTTCTCTCGGTGGATACTAAACTCTGCCAGGGAGAGTTGTTTTGTTTGTTTCACAAATCCTGAACCATTTCTGAGACAAAATTGTCAAACACATAGTAGTCCTTCAAATCAGTACTCGGTTGTGGACAAATGGGACCAGAAGGTTGACAAGTTGGGGCAACATTTGGGATCATATGAACACTTTAGTGGCTGGTTTAGTGAGCTCAAAGACGAACCATCATTTTTTCCGACAATCTATGTTGCAAACCCAACTGATGAAATCCGAACGAAAGCAGAAAAAATTGAGTGTATCCAAACAAAATGCTAAATCTAAACATTAAAAGTAGGTTTAGTATAAACTAGTTTAAACAAAGAGTTAAAACAGTAAATCATCAGGTACTACCATGAACATAAAAGTGATTTACTGGTAAGATCCAGGTAAAATAACATTCTGTGAAATATTTCTGTAATTTTCCTCCCTAGCTTTGTTCCCACGGTGTCCCTGTAAGATTCAGTAAAGGTTTTTCTCCGCAGTAATGCAAATATGCTGAGGCTCATTTTCAGAGCACTTCGTATCTGTCTGTAAATCACGGCTCCAACATGAAATCCAGCTTTTTCCTGAAGTCAGATTTACAGTTAAACACCTCCTCCTGAACAGAACCACCACTCTGATATACTTTCTGAAGAAAGGGAATGTTTTTAAAGTAGATACCGTAATTCTTTGGGAGTTTGGTTTAAAGACGGTTAATCATGGAGGTAATTGTCAGTTTGATTTTTCTTTACTTTAGCGCCAAGTCACAACAGAAGTCAGTGCTGACTCAGCATTTACAGAGTTTGTTTCTTTTTTCTGTTTATTTGCAAATTAGTTTTGTATATTATGTACTGTTTACCATTCAAATATCAAAACACTTGGCCTGATCAGGCATAGTGCGCTCTAACTTTTACACGTTTTGAATTACTTAACTTTATTTACAAAAACTCTCCTATAGAAATGCATTGAAATATTTTCATTTCCTTCAAAACCGTTGCCTGAAATCTACGTCGGCACATTTGCTTTATTTTATTGTCTTACGTTCCTTTTTGGTTTTAGTTCTTGTTTTGCTTCTTATTTTTTTTTCTGCTTGTTTTTAATTTCAACCACTCAGTTTCAGCTTCTTCGATTTCACAAATGTCATTCACACTGTATTTTTGCAGAAAATCCCAATTTCTCTATTCGTTCCTGTTTCATAGGAGGATGGATGATAAGCACAAAGACATCAAGTTGTTGCTTGATTGCCTTTTGAATTTGTGTATTTGCTTCATAATGCAGTTTCAGCACCTCTCAGTCTCTTTGGGAGCCTGTGCTCATATCCTTTGTTATCCAAGCTCATAATTGTCCCAGTAATTCCACATTTTATTGGTGTCGGATCACTTCCCCGTAAAATGGTGCATTGGTTTGAATGCTTTCTTATGTTCTCTTGCTCTTCATCCATTATCGCCTGCTGCCAAAGGCAAGTCTTGGGAATATGTTTGCGTCTGTGTGTTTTTGTCTATCAGCAGAAAATATTTTCAACCGCTTTGTGGATTTTAATAAAACTCTCAGAAAACAATTGCTGGACATGTTTTCCTTGTTAACTCAGAATTTACCAGATTTGGCATAGGTGCCCACACTAACCGACCTTAGCTAACACAAAAATGGTTTAATTCAGCCAGTTTTACAGATATCAAACATATAATTTGGTGTGGTAGTAGTTGAGAGTCAACACATGCTCTGCATGCAGCCCTGTTTGGTGGCATCGGGATAGGAGGTTCACATCCTGTGTGTTTATGCACGTGTGACTCAAACCGTGTGTTTCAGCCGAGCTAATAAGGTCACTCGAAGCAGCAGAGCAGTGCGTCAAGATGAAGGTCACAAGTTCATTCCCCGTGACACTGGTCACATTAAAGCAGATAGCCTCTTTACTCTCGTGCGAGACTTCAGCAGACACCATGACCGAGACGCTATTAGGCTGCCTGAGCCTCAATTACAGCCCGAAATCTTATCTTCCATAATGTTCTCATTCCAAACATCTGAAGGGCAATCGGCAACATGGTAGAGGAAATCAAAGAATGAAGGAAATCAAGAAGTCAACTTTTCCTTATTATTTTTTTTTTACTTTTTCACCTTTAGTCTCCTTTTGTTTGTGTCATTCCCATGATTTCATCCAAGGACCCTATTAACCCACAGGATGAACTTTTGCTTGCCGGCCAGGTACCCTCATCTCTGTATGTGATGAAGGAGAAAGGGTCAGGTGCTCTCATCCCTGGCTGAGCCTGTAAGGATCTTGTCAAACTGGTCCCTGGAGAATTGGCGGTAATAGCTTTTTTTATGTTGTGGGCAGGGTAAAGGAATCATAGGACAAGATATACCGTCAAAAGAATAGAGAAAAGTCCAACCTCTTTCTGTTCTAGGGTTTTAATAGTTATAAAACCTGGTACATATCAGATAATGTTTTGTCCTTCAATGTAAAAAAGACTGTAGCCAGGGGTTCAGGTCAGCATGTAGTGGGGGAACTTGTTTGGGACATATTTGTCCTACTAATCAGTGTTGTCTCAACCAATGGATCCTTCCATCAGTGTGAGGAATGTTGCGCTCGAGCTGCTTGTAAACATTAATGGGCTTGATGTGTATTGATATTGGCCAAGCTTGTGTAAAGATCAATGCTCTGTTTTATAAAGCTACTAATAAAAAAGGTAGGGTAATGATGTAGCACATTATTTAACATGTTTGTTTAGGCATTCATTTACTTTATGAGACAATAACATGGATATTTAACCAGCTATGCTTGGGTTGCAAATGATCTTGTACAGCTGTGATCATGGATCACAATCCAAGGAACCTGCAACAAGCAATCTAATCGCACATAATCAAGTCTCATGATCCTGTAATGTGTGCCATATGGTGCCTGCTATGACATGCCACAGCTGCGAATGTAGGCCAGACAATTTCTTATCTCGTTGTGTTGGCGTTTGCCATCAGGGAGATGGTCACAAGGGGTGATATCCTCCCCCGCTGCCTCGCTGTCCTGTGTTTCAATCAGTCATCTCACTATTAATGTTCTTGTTATTGATTACGATTGGGAGACGAGCAGCATTCTATTGGTGCTTTTGTTTATCCTCTACCTCGAAAGTGGACATGTAAAAATGTTTGTTGTTCTTGGTTCGGTTCTGGTTGGACAAGTACACTTAAGTGGACTCTGGAGTTCTAAAGTTACAACCTTATGTAAAAATGTGTTCTGCGCTCTCTAATATTTTAACAGTTTCTCAGAATTTTTACTTGAGACGTCAAGACTTCCATATCCTAAAGGATTAGAGTATTTGGACTGGGTTTATGTGGACTCAGAATGAGCTCAGTTTGGAGAATCATGGAACAGTTCTCTGGTGGCACGGTGACACAGTTGGTAGAGCTGCCGCCTCTCAGCGAGAAGGTCACTGGACCGAATCCTGGCCAGGGTTCTCTCTGTTCTCTCCGTGCATGCGTGGGTTTTCTCCGGGTACTCTGGTTTCCTCCCACAGACCAAAAACATGCATGTTAGACTGATTGGTATCGCTAAGTCTAAATTGTCCCTAGGTGTGAGTGAGAGAGTGAATGGTTGTTTGTTTTGTTTGTCTCTATGTGTCCCTGTGATGGATTGGAGGCCTGTCCAGGGTGTCCCCCGCTTCTCGCACAGTGACTGCTGGATATGGGCACCAGTGACCCCTGTGACCCAAAAATGAATAAGTGGGTAAAGATGGATGGATGGTTGGATAAGTTCTCTTGTGGGTGTCAAGCTAATGTTTGTTTAGACTGGGGCTAAAGACCACATTGATCCATGGTCTGTTTGATAATTCATGTGAAACTTGTTACACTGATAGCTTATGATGGTCATTTGTTCATTCATTCATCCAGTGTCTTTACTTGCTTGTTCCTGTCCAAGATTGTAAGGAATTGGTGTAATCATCAATGGTTATTGGGCGAGAGGCTGATACATCCAGTACAAGTTACCAGTCCATCACTGGGCCACATGAGGCAACCACTCACTTTCAATCACACCCAGGGCCACACTAAAACTTCCTCTATAGAGCCATCAAGAATTAGCCCATTAAACGTTTTTGAACTGAATGAGGACGTAGTGCATGAAGTATCTGGAGAACTTCTGCAAACTCCAAGCAGAAAGGTCCCATCCAGAAGCTGAACCTGCACCATTGGTACCAACAGCTCCATCGTGTAGTCCTGGTAAAGTTATGGTTTGTATTCAATAAAATAGTGGCCACTGGATCCACTATAAAACATTTGAATCTAGAATTGTTTTAGGACTGAATCTATTCTGATTAAAAAAAAAACCTAAACCTGGCTGGCAGTTAGCTTCAAGTTTAGTAAATGTATCTGGTTCTCCAAAATCGGGGGGTTCTGGGAGCTAATTATTCAAATTACCTTTAAATTATCAGTCAGAGCATCTCATCTCAGCTACTCTCATTTGTACTGTGTGTTTATTTTTGGAGTGCACATGTTTTACGGGATTTCAATGCTTCAGAATATACATTTAATTTTAGACACTGTGAACTAAAATTACCATACATTACATCTAGAATATAACATATGGCAAAAAAAAATATTAAAACATGGCTAAAATAGTTTGTTTTAAATCTGTGCTCTTATATCTTGTACGTCTCTGTGCTGTTTTTTATTGTGTGTGTGTGTGTGTGTGTGTGTGTGTGTGTTGTCATAGTTTGCTGCTTCATAGACTCACAAACCCATCTTGAGGTACAACAATGTACTACAGAAAACCACTGAGCCTTCATATAGCAGTCAGTAAATACCACGAACACTCTTCTTCACCATCTGCTGCCGATGTATTTTTGTCCACTTTTGATATTTTTCAAGATTCTAAGAGCGAAAACGGAAGAACTGAGTACAAGTACAACTAAAGATCAGTTTCAGTGCTGTTGTGTCAAATGTTTTTTGTTTTTTTTTTCTTGTGCTGTTGTTAGTTTGGTGCTGTCCATAACAAAATCCTGTTTTGTTTCAAATGGAAGTGAAGCAGTCAGAGTGATTGAGGTGTTTATATGTTGAAATCCAGACAACAGCTTTGTTGGGTTACGTCCGCAGCCTCTCGTGCGCTGCGTCTAAAACTAATAGAGAGAGAGAGCAACACGCTCACTGACTCCAAGATGCTCCGTAAAGTTAATACACAGATAATCGGCATGACAAGCTCTTAAGAGGGTCTTAGTTGGCTGCTTACTGAACCGAATTAAGACACGGGTTTAAATGCTCCCTAAAAGTCTGCAGGCACTAAACAACTTCACAGAGCAAAGGCAACGATGACAAGGAGACAAACTGCAGGTATGCACCACCAGGTGTAGGT